>NC_071388.1:15295934-15604887 GCF_022682495.2 Desmodus rotundus | reverse complement strand
ATTTGTGTCTTATTTCATCCTGTTAGCATGTCAAATTGACACTTGCCACATGTATTAGTGAGTGCATAAATGACTCATTGGTGATTATTTTATCCGTGGGCGTGACATACCTCGTGTTCAAAGAGATGTTCTTAAAGAACCAGTACTGCTAAGCACTTAAATGAACACTAAAAAAATCATAGCTATGTATATTCTAAAGAAATAATTTCCTAAATTATGAAAATGTTAACTGGCATGTCTAATGCCAAGGAAGGTAAATATGCAACTTTGTTTTTCTCATTCTGTGTGTTGCTCCAGAACTGAGAAAGATGTTTCTTTGAGTAGGTCCCTCCAGGTGTCAGCCTGCAGGAAGTCATTTGAAATGGGGGTTCACCAGGTGGTTTCCATGGAAGCAGAGATTAACCCCCAGGAACCACATGCATTTTAAGAACCTTTAGCACATCTGGTATAGTCACCATCAGAGACAACAACTAAGGCAAATCATTATTATAAAAGGCAAGTGGAAGGAAGATCAGCCACCTTACTAGGCATACCTGGGCTAATATAAATCTTTCAAGTTTATATATATATTAATATATATAAAAATATATATATATATAACTTTATATATATATATATATATATATAACTTTAACAGTCACAATTTAACTTGATTTTTAAAGTGTTTTTTCCCAAATTATAAATTATCTTGATTTAAATCATTACTGCTAGTAATAGATATTTAAGATCAATGAACACTTTTTGTCGAATATTTATCCATGCTTTTGTTTTATGCACGAGTTTCTCTTTTTTAATGTAAACATCTGTAGTTGTATTTTCTCAGGAAAGGTTTCAAAAAGTTGAAAAAAGATTCAACAAAGTTTGTACACTCATCATAAAGAAAAATACTGTGGTCTGATAATTCTCATTGTTAGAAAGAATTTAAGAATTTTTTAAGGATAATATAGGATTTATTTAATAATTTGTGCCAGAACTGTAGTAAGTACTTTTTAAATACTAACTCACCTAATATGATATATTTATAAATATTAACTCATTTAATGTTAGTTAGCAAATGTCAAAATTACCTACCTTTGATCAAAAAAAAGAAGGAAATCTCTAGCAAGGACTGCTTAAGAAATTTGTTCTTACTCAACAGACTTGTCCTAAACTTCATGCCTTGGGCCATATTTATTCATTTTAGGTCATTTGACTACACTCAGACTAAAGGAGAACCACCATTAGGATGCCATGCACTAATTTGCTTAGAATAAGTAAGTAACAGCTCTGTAGCCAAGGATAAAGACCCCGAGTCATATGGGGCATGATTTGTGAATAAAGAAATTACAGTTTCTTCCAGGAATTCAAAAAAAAATTCCTAGCTAAGAAATCAACATTTTCCAATATATATATATTATATATATATATATATATATATATATATATACATACATATATGTATGTATATAAATAATTGGAAATTATATATATATATATGGAAAATGTTTATTTCCTACCTAGATATATATAAAATTGGAAAATGTTGATTTTATATAAAATCAATTATATATAAAATTGTTTATAACTTATAATAAATTTACATATTATAATTAATAACATTATTTAAAATTATGTTATATATTATAATATATAGTATATGCTATATAATATACCATATATTGTTATTATATACTACATATATTTTAATATATGATATACTGTACATTCTAATATGTTATATAGCATATATTAGATATTATATATTACATACACTAATATATTATAATATGATATACATGCTATATTATATATAATATGATATACATGGTATACATAGTTATATATATTATAATTCATTATATGAAATTATACATATTACACTTTGTATTATTTAAAATTATATATATTATATATAACTGTATATGTTGTATATAATTACATGTTATATATAATTACATATGTTATATATACTTATGTTATATATAATTACTTTTATATATGTGTATGATTAAAATAAAATTAGTAAAGAGGCTCATGAAGTTTAGAGTAGACTACATAAATCATATTATATTTTGGGAGATTTCCTATATTGTTTATGAGCAAATGGTTCAACAGAACCTTGGTTCAATTTACTACTCACCATTTACTATCTGTAGGTTTTCTTGAGTAACTTATTCTTTCCTTAAGTTTCAGTCTACTTAACCATTAAATCCTAATTTGTTAGAGTGTTGGTGTGAAGGTAAAGTAAGATAAATCTATAAAATATATTAAATTCAGAAATATTTCTGTCCTTACTATTATCAAGAAATGTCCTTCCCTCCTCTAATTTATTGGCAAACTTCTAGACACAGGTCAAAATCACTTGTTTTTTTTATTGTCTCCTACAGTAAATTGTAAAACATGGTAACAATTATTCCCTTCCCTGCATCCATGCTCTTTGCAAAATATCTTCGCAGCTTTTCCCATTAAAATAGTCAATATTCCTACCCCTTGAATCTGACCTGGACTGCAACTAGCTTTTACAAGGATATCATGGACACGGCATAAACCAGTTCCACATTTAGTTTGCAAAAGTCCTTTCACATTTGTGCACTTTCCCTCTGTCCCTTGTGATTGCCCTGTAAGCATGTCTGGGCAAACATGCTGCGAATGAGTGAGCACATGGATCAGAATGAAGCCAGCTCAGTTTCTCAGCTGAGTCCCCAGATATGTGATTGTCTGGTCAAGATCAGCGTATACAACCACTGATAAATGAGCAAGGCCAGTTGATAGTGTTTTGCAAGCTTAAGAGTTAAATAAACGTGAGAGTTCTGGCCAAGATGGAGGTGTAGGTAAAAACCCTTCACTTCCTTGCACAACCAAAAGGAGGATAACAACCACTCTAAAATCAGTAAACAACTGCATGAAGCTCAGACAACCAAGGAATTAAAGAAAAAAAAAAAAATCAACCAGAACTACCAGACTGGTAAGGCAGACCTCCCCGCAAGGCGACTGAGGAGCTGGGCTGACTGCTGCGAGCTGGGCAGAGCTGCATGGGAGGGACTGACTTAAGAGGAAAATTGAGACTCAGAGCTGACTGTGGGGTAAGGCTGGGGTTGCTGCGGTGGGAGATACTGCCAGTCTCACATGAGAGTCTGTTGGAAAGTGCACTAGAGACATGCAGGCAAGCTGCACTGTTCCCTCTCTGGCCCCTCCCCCACAGGCAGTGCAGCAAAGAGGGTTGACCCGCCCTGCTGGATACCTAAGGCCCGGCCCCTTACAACTTGTCAGGTGCGCCAAGACAAAGAAATATAGCCCAAATGAAAGAACACAGCAAAATCTCAGAATTAAGCAATGAGGAGATTGACAATTTATCTGATGGAGAATTTAAAGCCTTGGTAATCAAAATGCTCACAGAACTGATTGAGCTTGGTCGAAAAATAAAAGAACAAATGAAAGAACCCAAAATGAAATTAAGCAAAATATTTAGGGAGCCAACAGTGACAAGAAGGAAACAAGGATTCGAAGCAACGATTTTGGAACAAAAAGAAGAAATAAACATCTAACTGGATCAGAACCGAAGAAACAAGAATCCAAAAAAAATGAAGAGAGGCTGAGGATTCTCTGGGACAACTTGAAACATTCCAATATCTGAATTATAGGGTTGCCAAAAGGAGAACAAGAGCAAGAAATCGAAACCTTATTTGAACAAATAATGAAGGAAAACTTCCCCAATCTGGCGAGGGAAATAGATTTCCAGGAAGTCCAGGGAGCCCAGAGTCCCAAAGAAGTTGGACTCAAAGAGGAATACACCAAAGCACATCATCATTAACTTACCCAAGATTAAAGACAAAGAGAAAATCCTAAAAGCAGCAAGAGAAAAGAAGACAGTTACCTACAAAGGACTTATCATAAGGCTATCAGCTGATTATCAAAAGAAACCTTACAGGCAAGAAAGGGCTGGAAAGAAGTATTCAAAGTCATGAAAGGCAAGGATTTGCATCCAAGATTGCTCTACCCAGCAAAGCTATCATTTAGAATACAAGGGCAGATAAAGTGCTCCCCAAATAAGGTCAAGTTAAAGGAGTTCATCATCACCGAGCCCTTATTACATGAAACATTAAAGGGACTTATCTAAGAAAAAGAAGATAAAAAATGTGAACAATAAAATGAGAACAAACTCACAGCTATTAACAAATAAACCTAAAAGACAAACAATGAGAACAAAAACTAAGCAAATAACGAGAACAGGAAAAGAATCAGAGAAATGGACATCACACAGAGGGAGTTCAGTGGGTAGAAGGAAGGGAGAAATAGGGGGAAAAAGGTACCGGGAAGAAGAAGCATAATTAGTATGCATAAAATAGATAGGGACAGATAAAAATGGTATAGGAAACAGAGGGCTCAAAGGACTTATATGTACAACCCATGGACATGAACTAATGGGGGGAATGCTGAAAGGTTGGGAGGGCTGGGTGGAGGGGGGATAACTGGGGGTATTGGGAAAACTGTAATAGCATAATCAATAAAAATACTTTAAAATTCAAAAAAACTAAAAAAAGTTAAATGCTTGTTGTTTTAAGCTACTGCATTTAGGGTGATTACGTTCACAGCAATAACTAGTTCACACATTTTAATCCCCGATTACATATTTATTCCCTCTGATGTGTTTAACAGTATGTGCATCCCCCACTTGCCACTTGTCCCATTATTCTTTGATTTACTACTGTTTTTCTTACACTGTGGACCGATATCCCACAGGGATGGGGGCAATTTCCTGCTCATTATGGTGACCTTATTACTAGGTTAAATGCCTGACACATTTAGATATGCAGTAAATTCTACTAACTGATGAACTCAGTCAAAATACTCAGGCTATTGTAACATTTCGGCAAAATTTAAGATTATTCCTATTTCCTTAGCTCATCCAGATAATGTAGCTATGACTTGCTTTATATTTTCTCATAGCTGCACAGACTTGAAATGTCCTGAGAGATTCAGTGATATTTTCTATTCAAACATTTTTTGTTCCAATTAATAGTGGCTGTTCTCAAGGGTAGGGCAGCATAAATGACTGGTCTCAGAGACAATCTCTTCCTGGGAAAACTGAAGTGGAAAATCAAAATATGCCATGGTTTTAATGAAAAACAGTCTGCAGAACTCTCAGTAGAAGTGGGAACCTGGGAATTGTATTGTGAAATAGAGCATGTCAAACACAATATGGCCATTGCTCTCAGCTACTATCTCTGGAAAAATGCAATAGCACGATCAATGAATTGACCTATTTATCTCTTTAACAAACCTGTAAGGACTCCATTATTGGGCAATGTTATTCTTTAAAAAATCAAAATGTATGCATCCTTTCTTTAAGTTTTCTAGCTGTTAACCGTGAAGCTATTATGATTTAAGTAACGCCCATAGGAACTCAGCATTTAGCCACATCCACACAGACATACTCTATGAAATATTTGTAAAGCACTTTAAAGTGTATAAAAATGCCATTTTTGTTTTAGGATGTAAAAAATGCAGGGGAGTAGCTTCAGTAAGGGGAAGAACTCCCCATTTCTTCTAATATTAGAAGCAGCAAAATCACAAAACCTAATGTATTACATTTCTCAAAGTAGGTAAGAGTCATAATTGGAACCAAATTATTACCTCAAAATTATTGTTCTTTTTTGAGCAAAGCAAACTTGACTTTAATGTAGATTCACCTGTGAATCTGTATTAACCTCCTTCTTCTTCCTTTCACCACTGAGGGCCAGGTTACTCACTTGATTCAGAGTTTTACTTTAGGGCACCCAACAGAGTCATGAAAATGTCTAAACCTGATTTCCAACGAAAACAACTATGTGCACAGTAAGCAAATCATTACCAATGACTGTACGCAACTTTAAGACAAGATTATGAGGCATACACACCTCTTGGTTTCTTAAATGAGTAAGTTAAAGGGGTTTGTAGCCTGAGGTAGCACTGGAGTTCTCATAACATCCAAGGTTTTACTTAATGTTAGATCAATGTGGTAGAGAAAAATTATTCTTCAACTTTATAGCATAACATCAGTCCTTCATCCATCTAATCAGTGTTCATGGAGTGCCTGCTGTCTTCCAGGAGCCCTGCTAGGTCCTGGCTATATGGTGGTAAACAGAACCAACATGGTGCTTGGTCTCATGGAGGTTACTCTACAGGGGGAGACACATATTTTTAACAAATGAACATACAAGTATGAAATTGGACATTGCAATGTGTTATGGTGGAAAAGAACAAGCAGGTGCTCTCAGAGACATCTGCTGTAAGGTGCTCTGTAAGGAAACAAGGAGGGATATGGATTTAGACATAATCGGAAGATGACCACGCCCAGGAAAGCGTAGAGCAAAGTCTGATCACTCAGTGATGGTTTGGAGCCCCGCGGGGCTGCTGGAGGGAAACAAGTGAATCCAAGAGTGCCGGCAGGTAAACTTGAGGAAGGTGAGAGAAGCTAGCTCATACAGAACCTTGAAGACCAAGGGAAGGGGCTCCGTTTTAGACTAAGAGCATTGAGAATCCCTTAGACAGATTTAACTCAAGGAATGATGTGATCTAGCTTGTTTTTCAAAGATTGACATAGCTGCTCTCTGAACATGATTGAGGAGAATGCAAATGGGGGGGGGAACTAGTAAAGTTTTTTATGGCAGCATAGGCAAGAGTTTTTGTTGGCTAGTACCAAAGTGGGACGAATGAAGATGAGATGAACTACACACAGTTTTCAATCATTTCTGGTGTAGAAGGACACAAGGGTATGACTGCAAATGGGAGTTCAGAAAACACATGGGTCCAGCAAGACTCACAGCTTTTTATGTGGAAAATAAAGCATGGATTAAATTTTGAATATTTCCAGGATTCCTCGAAAAAGTGAGATTTCATAAGATTTCAACTCAGGACATATTCTCCAACATGGATGAACTTTGAAGGCATTATGCCAAATGGCTAAAGTCAGTCGCAAAGTGAATGTTTTTGTATGCTTCCACTTACATGGGGTATCCGAGCAGTCAAAATCATAGACGTGGAACATAGATTAGTGGCTGCCAGGGCCTGGGGAGAGAAGGAAATGAGGAGCAGTGTTTCATGGAGACAGAGTGTCAGTTGGGAAAGGTGGAAAAATGCTGGAGATGGGTGCGGGGATTATTGCACAACAATGTGACAAATGCCACTGAACTTTACACTTAAAAGAGTTAAAATAGTACATTTCGTGTTATATGTATTTTACCCCAATAAAAAGATCAGAAAAAAAAATTTAACTCAGAAACAGTGAATCGTATTACCTGGTTGATTTCATAAAACCTGAATGGATATTTAGGACTATATTCTACATCAATTTAATACATAATGTGTGTGTGAACTAAAATGTAATGCAAATAAAATATCATGCATCTTTGCTGTGGCTGTGTATTGAATTTTATTCAAAAATTCTCTGAGAATGTTTTGCATGCTCTGCATGTTGGGATTAAGGCATTTTCTTGTCCTTGTTAAGATCAAGTATTCCACTTTTCCTCATTTTAAATAACTTTCACCTGACTTTCATTTCCATATCAATAAGTTCATTCTAGCAATAAAATTTTATTGTCAGTCTTTCCAAGTTTTTATTTTCACCTTTTTATGAATACTATCTGGAGACAAGAATGAGCTTTACCCTTACATACCAACTTGCCAGTCAAATTTATATGCTGAAGTTAATCCAAAAGTTTTGGAGGATTTATTTTCTCATGATTATCCAAATGTGTCAATTCAATAACATATAGATGTTCTTAAAATTCAGCCTCATGAAAATCATATTAAGCTATTGCACTCATTGAAGTGAGTGGATCCTGAGCCTTTTGAATTTGAAGAGAATTCTCTCCATCCACTCTTAGTCTGGTGCAGTGTCTTACTCATAATACATGCAGAGAAGTACTTGACTGACATAGTGAAATTATATCATCTGTCTACCATCTTTTGATTAGCCTTCTTCCGTTGGATGAAGCTATCATGCTATTCAACATAGAAGAGAAATATATAAAGTCCCTGCCTTCCTTACAGCCAGGATATGGGGATGCAACCTATGTTTCCCAATCAGTTTCACCTATGTGAGACTTTTATTTAGGTCAGCAATGCGAGAACACAGATATGCACCAGGCCATGCTTTTGCTCGCACAAGTGATGATAAAGATGTCTGTGTTGGGGGATGGCAGTTGCTAAACATCAAGTTCTTGACTCAGAGTAGCCTCTGTGTGGGGCAGTAGTGGCTACAGAGAACTCAAGATCCTTGCAAACTTTTGGGTGGTAGCAATATCACATTCACGGTGTTTTCGTAGGAACTCTTTTTTTTTTTTTTTTTGGCAGTCCTTCACCTGTTTCCTAGGTGCAGTGATCCAGTCCTATCTTTCTAGGCCTCATAATGATTCCATGTGTCATCCTATATACTTTTAATTTATTATGTTTCTGCATCACTCAATGGAACTTCATTCTATTTTTTGAAATAAAGAACCTGACCGATAAACTTGATAGAAACATGCCTTCAATCAATCTCAGCCAATCAATGGATTTAGTAATTACATTTGTAAATGGCATTTATCATTCACTCATCCAGTCATTCGTTCAAACACTCATTCAGCATCTACTATATGCCAAGAACAGAGTTGGTTACAAGATAAGCAGAGACTAGTAACATAAATCTAGAACCATGCCTCAAGAATATTTAAGTCTCATCAAAGGGGACTGATAAACAAGTGGGCAATCACAGTAACAGTGTGGTGAGCAATTATAAAGACATACTCAGAGAGAGGTATGCTAGAATATAAGAGGGACATCTTAGCTAGACTTGAACAAAGAAGACTTCAGAGAAAACGCAGTACTTTCCAAAGTTTGACTCAGATCACCTCCCATACAGTCACCTCCTGGTGCTTGAACATGCTAAATTATTTGTTTTACTCTTTATCTATTGTGTGAACAATTTTGTTTTTTTAGTCAGAAATCTGCACATAGAGCCCACACCCCAAGGACATAAGTTAGGTAAGTGAAGGCAAGGGACCTGGGAAGCTGTCTGTTCAAAGTCCCAGGAGGTAGAGGTAACAGTTGAGTTGTTAGGGTCCAAGACCAAAGGCCTGAAAAGTATAGGTAACTTCAAGCATCTCCAGACTGATATTTAGACACTGATGTACAGTGCCAAAGTTGTGAGTCATAGAGATCTGGATTTGAATCCCCCACTAACTCTACTGACTATGTTTTTGCAGTTTAGCAAGCTACTGAGTCTTTAATAAAAGGGAGTGATACCAGACACATTAGAAGATGGTGAAGATTGAACTTAATTGTATAAAGCACCCATTTTCAGTGAAGGTTAGCTTCATTACCTTTATATATCTTTTTGCCAAAAAGAGTTGCCTACATTTTGTTTTTTTAATTTTTTTCACAGTTTTTGGTCTTTAACTGTTAAGTATCAGATGGCAAGGGAGCGTCACTGCCATTTCACTGAACGCAGTGCACATAAGTGCAGCCGTGCAGATGGAAGCCTAATAACTAACTGTCTTTTAACAAAAGTCATAATAGGGGTTTATGCATTTTTAAGTCATGTTTAATTTTATCGAGTTCACGTTACATTCTACTAAAGAAACATGGCCCTTTGAAAAGCATACGGGAATGTATTTCTTAATTATATAATATTGGCTCTCATCTAGCTTGCAAAAAATTAGCAAATGAGAGAAAGACGTATTTGGCTAAATGTGAAATATTTTAAAATGTATTGGGAATATGTTAGCAGATGTTTCCCAAGGTTTAATGTTTGTTTGTTTTTGGTGAAGTTTAGTGTTGGAATAATATTGTCGTTCAGATCTACACTCTGTTCTTAAGAAAATAAAAACTGTATCTACCTCTCTGATTATGACCTTTTTGTTGTTTATTTGTATAAAAGAGAGAGGCTGGAACAATTATGCTTGAAATCACTATTTTTTGAGGCTTTCCATTTGGTATTTCATGCTGTCCTTGTTTCCTTGATTTCCCATGAAATCAGATATTATTTTCTAATTATTGCAGCACAATAACAGCTGAGCTACAGCAGGCTTTTCCTGTTACTGAGTTTGGTAAACAAAACATTCGTGATTTCAGCAGATGTCTCTGATTTGAGAGCCTTTACTTTTCTAAGCAGGGGAGGATCAAGCGGCAGACACAAGTCCGTCATGTAAGGAGCAATGTGCTCACCACAGGGGCAGCAGCCTTTACTGTCTGAGATGTCGTTCGCTCATCAGCCATGCTGGCCCTCTGCAACTCTAATGTTTTTCCTTTCTTCCTTGTTGTAGATCACTGCATAAAACTCACAACACAATTTAGTTTTTTAATTAATACTGATTTCTTCTCGACTTTATACTGTTGCTCTTCATGTGACACTACATTGCAGAATGTAATTATTCACTAATATTGGTTATGACTCTTCTTGCTTTAAATGTGAGTATATAGTTCTTCTGTCTGTGATTGTTTTTGGATCCATTGTTTTTATTACGCACTGTCAACTTTCCATGTTATAGAAAGCCATCCATGATGTGATATAAATCAGGCTTTTATGGGGATAACACATATTATGTCCTCTACAACTATACATTCTAGCTTCTGTGGACTCTCTCCAAGACATGTCTGTATTTTCTGTTTTATGCCTTTGCCTACTCTGTGTCTTCTGCCTGTGATAGATAGATAATTTTTGCCCATATAGCCATAAGTTCCATCTTTAAGGCCATTGTAAATGGGCATTTAGGAGAGCCTAAAATTTTGCCATAACAACTGAGCAGCAGTCAACACTCTTGTCTATGTCTTCATGTGTGTATGTGAGGTCTGACTCAAAAAAGTCCAACCACTGTGAATGTAATGAGAACGGTTTGCACACCATCAGTGCAAACTGGTAGCCAAGAAGAGTGCACTGGAATGTACATGCATGAACAATGATGACCTCACTGTACGAGTCAGTGGGTGCAGATGACGCTGTTGAGTGAGCATGTGTATTGTGTGGCTGTCACATTCAAAATGACTGAGTGGGTAGAGTAATGAATCTGCATTAAATTTTGTGTTAAGCTTGAACATTCTTCTGAGGAAACTATGTTGATAATTCACAAGGCTACAGCAATGGGCAACTGGTGATTGGCAGCTTCATCACAACAATGAACAAGCTCATGCATCATGTCTTGTGCAGAGTTTTTAGCAAAACATCAAATCACCCAGGTGACTCACCTCCCTTCCCCTGCCCCACAGAGCCCAGATTTGGTACCCTGTGACTTCTGGCCTTTCCCCAAACTAAAATCATCTTTAAAAGGGAAGAGATTTCAGTCCTTTGATGAGATTCTGGAAAATATGATGGAGCAGCTGATGGCTATTGGGAAAACTGTGTGAGGTTCCAAGGTGCCTACTTTGAAGAGGACTGAGGTATCATTATCCTATGTCCAATGTTTCTTGCATCTTGTATCTTCTTCAATAAATGTCTCTATTTTTCATATTACATGGCTGGACACTTTCTGCACATACATATTTATATATATATATATATATATATTTATTTATACATAGACATTTTATACATATATAAAGTACTCTGTTACTGCCTATCTCCACCTGGCTTCCCAGAGGCCTTGGTGGAAAGCATAATGGCAGGTCCATCCTGTCAGAGAGTATACATGGCAGTACTTTTTTGTGGCTGCTGTCTGTTTGTACTCACTGAGCCAGGGGAAACAGGTCAACTATGGTAGACTTGAGCCTACATTGAGGCTCATGGAGGTTGTGCCGCCTTCATGCAGCTGCCAGCAAAGTTTGGTCCTAGCGTGAAGAAGCAAGAACTGGGGCAGGAACTCTTACTACTTTTTCTCTTCTTTCATAGGTGAATTACCTCACTAGGGTCTGGCCCCAGCCTCTGGCTCCAGAATCGCCCGTTCTCCAGGATAAAGGGGGAGAGCCCAATGCAAGGGTTTTTATTTTTTTTTTCCTATCTCATTAAGAAGATGTCTTGACATCCTGACACATATGTATATATTTGGTCTTTAGTAGCATCAGTTCACATTTGCACCCAACAGTAATGATAGTTACCATTGCTTAATATTCAATGCTAACTATTTCTATATTTTAATTATTGCTAAATTTTTGACATCTTAATTTCAAAAGCATTTCACAAAATCTAATACGAAGTATCTCGTTGTGTTTTCAATTTTAACTTCCCTACCAGTGACATGTCCTAAAATTCCATAGTCACAAGAATAGAGGGTTTTTTATTTTATTATTTATTTATTTATGTATCTGTTGTTCAAGTACAGTTGTCTGCATTCCCCCCCCCACTCCTCCCCACCCCAGCCATCCAACCTCCCTCCCCTGATTCCACCTCCTTTGGTTTTGTCCATGTGTCCTTTATAGTTGTTCCTGAAAACCCTTCCCTCCTTTACTCCTGTTATGCCCTCCCACCTCCCCTCTGGTTACTATCAGATTGTTCCTAATTTCAATGTCTCTGGTTATATTTTGCTTGTTTCTTTGTTTTGTCAATTAGGTTCCACTTAAAGATGAGATCATATGCTATTTGTCTTTCACCACCTGGCTTATTTCACTTAGCATAATGCTCTCCAGTTCCATCCATCCACGCTGTTGCAAAGAGTAGGAGCTCCTTCTTTCTTTCTGCTGCATAGTATTCCATTTATACAATGGAATGAAACTAATTAAAACAAAGAAGGTAGAACAAAGTTGTCAATATGGATCATGTTTAAACATTACAATTTTGATTAAAAAAGTATACATACTAGGATATCATTTACATAAAATCTAAAAGCAAGTCAATCAAGCTTATGCATTGTTTATGAATGCATTTATAAATAGCAAAAATGGTTACTTCAGGAACTGGCATTGAGTATGGGTACACAAAACTTCATTTGATTGTGGATAGTTTGTGTGCTGGTGGGATCATAGGTGTTTTATTTTTTCTACAGCTTTCCAGCTCAGAAATATTTTTAAGGCTGAAAAAGTATGAATTGCATATAGGTGATTGCTATTTGATTCTCTGATCTTTTGTGGTTTCTTCCAAGACATAGAAGAAAGAACATGAGCTGTGCTTAACCCTATTCCACCCTTCCCTCCCAAATTGGAAGCATCACAATCTCTTTTCTGTTATTGCAATTGTATAACAAAGGTTCTTTCTGCTCTTACCCTTTCCTTATACAGTCTATCTTATTTTGAAAACTGCCCTTAGGTCTACAATATTTAAGCTACATCATGCTATTTTTCAGCTCAAAAACTAGGAATCAATTGCCATTTCAATCACAATAAAAAGGCATTTCATACAATGGGTGTAAGACCACCTGTTAGTTCTCTGACCTTATCTTTTATTAATGTTGTGATCAGAAATGCAGGAGAATACTGCAGGGTATTTGTTTAACATATCATTCTGCACAGGACACGATTTTTGAAGACACCCTTAGCTAATTCTTGCTCCTCCTTCATGTCTTTTCTTAGATTGTACTTTCTCAAAAGGATCCTCCTAAACTACTCACTTAACGCTACAACTTGCTGTCCAACTACAACATAGTGCTACTCATTTCCCTTCATTCTGCTCTAGTTTTGCGTTTTCAATAGTACTTATCAATTTTAATAGGCAGCATAATATACTTATTTATTAGGATTACTGTTTTTTGTGTCTCCTTCCACTAGAACATAAGCTTCCTGAAACCGGGAATCTTATTTTGGTTCAGTGATGATCCCAAGAAGCTATAATATATGGTACTCAATAATTATTTGTGGAATGAATGCATAAATAAATAACTGAGAGAAGAATTTTTCATATTTGATTTCATACTCTGGCAACTTTCTCATGGCAGACAAAAGCAAGCAGAGTTGGTGGCTCTGTGTAAATAATTTCACCATGAGTATGTTTGTATCTTTTTCTGAATCCCTAAAGCTAAATATGTGAAACATCAATCTATGCATGATGGTGTGAAGTCAAGGAAGTATTGCCGGGCACAGTGCTAGAGATGAGAGGTCCAAGAATTCTGAACCTGCATAAGAGAGGTTCCTTCTCCAGAGAAGTCCATAGTCACTGTGTAAGTTAATGACAACAGGAAGAATTAGCTTTGCCGTTTTCTGGTTAGAATTAAAAAGAATACCAATTATTAAAATTTCCTCCCAGAAAACACACACACACATGCGTGCACATACACACACCCTTTCTGATTACATTGTCCAAATCACGTGGCCCCGCATAAGTTTATAAGGTTAGAAAAGAGCAGTCCCATTATGTTTCCGGAGGACCAGAAATATGTGGAACCATAATAATGACCACCTGAATTTGCTGATATAATTCCAGTATTCTTTTCTTTCATCTCTGCCACCTTCATTGTATCTTCTATAAATCATGGGGGAAAGAGAAAGGATCAAGTTGTGAGCAGCTGGTGTTAGCTCAGTTTAACTACTGAAAATATTTATTCATCTGAGAGCTTCCCCTTTATTTATTAAAGTCTAATGCCACTCCAAAAAGCAGCCTTGAGTACCCTGGAAATCACCTTCCTTTCACGGCAGTAACTAGGCATACATCAAACCTAGTGATTTCTGTTGCTGACTTCCTCTTGAAATTATTTGGAGCATTTGTTAAAAATAAACCATTTGGTATTACTTTAGGACATCAAGACTGAGTAAATCTAAAGTGAATATCTTTAATACATGTTTAAAATGGTCAACTCTACAATGGGATTCTGATGTCACTATGAGGTGAATAATTTTATATCCCAAAAAAAGTTGAAGGTCTCAAGTTCTCTTAACTTTCAGAACACTGATTCAAATGTAGCCTAGAGGCAACTAACTGGTGTGTTTCCAATTATTGGCTAGGCCAAAAGGTCCATGGGATATTTCTGTAAAATAAAGATACATTTTTCATTTTTATCAATAACTGTATTGATTTGGATATTTTGAGTATGTGGGCTATCTCCTGCATGATATAATGTCCATTGTTCTCAGTTAATGTCTTGATTTGATCACTATCAACTTCAACTGCTCCACCTGATGATAGAACATCGTCCAGTGAGAAATCTCTAGCAGGAAACTTTGCAAACCACTTTTGACACATGCAATCAGTCACAGCTTCTTCTCCATACACTGAATAAACATTTCAGTTGCATTTTTACCATTCTTGAAATAATAAAGCATAATATGTAGAAAATGGTGTGTATTTTCTTCCATCTTCAACATTAAAATTCACCAAATTTGATAATTTTTTTAATGCACACTGACATGACAGCTGTCACAGTACAACCTAACAAAATTGTTTTGAATGAAGTTAAAGAGAACTAAGCACAACTAGAGCCATCTTACAGGAAAAAAAAAAAAAAAGAACTTTTTGGCCAACCCAATAGTATCTGAAGTGATTCTGGCGATCAGGTTTGATATCTACCAACACAACCCATTATTGTAGAAGTAACTGGCATCCAAAGTGGGTTACTTCCTGTCTCCGAGGCTTCATAGCTAGCTAGAGGCAGTGTTGGCACTAGAACTGAAAGATGATACAGAATGTTCAAATTTTTAAAAATATGCAGAGGTAATCTAGTCATTTAAAATGAAAAAAACAAAGACAAAAAAATGAGTTACTTAGGGCAAGGAGTCTGCAATTTTCGAGTCCAAGCACATTACCACACAACAGGGCATTTATGACCGACTACGGCATTGGTGATTTCCTTTCTTCCTTCTCCCTTCCTTCCTTCCTTTGTCCCTTTCTTTTACAGTTTTCTATACTATAAAACTCTTCTCCTTGATGAGCTTTCCTTTTTGTTCTGTTCTGGCTGTACTATACCCTAAAGAAGTGACTGAATCCAGATTGTGCGTCATACTGTTATTTACAATGAAGAGACATAAACTCCCCCACCACATCCCAGTTTCTCCAGCAAGACTAGAAGGCACCACATGATTGCCAGTACGTATCCCCTCCTCTTTTATCACTATGCATGGGTGAAGATGTGCATTTTGGGTTGCACTTACCTCAGATTAGCTACCTCTGTCACATCCTAACATGTGCCTATTGTCATATAGCAAGATCATAGCAAAACCTCTAGAATGCCAAATTCCAGTGCATTGTTCAGTTTTTACACCCTAGAAGACACTAGAAAACACTATAATGAATACTAATGTGTCTTTTCAAATATTAAATTATAGAAAAAAGGAGATATTTGAAAAGTTAATAAACTTATTTAGCTGTATATCAAATTCTCTTTACTCTCTCTCACTTTCAGATCTGGGGAAAAAGCAAAATCTAAGTGAAACGAAATTTCCAGGTCACTGAGTTCTTTCTGCAGGATCTGTCTGAGCTGCACTGTAATCTTAAACACATTCTCTAAGCTCTTTGCCTTTGTTTCTGCGTTTCACTGGCAATAACTTTCTATTTCTAGAATTGCAGTAGACTCAGCCTAGGGAGAGGGACTTCAGTTAAGGGAAAAGGAGGTTACTGAGGAAACATAAGAGTAAATGCTCATTCACATACCTATTAGCTCTCTTGCAATTTCATACTAGAAAGTAGCCCCTTTAATTTTATATGCATTATTTGACAATGATTAATATGGAAATTCTTTTCTTAATATATAAATATTTTAATTGGTGTTTCTAATAACAAGTGATTCAAATGTGTACATAAAGCCCATGGTACAGTAACAGTAGCAAACCTAAAAATAGTCATAATAAAACTATATCATCACATTTGGCAATTATTAAAGATATTTATAGCAATTTTTGCTATTTCAAGTGGAAAAGAAACAAGAAGGGCAATTATGGGGAGCAGGATTATTCTTGATTTTTCTCTGAAAAGAGGGTGAAAACAAGAATTGATGGTCATATTTAACTGCAATTAACCAAATGGCAAAACCCATTGTTTATAGTTGCTCCAAGGCTATACTGTAGGTTATCCCAATGTTTTAAGATTTTCTGTATACAAATGTTATTAGTCACTTTGCTGTTATTGTGGATATGATTAATCCATGTATCCTAGATATAAAAAAGGTATCAGCACAATTATTTAACACTTTTACCTACTGTTCCAAATGAGAGTCAGGCACCTGATACTTCTTTGAATTAATGTTATAATTTTACTTTAAAAAACCTTTAGAAGCACCAATTTAATTACAAAACATCAGTGAGTTTTCTTTCCCTTTTATGTTATAGGATGTTTCATCTATAAAGTATAAAAACATGCACATAAAAAGAGTATTTTTTCCTTACACAGCTCTTAATATTTTTATATTTTGGCCTAAATTAGACTAGCTGATCTCAACTAAAGTACAACTTTTTCTGAATGACAGTTTTTGCAGACACAGCTACATTGTATCATTATAGTGAATCAATTATTTCTTACTTAGTTCTTGTTTAAATTATAAATATATTTTGAGAAAGATAATTTTCATAAAGATAAATCATTATGCATTATTTATTTGATTTAATCAGCATTTATTTTATTGTGGAACAACAGTGATACATTTATTTCAGCCAGCAAATATATAGTGTTAAACAAAAATACTTTCACATACAGTATATTGCTTCCAGAACCCTCCAATATTAATGTGTAGTCACACACTGCCCAACAATGGGGATATGTTTTGAGCCATGGGCATTGGCTGATTTGCCATTTTGTGAATATCATACAGTGCACTTACGCAGACTTAGATGTTATAGCCTCCTACACACCGAGGCCATGTGGTATAGCTTATTGCTCCTAGGCTACAACCCTGTAGAGCATGTTACTGTACTGAATACTGTAGGCAACTGCACCACAAGGGTCGTTTTGTGTTTAAACATGAAAAGGTACAATAAAAATATGGAATAAATAATTAACCAGTGGTACACCAGTGCAGGGCACTTGCCATGAGTGGAGCTGGCAGGACTGGACATTGCTGTGGGTGAGTCAGTGAGTGAGTGGTGAGTTAATGTCAGAGCCTAGGACATTACCATATACTACTGTAGGTTTTGTAAACACTGTCCATTTAGTCTGTACTAAATTTAAAAAACAACACAAGATTAAATCATGCACCATAGAAGATGAATTCACGACTCCAGTAATTATTAATGTATGAGGCTGCTGCTGGCTTAACACAGCATACTATTTTACAGTGAATTTAAAAAAAAAATATTCATCTATTTTTAGAGAGAAGAGAAATGAGGGAGAAAGAGAGGAGAGAAACATCAATGTGTGTGAGATACATTAACCTGTTGCCTCTCACCCCCCCCCCAAACAGGGACCTGTCCCACAACCGAGGCATGTGTCCTGACTGGGAATCAAACTGGTAACCCTTTGGTTTGCAGGCTGGCACTCAATCCACTGAACCACACCAGCCAGTACAGTAAAATTTTTTATAAGTAGGAAGAGTATACTCCAAAATAATAATAACAATATAGGATAGTAAATACATAAACCAGTAACACAGTAGTTATCATTACAAGTAATATATACTGTAAGTAATTGTATGTATATATAATTACTTACAGGTTTATTTACACCAGCATCACCACAAATACATGACTAACATGTTGCATAATGATGTTAGGGCAACTGCCATGTCACTAGGCTATAGGTATTTTTCAGTTTCTTTATAATCTTACGGGACCTCTGTTGTATATACAGTTCGTGGTTGACCAAAACATCATTATGTGGTGCGTCACTGTAATTCAGTCACCAAAGTGCTCAGGACAATGAAGACTCCCAGTTTCCACCACGGGATTTTCTCTGAAGTCAGTTGGAGGAGAGACTGGGCCCTGCTCTTTTGACTAATGCCCCCAGGCTGGTGGTATTGGGAATTGTGTTTACAGAAATACAGTGTTTGAAACCCAGTGAATTGAAACAAAGGTCATTTATCAAAAGCCAAAGAAGTACCTCTTCTGTTACTTGAAACTGATGCCAAATTTTTCTATGGTAAATAACTTTGGTACCTACAGTTTTTGAATAATTCTAATTGAAAGTGTTTATCACTTTGCACTTCCAAATACAAAGATTAAGTTTCAGAGACCTATGAAAAATTGCTAATTGAAGAGTAACATTTACATAAATAAAATATTTAAGGACATTTAAAACTAGAGATTTTTAAAATGGAACATTTAAAATAGAAGGAACATTTTAAAATGTTCAATAAGTGTGTTCTTACATCAAATTTGTGTATAATATACACAAATGTGGATTCTCATAGTTCCCTGCTAAGATGGATCATAATGAAAAATACATTTCCCGTATGTTAACTTGGAACTAAGCAATCCTTACAATGATCATATTGGAAATGTTTATTAAGATGGTAAAAAATCCCATTATTTTTTTATTTCCAAAAGTGGGGATCGATTATAATGAACTAGCATAGTTTATTCTTCCATTTTTATTTACGCTCTAATTCTTAGTGTTCATATTCCTATAATAAGTGGCCACAGAAGCCATTATGATTCTTCTCTAAACTCAAAGATGTACATGTATAATGATAGATGGGAGGAAGCAAAATAGCAGAAATTTAGTATTAAAAATACATATCAGATTCAGCCTTTCCCTTCTGTCATTTCTACTCTCATCTTTCCCCTCCTCCCACTTCCTCCAGCCTCATAATTTTTGCTCTTTTGAACTTTTGCATCTCCATGCAAAGAGCACGTGTAAAATGGAGAAACTGGGATCTGAGGGGTCCTGTCCACTGTGGCAGAATCCGTCTGTCCTCAGCCTGCTCACAGGGCTGCAGTGAGAAAGACAGGCCAGCTAGGTCCACTGAGCGCCAGGCCAACTTGCAGGTAAGAATGATAAATAGTTGCAGCTGTAAACATTGTAGCTGACTGACTTATGTGGCAATAGCCTATCTGTACAGGAAGAGGTAGAGACACCAGAAACAGAATTGATACAGGAGAGATGCCACAGGGAACATAAAGAAAAAGTAATCAGAAAAAAAGAAAAAGATAGAAGAAAGAAATGGATTTTTAGTGTAAGTAATGATGGAGTTAAAATGTTAGGAACAAGCAATAGAGTTCCATAAACTTTTATCCGAACTCTTAGGACCTATGTGTATGGAACGTAAAATCTCTACGACCTTATAAAGTGATTAGAATGCACATGTGGTATATTTTGTAGCATTCTTTATCAGGTTCTAGGACAATACATTATTCTGTAGTAGAACCCATACATATTTATATTAAATACAATAAGTAAAGGCTATGGAATTCATGTCAGTTCAGGTCAGGTTTTGTTTCCAAATGAGTTATTAAAATATTTCAGTTTCAGAGTATTATGGATTTTAAAACTACAGGTAAAGGCCCTGAAATGCCAACACTGCATAAAATTACAAGAGTATGAAAAATTAGAGAAATCACTGAATTGAATGCTAGGCTAAAATCTAGTTAAACCAGCTAAAGTTAAAAAAAACCCAAAACTAAGAAATAGGTATGTTCAGTGAAAACTTTGATCTACTGAAGAAATATTGAAGCAAGGATATTCCCCCTCTCCTCAGTAAGTAGGAATTACACTGGGCCTTAATTCATACTCTTCATGTTATTACTGTCAAAAATTCGATGGAAAAGATAATTTACTCCCTGTTTTCTGCACAAAGTAAAACAGGTCTGCAAAGCCTAAGCAGCGTATAATGTGGAGAAGGGAGGGCAATTTGAAAGGCTTGCATCGGTCATTCTTCTCCAAACTCAATAGTATGACCAGAGTCCCCAGGTGACTTTCCAGTATGTTTTAAAGCATCAGCTAGCTCACGAAAGACCCCAAAGTGTCATTATATCCAGAAAGGGAACTAAAGCTGGTAGAGAACATGGGCTCCTGTGGCAACCACGAGCTCACAACAGACTCTCATACCCTCCCAATTCAAATACCTCTGATGATTCAACAGCATGCTCCAGACTTCATTCACATCTTCACTGGGGATTTCAATGCCAACAAGAGTGGTTCAGAACGAGTTGCTAAACTCAAATTTTATAACTTCTAAAATCATATTTTACAAATCTATAGATTTAATTTTCATCTTGTTATAAATTGCATTATCACTACTACTACTTGTATTATTAATTTTATTAGAAGATTAAAAATTATGTGGAATTACTTGGGAGTGGCGTTAAATGGGATAGATAGCATATAGTATTAGGAATTTACAGGAGCTATAGGCAGTAACATTTTCAGTAAGCAAATGAACATGGAAAATTGTGTGTCTTATGTTACAGTTATTTATTTACTGGTGTAATACTGACATGTATGTTGACTAGATGAATTAATGAAGAATGTTTTTATCACCTACCAATACTGAACACTTGAAAATGTTTACTATTTAAACAAGCTATGTTTATTTGAATGCCCATGTATTTATTTTCTTAATTTTTATTTTGATTTTTCAATGTTTTTGTTGATATGGTTGGATTGTAAAATTTTTGTGGATTAGTAAAATTTCCATGGAAACAATAGATATTTATCTGTCCATAATTACTATTTATGATTAAGTTTGTTTTCATCAAACTAGTGTGAACACTTAAAATTGTATTATGTTTTCATGCTGGCTCAGATTAAATGAAAAATTTGTCAACAATTTATTTCTATGTACAATTATATTTTTAAAACACACTTTATTAAGTCATGATTGACAAACAAAAAGTGTATATATTTAATTATACAACTTAATGAGTTTAAGGATAATTACTTACTCATAAAACTATCATCACAATCAGTGCTATAAACATATCCATCACTTGTGAAAGTTTCCTCCTTTCCTCTTTATTTTATTGTGATGAAAATGCTATGAAGATCTATCCTCTTAGCTAATTTGTAAATATAAAACAGAATATTGTTAACTATGTACGTTATGCTGTATAGTAGGTTTCTAGAAGTTATTCATCTATGTTCAATGTTTTTAAAATAATGTCTAGTCAGAGTTTTGAGTATATTAGAATCCAAAATAAATGTGATATCAGATACTAAAAACATCTTATATTAAAATATAAACATTGCATATTGACTCTTATAAGTCTAGCTATTCTTTCATGTTATTATTTTCCCAAAGTTATTAATAAATTAAAATGATACTTAGTGTTTATTTTTGGAAAAAGTTGGAGAATTTCTTGGGGTTCTTTTAGAATATGAAAAACTTCAATCAGTTAGTCATCCTAATATGGTTTTATGAATGCCTTTATTTTGGAAGATGAGTATATTCTATGAGTCTGTTAAAATAAATTTAGCTTGAAATATCACGAAACAAAACAAAATATATGTTTAGTAGGTTATAAAAGGGTAAGGAAAGATGTGGTAGATGTGATGTTTGTAGGAAACAAATTATATGGAAGTAAATTATTCTAGATATCAAGTACTGAAATATGACAACTCCAATTTTTCAAATTCAAAGATAGACTTCCCAAGTAGTTAGAAAATATTGAAGAGCAGCAATTATAAACCAAAGGAAAAATAAATTAAGACTTATCTAACTCTAAAAACTAGAAGCCTAAAGATCCTTGGAAACAAAACATATAATAACATGCACTCTTGTTTCAGTAGCAAAATGAAAAAAGGGGTTGTGTGAGGGGCAAGCATTTCAGCTGTATAAACAGAAAGTGGGGACAGAAGGAGAAAAAAAAATACAGTAAATGCCACTTTCAAGGGAAAGGAACAGAATCAATAGAATAAATAAAATAGTTACCAAATCTGAATGAAGTCTGTTGTTCATACCACTTTAAGGTTGAGCCCTTTCATAATCGCTATAATTTCTGAGAATTCCGAACTCTGTAACTTTGTGTCTTATCCATAATCTATTTAGCTGTAGTAATTCAAAATAAAATCTTTTACTTCTAGAGCAAGATACAGATGAATAGTTTGACTTCCTCCTTAGCTGTCCTTGGGTTGGATGGGAAATGGTGGAGAGTCAGGTAGAGGAATGTATATATCAGAAAATGGCTTCAACACTTACAACAAATTAAAGTATACAAATGTCATCCATTGATTAAAAGATACCATTACATGAAAACCTCTTATATTCTGAATATTCTATTTTGACAAATTCGTTATTTTGACCAATTCACTCTTTTGATCAATTTATTATTTTTATCATTTTGTTTTCAACCAAATATGGTTCCTACCAACTTTCCTGGAGAGCTGCTTTGTACAGAAGAAACAAGGTATTTTAGCAGCTGGTAGTGTTGGGGTGGTTGCTACTGAGTTATTTTATATATATGTGTATATATATGAATATGTATATATAGATCTCTAATTATATATTTATAAAATATTTATATATACTTACATAGAAATATATGAATTTACATATTTATAATGTATGTAACTATATGTAATATATTATACATAATATAAATATATATTATATATGTAAATATATATGTGTGATATATATATACACACACATGTATAGAGAGAGAGAGAGAGGAAGAAGAAGCAGTAGGGGAAGGAGGAGACAACACAAATAAGTAAGATTTGCGGGTCAGAGAGGGGAGAGCGGGAGAGATATCTGAGCCAGTGTGGGCTTGAAGCAACGCCTGGAATTACATGACAGGAAAACCAGTGTTCTTTTGACAAGGCACATACATGCGTATACCTAAGATCATGGTTTCAGGTACATTTGAAAAGGGGAAAAATGAGGAAGACTGTGAAATCCTGTGCCCTTTAGGTCATAGTTTAGGTTATAAGAATTATAAAAAATGTCCACAATATCACATAAGTGTGCTGATGATAATTGATGGTTTCAAACCGCAATTGAATAAATCAAATCCTTTTTCTTTTCATTTCCTTCTTTTCTGTCCTAACTTCTGTGAAAGTGAGTTCAATTCTTTTTAAGTCCTTAAAACCGTTTTCTTTGCTCCTAGCTCCTCACAACAGATGATGTCAGAGCCTACTTCAGTAAGTAGAAAAACTGAGTTATAAAACAGCTCAACTGGAACCATACCAACACCACTAGCAGCTGAATAACTTAGTCTACTTAGTCTCTTCTGCACAAACCAAATTTGTAGACAGCAATTTGGATGAAAACAAATTAGTCAAAAATAATTAATTGGTCAAAATAGAATACTCAAAGTATGTAGGTTTTCACGGAACATTATTTTTCAATCAACAGAGGACATTTGTGTACTTTAATTTGCATACATTTTAAAACCAGTTTTCTAATATATTCAAATTTATGATATAAAGTTTTTAAATGTATTTTTAGTCACTTATATGTACTCAATTTTGTGTTATTATTTTCTTGAAATTTAAAATACTACTTGCAGCTCTAAGTGGTTTTGGAAAACATGTTAGTTGAAATGAATATTCTAATAATCAAAATTTGTTTAAATAAATTTTGAGTAACCCAGGGCATAACAAAATTGTCAAGCACTAATAACTTCCTAAGTTACTACATAATTATATATTTGTTGTTTCATGTAATCATATGAAGCCCTGGTTCCTATTTGACTATTGCTGTGCTCTTAAAATTACATTAAAATATTTGAACAGTTTTTCAATTAGCAAAACTTGATTTTGCTTGATACTATTTGTAGTTATATTGGATTTCCATTGTTCAGGTAATATATCCAAGATTTATAAATAGGCAAAGGGTTAAAACATGTCAGGTTTATAAATAGAATATTTCTGAGTTGAAATTAGCATCTTTGGAATGAACTAAATTTTTGTGTTATGATATTTAATGAATATTAATGTGGAAAGACAAAAGAAAACATTGGCACAATATTTTCTACATCCAAAACCATACTCTTGGGCATTAAAAATAAAATAAAACTCACATTTATAGACCTTCACACTTTTTTTCTTAACAATATTATAAGAAATGTTGGATTATTTTCAATAGAAATAACTATTATCTATTCAGGGGATTCCAAATGATTGATGGCTTTTTTCCTATTTTTATTAGTAAAACTACAAAAATAGCTCCTACATTCTAAGAGGAAGCACTGGTAATTTTTTTAAAATGTGTGCTAGAAAAAGTTTATTGTAATGTAATATATATAATATAAAATGTAGCATTTTAAGTACACAATTTGGTCTCATTAAGCGTATTTATATCACCACTGTCAATCTCCTGAACATTTTCAACGTCCCAAACCCAAACTCTGTACCCATTAAACAATAACTCCCTGTTCTTTACCCCTATCAGGCTCTAGTAATCTCTATCGTACTCTTGGTCTTTATGCAATATTTGAGCATTCTTGTTATCTCACATAAGTGGATTCAAACAATATTTGTCAGTTTGTTGTCTGGCTTTTTTCACTTAGCGTAATATTTTCAAAGCTTATCCATGTTGTAGCATGTATCAGAATTTCATTCCTTTTTAAGGCTAAGTCTTTTTTTGTATGTACATACCACATTGGTTCCTCCACTTATCAGACAATAGAAATTAGGGTTGTTTCCACTTTTTGCCCATTGTGAAAAATTTTGCTATGAGTATCGGTATGCACATAGCTGTAGGGGCTCTAGTGAGTGAAAATTTCACAAAATTTCCTGTTTTAAAGGTGACTTTTTTGAGTAAGCATTTATTTAATATCTGTAGACCTTTAACTGTTTTCCATAGACCCAATGAGGTTAGTACAGAAAGTTTCTGGTTGTTTTGATGTTTCTGTGTTGAATTAAGGGCTTGGAGATAAAATGTGATCTATAATGACTCCGAAGTGGGGAACTGAAACTTGAACACATATTGTGTGATTTCATCTTGTCAGAACATTTTTCAACAGCC
Source organism: Desmodus rotundus (assembly GCF_022682495.2). Taxonomy (NCBI): domain Eukaryota; kingdom Metazoa; phylum Chordata; class Mammalia; order Chiroptera; family Phyllostomidae; genus Desmodus; species Desmodus rotundus. The sequence continues at coordinate 15,579,262 of NC_071388.1, read as the reverse complement.
TTCTCTAAATTCTGTTTGAATTTATAAACTCAAATGTTCAGTCAAAACTTCTCTGAAAATGCTGATAACAGCAACCACAGGATATATTCAGGGACAAAACAGTTAATTATACAGTCCTTTTCATCTTCCTGGGCCCTCAATATGTTATGGAAACATAAATATCAGTGGTGGGTAGTTTAAAATTAAGTTTTAGTTGTCTACATATTCTCCAAATTAAGCACTTTCCCAAGTCTCTGCTCATTTCTAGATGAAAGTCAGCTTTCAGATTTGGACCAGAACCTGGACCAACGCAGTTGGAACAGTGGGCTGGTCTTGGCTTCGGAAAAGGTACATGTGGATGGAACAAGAGATGATTAGATGAAACCTAGTAAATAAAAACTTCAATTAAACAATATGACATAGCGTATTCTATTTTCCACTTCTCAGCATAATTATGAAGAAATGTGCTTCAACATAAAGTGGTCTATTATTTTTAATATTCTAGGCTGAGGTCATAATGTATCTTAATATGAGACAAACTCCTTTGTATTCTCATTTTATGGGATTCTTCCTGGCTTCCAAACTACCCTTTACTTCGATTCTCTTTCTTTCTTTTTTTTTTCCAGGGTCCTTGTTTTCAGGATTAATTGCAGACTCTTATCCCTCTCAAACACCAGAATTTGCTTGTATTCTTTAGATTCAATTTTGTTGGTTTTCTCATCTCTCTTTTCATGATCTGCCTGATGATTTAATTCCACAGCTTAACTGTGATCTTCACATTGAAGTTTACATAGTCTTTTCTGAGATGTAAAGCTGTAGTTATTCATTCATTTATTTATTCAGATTATAAAGTAAATTTAAAAGTATTCACCAAACATCATTTTAACTGCATTTCTTTAGTATTTCCAAACTAATGTCACCAAAAATTTTAAACTCAATGTGTTTGTCGCATTGTGACCCTATTCTCTGCACCTTCCATCCAGTCCTCTTTCAGTGTTCCTTATCTCTATTTCTGATATCTTTGTGAGTTGCTCAACCTAAAATCTCAAATTCCTCTTTTTTTCCCACTCTAACTGAATCAATGCTTACATAGCTCAAATCTTCATTTCAGGGAATTTTATCACAACCGGCTTTATTTTTATAAAAAAAAAAAGGAAGCAATCATTTCCTTTATAGAGAATATATGCTTAAAATAAACAAATGTTAAAATTAATTTGTATTGCTAAGGAATAAACAAGTTAAATCATTAAGATATTACTAAGAGTGTATAAGATTTGAGTCCAACATTTACACTTGACTAATTAGAAGTCTATTAGCATACAAAAGTTCACTAGTTATTTTATATATCATAGATCTTGGAGACTTTCTTCAGAAGTTCTTATAGAATATGTTAGGTTAACTAAGGACAAACAAATAAATTAAGCAAAAATCTATCTATGTAGAGGGAATGTATTTAAATTTCTGGAAAATATCTTAAATGATTCTTCCTGAGTTCCCATCATATTGTTTTAAAATTGCACTGAAGAATGAATAAATGGGAAAAAAAAAGATTTTACAATAGAGCATGTATGAAACCATATAACTGCCAAAGAACATATTTTAAAGCACTTTAAATAGTTTGATTAATGAATAATTTAAAAACTCATTGTAGCTAACTACTCCATGTTAAATGACCTTTACCATTTGGGTATCTGATAAAGCGAAGCTCAGCTTTACACAATATAAGTTGAACTGAAAATTCACATGCTCATCCCAAAACCTTTCACTTTATGAAATGATTACCTTTTTTCCTCCTTCGGTTTCTTTATGTCTTTTCATACAGAATAAATCATATGATGACTATGAGAAATGAATAAAAGAGTAAGAAAAGAGGAATCTTGCAATAATACGTACATGCCTGTTAGTAAAACAACCTATAGCTACTTGTATAATTTCCACACACGTCAGACATTTTTGTGTCTGCACCTTTGCTCAGCTATTGTCTATGTTTAGAATATGACTTCTTCTTTTATTTCTGAATTCTTATCTTTCAACAACTAACTCACAGTTCACCAACATTGTAAGACTTACCCTAGTTCTCTTATTCATAATTGCAACTTCATCACATCCATATGTTCCCTCCCAAAACACTGTATCTATAATGCTATTACATGTATCAATATTAATATGCATTATAATGCATTACATATACGCTGATATAAACCCCATATATTCACTATTAGTCCCTTCTTTACCCAACAATGTTAGCTTGTTGAGAGGTCAGAGATCATAACTTCAACAATTTTGTATCTCCTTGAAAATAGCAAAATGTCTTGAATTGAACAAATACATAAAATTATTGACTCAGTTAAATGAAATGTTTAAAAATATTATTTTACTGCTGAGAAAAACAGTCCTGAAAGTCCAAACCTTTAATAAGTTGAACTCAGTTTAGTTATAGCTATACTTTGGTATTCATCCCTACTGGCCCTATTTGATTTAACAGTTAAGAAAAAGGTTATTATACTTAACTATATTATATTTTTAATTTATCTCATAAAACTACATGTCTATAGAGTTTCTTATTTATTTTGACCATTATATTAGTTACAAAAATAGAGAAAATAAATGTGTAAAAACTGTCTATGCAGAAACACAGGAATAACTTTCTTCCACCATTACTGGATGTTAAACACATTCAGAATCTTCCTGTGGCAATATTCACTCCAACTGTCCACCAACTAAAGTAGAAATGACTTTATTTTAATTAAAGTCCCTCTTGATACATTTGATCCAAAACATAGGTTGATCTTTGTGGAACAAGCAGTGGCTGCTCTACTTATTTCAATAACTGGGGCTTTATTCCTCATAGGGCTTTCTACAGTTCACCTTACTTTTAACAAAGAAACCACCTCCAATGGGCTACAGCTCTTTTTTAAAGTTCTAGAGATTGGAAACATGGATATTTATTGCAGTTAAGGAACTAAGCATTTTAAAGAGGCAATTTGCTAAAGCTCGCTGATAAATGACCTCATTCCCCTTCAAGTTTATTGTCAAGACCGTGCTGTGCTGGCACTCCAAGACACATGGTGTGGTTCACGTCTTCCTGCATGCGTTTCAGGGCACACTCTCAATAGGGAAGTGTGCTTGAATGGTCACTTTATTTGTTTACCATAAATGATCTCTTTTATAATTCTTAAAAGTAGGAAAAAGTACTTTAAACAGTTTCAAATAATTCTAATTTAAAATACCAATATAAGGACTTTTTTCTGTTTACAGTGTGTGGGCCTCATAGGTTTGTGACTTTTGCATGGTTCTATGCTCTGTTTTTCCTGTCTTGAAATTTTTAGTAAATTTTGTTACGTTTTTATTTTGTAATGTCTGTCATTTCATGGTTTAGAATGAGTCAAGCAAGAGGTTGTGGCTTCTGAAGGTGACACATATAAACCAATTATGTAAAATTTTTAGATTACCGACTCTCTGATTAACAGTTTTTATACTCTGGTCTTGAACGTTGTGTTGCAGACTTTTATTTTAGCAGAACCCCATACCCGTTTTTGTCCCCCTATTGAGATGTTATGCAGAAGTCCAGTCTTCGAAATCATTAACAGTGCAGCTGTTCTTGTACAAGTGCGGGTTGAAAAGGAACAACGGTCCATTTTCCTCTGAGCTCAGAGATGGGGAGGGTGGGTCGAGGACAGTGAGGCAACATTAAGAAGCTTACGCATGAGGCAAGCAGAGTTTGAAAATCACGATGGGGGTCTGAGCTATGGCAACACTTGCAGGTAAGTGGAAGTGTGTTAATACTCAGAACCAAGCATTTTATTTAAAGGACTAAAGGAACCCCTGAATAGAAAGAGGCTTTAGACTGGACTGTTCTTGGGTGCTTTATATAATAAGATAAACAAAACACAGCAGGTTTTCCAGAAAAGTGTTAGAAATTTAAATCTCAGATAACTTTATCTATAATTCTGAATATATATTATAGCTGATTAAAATGTATATAACTATGTGATACTCAGACTCTAAAATATTGTTATGGCAATTTTGAATTTATTGAGGAAATATAACCCATTTCTTAATATCAGCTTTTAAGCTTTTGCGATGACCTCATGTTTGGTTGTGTAAAATTGTTTGGTTAGAACTGTGGGTATAATACAGATCTGTTTCACTTTATTGGAATTAGAAGTGGCTCAGACACAATGCCATTAATGGGAACTCAATGAACTATTCCATCATGAACAGTCTTAGAATATTGATAAACATTGCTCAGCATCCAAACTGAGCTTTATACTCCCTATCTCATTATATAAGTGCAAGGCATGAATTTTATGTGCTGAATCCATGTCAAGCACTATTAAACTGACAAGGGTATAGAGAAGGAACAATAAAGACCTCTGGGAAACTCTCATTATTGCTTTCAGTCAGAATGCTAGAAGTATATAGTTTCAGCAGGGAATGATGGAGAAATTTTTGAAAACTGTCACTGATCAGTATTCTAAATGCACCACTTCTAGGAAAACAGAACACCTAGTGATCCTTTCTCAATATGCTTATCTGCTTGGTTATCATAGTCATATTTCAACAATGCCTGTACTCATTAAATCTGAACTCAAATATAAATGTTTGCATATGCATTTTTATGTGAAAACAACATCTTCAAAAGAATCTAAAGTGGATTCAAGGACACACTTTGGAGTTGATTTACTAACTAGAGATACGACATTTTTATATCCCTAAAGTCTGTTTCTGACTTTTAAAGTAATGGCAGGTCCCAATGCCTCAGTCACAGTTGGGTCCACTGGCTGGACTTTGAGTGATAGAAATGATATGGATTGTATAAGTTTTCCTAAAAGCCAGCTGTAGGAACTTTGAAGACCTTGGTGGCATTGGGAGCGATATGAACCAACTAAATGACCCCTTCCACAGAAAGACTGGGCCTGATGCAAGCATTTGGAAAAACACCAGTTGACAACCAATGAGGTAGTTATGGTTCTTGTCTTGCTCGGAGAATTATTGAACCTTCCTTTATCCTTTGACACTAAGGAATGTATTCTAGTATCATGTCAATAATATATTCCAACATTTGGTATTTATTTTTCCTTGTGCTTTAAGTAAATAAGTATTGGGTAGAAAATATATATATACACATAGAGAGAGAGATTTATTGAAGAACATACAAGATACAAGAAACATTATATATGGGACAGTGATGCTTCAGTGACCTTCAAAGTTGGCATCTTTCGACTTCACACAGTTCTCCCAATCACTATTAGCTGTCCATCGTATATTCCTGAATCTCATCCAGGGTCTGAAATCCCTTCCCTTTGAAAGGTGATTTTAGTATTGGGAAAAGCCAGAAGTATCAGGGTGCCGTATCTGGGCTATGGTAGGGCTGAGTCATCTGGGTGATTTGACGTTTTGCAAAAAACCTGCATGAGATGTGATATATGAGCAGGTGTGTTTTCATGATGAAGCTGCCAATCACCAGTTGCCCATGGCCACAGCCTTCTGAATCATCTGAACAGTTTCTGCAGAAGAATGTTCAAGATTAATGCAAAATTTGATGCAGATTCATTGCTCTACTCATTCAGTCACTTTGGACTTGATGGCCGCACGGTACACATGCTCACTCAATGGCGTCTACCGCCCCCATTGACTAGTACAGCGAAGTCCTAATTGTTCACGCATGTGTATTTCAGTTCTCTCTCCTTGGTTGCCAGTTTACATCAGTGTCCCACAAACCATTCTCATTATATTAATAATATATGACATATGTCATATGAGGCTGTCATGGACCATCTAACCTCAGCCACATCATCAGCTGACAGAAACTATATGAACATATCTTGAGATTCACTGAGCCAGCACAAGACAGAATCTGAATCTAAACAAGATTATGTTTTAAATCATTACATTCTGTTGGTAGCTGTTATTATGCACCAAAAGCTAAGTGATATATAGTTATTCTCTGTAGAACATTATGTTTTCAGCTGAAGGAAGTTGTATCTGAAGTTGCTGATATATTAGATTAGCTCAAATTCTACTAAACAGTGGATATTCTAAAATTTTAGTCTCTGGTGTTAAAATGTGTAAATATTTCCCAATATTTCAAAGGTTTCAACTTTTTTTGCACTCACGATATCTTTCTTTGGATAAAATATTTACAGTTCGGAATTTGACATGCTACTTCATTCATTTCTTTTGAGTTTTTAAATCAAATTAGATGGTATAAAAGTATGCATCTTGGAGACGGGCAAAGGAGGAAAAAATTGAGACAACTCTAATAGACTAAATAAAAATAAAAAATAAAGACCCACATTAAGTTAAAAAAATAAATTGTACAATAGTCTTAAAAAGAAAAAATGTGTACCATAGCAGGAAAAAATATAAAACTATCCAACTAAAAATGGACAAACATTTTAAACTTGTTTGAGAAAATTTGGAATGAGTACAGGTGAATTGCTTTTCAGGGGAAAAGAATAGACATTTGATTTAAACAATAAGTCATGTTTTACAAAATGATATGTAAATGCACAGTCTTTTCAAAACATAACTTTTCAAAATACATCATTACTGATTTTTGAAGAAATGTTGATGACTACCCAGCAAATTTTTATCTTCTGGGCTTTTGTTTGTTGATTTGTTTTTATTGTCTATGATGTTATTACCCGCTATTGGTGGATGAAAAATGTTGACAGATGTATTCTACAAATTACAAATTCGCCAGGAACTTTTTTGAGACATGGAAATTTAGAAATTAAATTTTCATTGAACATTATAAATTGCATTTTGTTGGTTGGTTTGTTTTCAGGGAATGACAGACTTTTCATCCCCCCAACACCCAAATAGTGCTACTAAACATAAATGTAGACTTTTTACCCTCAAACAAACAACAAAATTGCTATACCAAGAGAAATAGATTACTCCCTCATGCTTTAGGGGAGGACTTTCCAGCTGTGCTTCCCATCCGTATTTTACATACAACTAAGCCACAGTTTTTCATGTTTTTCAGTGACCTCACTGATGGGTGGTCTGGCAGATCAGCACATGTCAAAGTGCAGGCCACGAGCAATAACACAATTAGCTCCCATACCATGTGGCTAGCCTGGGAACAACAATGGGTTTGTGTCTCTCCACTGTGACGCATTCAAGGCCATTAGGTGCTTCTCCCCACTCGAGTCTTAGTGCATATCTATTTTGATTCAGATGGCCTTAATGTTCCCCTCAGCACCACCGAACTTTAGACAGGTTCTTTTATTCCTTAACCATAAGCCTCTGACCTACTTCTTTTTTTTTTTTTTTACAGCATTTACTTTAGAAAACTTTCAACTCTTAATTCTATCCCTACCCCTTAGAGATGTGCTTCTCTGAAATTCTTGCCAGTCTTACAAACCAGAAATATTTTTTTTCAAGGCTATTCCTTTGAAATGTAATAATCAAGAAAGATAGTACCCCTGTCTCCCAGTCTCTGTGGGAAAGTAGGAGTCTAACTTCCAATAAAAAACAATTAGCAAATACAGATGTCTTAATCACATTGAACAACCTTTCCCAGATACCCTCCAGTGCTTTTCCATTACTCACCTCATTGTTTAGAAAGGCTCACCACATTTTGTTTCAGTTAACTTCAATCTCTCTCTCCTAATGTAATCGTCTTTTTTTAAACATCTTTTTAAATTGAATTTATTGGGGTGACATTGGTTAATAAAATTATATAGGAATGCAATAGTCTTGAATAAAATCACCCTTGCTTGTTTAAATGTCTGGTGCAACTTTTCTCAGACAATTGATAAGCAGCATGCTGCTCACCACTTTACCAGGAGGCCTTAGGTGCACTGTAGTTGGGAGGTGCTGGGCAAAGTGTTTAACAGGTCCCTGATCCTCATGGTGATAGTGAACCACTTGTTGGCTTCCATCACCATACTTGCCCCTCATATGTCATTAAAGGAGACCTTGGTAGGAGCTGGAATACAGGTGAATTTCTGCCAAAACCTCCTTGCTTTATTTCAATGCTGCTTATTTTAATAAAACTGCTTCATTAACAATTAAAACAATCATAAGTGTGGAGGGGAAGAGGTGTAAACCAAAAGTGATCCTGGCAAATGACCTAGCCGGGTGTAAAGAAATCTCGAAAATGAGACATTGTTCTTTACCTCACACTTCTTACAGAAAGTGAACTTTTGACAGAGAACTCAGTCACCTAACACAATCTAGAAGCGGCCATGAAAGATCAACAACCGCATCATACGAAGTCAGTTGCCAACAGTGCTCCGGATCTAGTGCACTGTGTGTGTTAGGGTACGGGGTGATCGATGAGAGGTTGGGAGCCTTTGGGGCTACCTTTGAAATTCGTTATTTGTTTCCTCCAATATTGTCACAGACAATGTTTTGCTGTATTATTTTATTTTGTTTTGTCTTGTTTTGTTTTTACATATTCTATCTATATATCCATGTTGGGAAAGAGAAAGGAAGAAAGAAAATACAGGGACTGTTTTTATAGTAATTTCTCAATTTTAATGGAATATATTACTGATAAGTCCAAAACATAAAAATAAAATGAGAAAACGAGAGTGAATGAAGAAGCTTTATAAAATACTTACATATGGGATATATGTTCAAAAATACATTGTGGAATCTTAATGTACAGTTTTTACCTCATAGACTGAAGACAGGCAGTTTGGATGTTTTTACTCACGCTCATTCTTTCCAGTCTGTTATTGCATCAAAGTCATAATTCACTGTTAGATATTTAATGCACTTTCTTTGTGTTACTTTATGGTTAGTTCCTCCTCGATTACTAACAACATTACCAACAAATTCTTTTTAAGAAAAAAATCCCTACTTCATGTAATCAAAGGAAATTTTGGAGCTGTAATCTTATTTATTTATTTATTTTTGGTATTTGCAAATATAGTATATGTGAAACTGCAGGCATTGGTATAGTAGTATTTTATAACAGATATTCTCTGATCCTGCTCCTGGGACACAACTCTAGAGTGTTCTGGGCTGTTCCAACTAGGCAAAGCAGAAATCTGCCAAACAGCCATGAAACTCTGAGTGTGGGTCACTTATATATGCGTGTGTATTGGGGGTGGAGATATAGGGCTAAAAGTATATCACATTTTTCAAAATTTTCCTTTAAGGATTTTGAACTCTGAAGCTTGTTAACTCCCATATGGAATTTAAATCCCATATCAACCACTTATTAGCTATGTGACTTTGAGCAAGTTAAAAAGTTAGTTAACAACATGAACTCTCATTCACTACTGCTGGGAATGCAAAATTGTACAACTACTTTGGGAGACATTTTGGCAATTTTTTTTCATTTTCTTTTTAGATTTTATTTATTTTTAGAGAGACGGGAAGGCAGGGAGAAGGAGAGGGAAACATCAATGCGTGCTTGTCTCTCATGTGTCCCCTACTGGGGACTGGCCTTCAACCCAGGCATGTGCCCAGACTGGGAATTGAACCAGTGACTCTTTGGTTTGCAGGCTGGTGCTCAATCCACTGAGCCACACCACCCAGGTCCATTTTGGCAATTTCTTACGAAGCTAAACATACTTGTTCCACATTATCCAACAATCATGCGTCTTGGCATTTAACTACCCAAGGAGTTGAAAAGTTATATTCAGACAAAAACCTGTAAATGATGTTTATAGTAACTTTATTCATGATTTCAAAATCTTGGAAACAACCAACATGTCCTCCAGCAGGTGAGTGAATAAATAAATTGTAGTACATATACATAATGAGATATTACTCAGTGCTAGAAAATGAGCTATCAAGCCATGAAAAGAAATAGAGGGAACAAATATTTAATACTAAGAGAAAGAAGGCTATGTGAAAAGGTTACATATTTCATGATTCTATGTGACAGTCTGGAAAAGCAAACTATGGAGAAGGTAAAAATATTAGTGTTTGCTAGGGGTTGGAGGGAAGGAAGGATGATTGGTAGGCATAGCACAGAGGAGTTTTCATGCAGTGAAACTATTCTGCATGATAGATACTACAATGGTTGATACGCGCCCTTTACGTGTGTTAAAACCCACAGAATATGCAGCACCCAAGATAAACCCACGTGTAAACCATGGACTTTGGGTAATGATGTGTCGATGTAGGTTCACTTTTGTACAAATGTTCTACTCTAGCAGGGAATGTTGATAGTGGTGAGGCTATGCGTTTGTGAAGGGAGAGCATATATGACAACTCTGTACTTTCTTATCAATTTTCCTGTGAATAAAGCTTCTCTGAATAGAGAAGTTTGTTAATTAAAAAAAGTCACTTAACCGCTCTCAACCTCAGTTTCATCAAATGTAAATTATGGGTAATAACCGTATCTATCTTATAAAGTAGCTATAAGGCTAAATCAGCAGACATCATTTGCTTAGAACAGTGCTTGTGTTATAAGGAGTACCCACATGTTAGCTTTTATTAGTGAGAGTGTATCATTAAGATTTAGCATTAATATTTTTTTATTTCTATAATCTTAATGGTTACCAAACACCCACAAATAATCTAAGAGGTAGATTGGACAGAGATTCTTAGTCTGTCTTTAGATCAGGAGACAAAGGGCAAAAATTCAAATGAAGTCTGTGAAATCATAGGGTCAGAACTGTGCATAAGCCTGTTTGCTGGAAAAATCTTTTTTCCATACACACGTTGTTTAAGGACATCTTTACACTCTCCAAGTTACAGGGAACTCTCACTCTGAAGAAGACAATATTAACAGAAAACTCATGCACGTCAGAACCGTGCAAAGCAGAGGATGCTTACACTGAGGAACCCCGAGAGCTTTTGTTAATGTAACATATCTCTGGATGTTTACTATATTAGATATTTAAACTGAGGAATTTTAAAAACACATGGCACATAAACACATAATCCATTAGTCTTCAAACTGCTAACATTATCATGTCATGTGTCCATAAAAAGACTGTGCATTCCAGAGACAATAGGAGTGCAAAAGACAAAAAACACCTTACTATTTTTATGACAATAGGTAGGTTGGACCTCTTACATGCCCATGAAAGGGCCATGTAATACCCAGGGTTCCCCAAATCATACTTTGTGAATATCTGCAACATATGCCACTGTATACGTGGTTGACCGAGTCCTTCTATTTGGCTTCCTCATAGTCATTCTCCTCTTTAGCAGTAGATTTTCTATATTCTCCCAATTGTCTGTCCGCTTGGTCATTAATTTCACACTATACAGCTTTTGAGTGTCTGTCTTCCACAGACCCAGTGATAAGTTTCCTACATGCATATCCTACTTTTGATTTATATGGGCGAGAACAGACACCATAGAATCTAAGAACTTTCTTCCTGTACTGAACTCTCAGCTCAATATATGCATAGCAGACCCTGGAATAAGAAACAGCTCAGGTCTCTGCTGAAGGCAGAGCCACAGAACCCTGAACTGCAAGCCGGCTTCAAAAGCCACTGAGATGGTCCAAGCCAAGCTGGAGGATGAGGATGCGGCTTTGCTGTGACCAAGTGAAAGGAGACCACAGAGCAGGTTGTAGAGTTGAGCAGAGCGGGACAGCCTATGAGCCAGCTGAGATGCATCCAGAAGCTTCATGAATAATCAATAATGTGGAGAAACACTGGTTGGCTACTTAATGCAGTTTATAGACAGTGTAATTTCCTTTGTTTTAGAACATCATGAATGTCAATGAAATGCCCTTTCATTTCACATTTAAGCTGTAAAATGTCACCACCATTTCCAGTTTATTAGACGATGTGTTTCTTTAAAACTTTTGGTTTCACAAATACCATGCTGTCTTGTTGCATAAGGTCAGAATTACTTTTTGCCTGTTTATATGCAGTTTGACAAACTAAATCAATTTCTGGTCTTTAGGAGAGTAGAGCCACAGTTAATAGGTTAGACTATCAGTACGTAACATTTCTTTATAACAAACCCTTATACTGAGTGATGTGATAGGTATTAATGCATGTCTGTATTACAGGGTTTCACATCAAGTTGGCAAAAGATATGCTGATTATTTTCTAAACATCTTCTCTGTAGTTCTGCATTATTCACAGATGTTTATTGAAATCCTATTATGCACAGATCACTGGACTCGTTGCTGGGGATCAAACATAACTATAAAGTGTAGACTTCATTAAATGTAGGCTTCGAGAGGACTTGAATAGGCTTTTTCCCCCCACAGAAGACATATAGATGTCCAAGAGACACATGAAAAGATGTTCAATGTTACTAATCATTAGGGAAATTCCAAAAATAAAAAAGCACAGTGAGGTATTACCTCGCACCAGTCAGAATAGCTATTATCCAAAAGACAAAAAATAACACGTGCTGGAGAATATCTGGAGAAAAGAGAATCTTCACACACTGTCGGTAGAAGTGTAAAAATGGCACAGGCACTGTAGAGAACAGTATGAACAGTCCTCAAACAATTTAAAAAATAGAACTAGTGCATGATTCAGCAATTCCACTTATGGGTATTTTTTTGAAAAAATGGAAACAATAATTTAAAGAGATATATGCACCCTTATGTTTGTTGCAGCATTGTTTACAATGGCCAAGGCATGAAAGCAAGCAAAGTGTTTCTTCATAGTATAATGGATACAGAATATGTGGTATGGATCTATACGTCTATGTCATTTTACTCAGCAATAAAAAAGAATGAAACCTTACCATTTGCAATGACATAAATGGTCCTAGAGATTATTACGCTAAGTGAAATAAGTTAGTTATAAAAAGGCAAATGCCATATGATCTCACTTATGTGTGGAATCTAAAAAACAAAACAAATGAACAAACAAAACAAAAAAGAAACAGACTCATAGATACAAAAAAAACACAAAAACCCCAAAATGGTAGTGACCAGAGGTGGAAGAAGTATGAGGGGGCTGGATAAAATAGGTGCAGGGGAGTAAGAGGCACAAACTTTGAGTTATAAAATAAATAAGTGATGGAGATACAACATACAGCATCGAGAGTGCAGCCAGTAATATTGTAATAGGTTTGTACGGTGATAGATGGTAACTATCTGTGGGGGTCATTTCCTAATGGACATAAATGGATACCAAATCACTATGCTGTGAAACCAATAGGATACATTTTGTCAATTATACATCAATACAAAGTTTTTAAAATAAATTAAAATTCAGACTAAAACTGCAAGTAAAAAAAAAAGAGTTAAGATAGAAGGATGAAAGGATACTGAAGTCAGGGAAAATGCAGAGGAAAAAAAAACGTGCAGTGGGAAATTTGAATTCCAAATGCTCTAATACAAGCTTTATGTAAGGAAATAGACGTAAAGTTTTACAAAGGCAAAGGACTTCATGTAGCCAAGGTAGCAATCGGTGGATGGTTTCAGGGACACTCAAAACTAAGCAATGGAACAGAGAACTAAAATAATGATAAAAGCCTAAAAAGAAGAAGCCAAGAAACAAATGAAGGAGAAAAAAAAGTCTATGTATTAAAAATATGGTTATTTTTAATTCATCCTCCTGACCTACAAAATTGTACATAGATACCATGAATCACTTTCAGGCCATTGTTCAAATTCCTTCCCATCATTAGTTATTGTTTGTGTTTGGTATTCCAACACATTTTAAAACAATTAGATGTTACTAAGGCTTATAAAAATTGGCTTTTTTATGACTGTTTCTCTTTTGCAACTGTCTACCCCAGACTTCTAACACTAGAGAAAAATACTTTTAAGTGTTTCAGCTCTGTCTTCATATATTAACTTTATATTTCCAAGTAATGTTTATAGTATTTCATGTTAAACTTTTGGTTTCAGAGGGCATCTACTGTCTTCTTGACACGTTAGTTGAGGATAGTTCCTTACCACTTATTTCCAAATCTCTGAGAATAGGATCTTGGTTCCAGTCACATTGCAGGTCTGTATTTACTTGGAGTATGTAAACATTTAGACGAGCTCAGTAATGTTCACCACTGAGTCACATAGAGCTTTGGTTATCATTATTTTTTTAAACGCCCCAATCAAAACTGTCAAATAATTTTCAGAAACATTATTGTCCATTTCAGTCTTCTTTCTTGATCCTTCTGGAACCCGCCATCTCCTCTTTTCAATTTCAATGTCATCTCCTTGTCTTCAGTCTTCTTTTTTTCTTTTTTCTCTTTTTGTATTTGAAGTTTTTCTTTATTTTAAATGAATTTATTAGAGTAGCATTGGTTAATAAAATTATAAAGGTTTCAAGTGTACAATTCTATAATATGTCATCTATATATTTAGGTGCTTACCACCCCAAGTGAAGTCTCTTTTCATCACCATTTATACCCCATCTACCCTCTTCTGTTTCCCACCAACCTCCATTCCCCTCTGGTAATTACCATTTTTTTGGCATGTGTGTGTGTGTGTGTGTGTATACACTTTTTTTGCTTAGGTCCCAACCCTCTCCCCTCTGAAAGCTATCAGTCTGTTTTCAGTATCTGTAAGTCTGTTTGTTTGTTAGATTATTTTGTTCCTTAGATTCCACATATATGTGAAATCATGTGGTATTTTTCTTTTTTTGACTGGCTTAGCTCACTTAGCATTATACTCTCCAGATCCATCCATGCTGTCACAAAGGGTAAGACTTCCTTTTTTTATGGCTTAGTAGCATTCCACTGTGTGAATGTACAACAGTTGTTTTATCCACTTGGGCTGCTACAAAATCTTGCCAATTGTAACTAGGGCTACAATGAACATAGAGGTACATACATTCCTTCAAATCAGTATTTTGGGTTTCTTTGGATACATTCACACAGTGGAATTACTGGGTTGTAAGGTAGTCCCATTTTTAATTTTTTGAGGTAACTTTATACTGCCTTCCACAGTGGCTACACCAGTCTGCATTCCTACCAGCAGTATACTAGTTTTCCTTTTTCTCCAATCTTTGCCAGCACTTGTTTGTTGATTTACTGATGATAGCCATTCTGATAGGTGTGAGGTATTCACTTTGTTGTGGCTTTAATTTTCATTTCTCTACTGACTAGTGACATTGAATAATATCTTTTCATATATCTATTGACAATCTCTACGTCCTCTTTGGAGAAGTGTCCATTCAGGTCATTTGCCCACGTTTTAGTTGGATTGTTTGTATTTTTGATGGTTTTTTTTTTTTTGCATTTTCTTTATTATTCTTCAAGAACAGTTGTCTCCATTTTCCTGCCACTACTTTCCCCCACCCCATCCACCCTCACCTCCCAGCCTCATTCCTTCCCCGCTTTGGCTTTGTCTGTGGGTCCCTTATACATGTTCCTTGGGGACCCTTACCCTTCTTTCCCCTGTTATGGCCCCCCCCTCTGGTTATTTTCAGTTTGTTCTTTATTTCAATGTCTATGGTTATATTTTGCTTGCTTTGTTTTGTTGTTTAGGTTTCACTTATAGATGAGATCAGATGGCATTTGTCTTTTAATTCCTGGCTTTTTTCACTTAGCAAAATGAAAGGATGCTCAGCATCACTAGCCATCAGAGAGATGCAAATTAAAACCATAATGGGATACCACTTCACACCTGTCAGAGTGGCCAAAAAAATCAATAAATAATAAGTGCTGGCGAGGTTGTGAGGAAAAGGGAACCCTAGTACCCTGTTGGTAGGAATGCAGACCAGTGTAGCCACTATGGAAAACATTATGGAATTTCCTCAAAAAACTAAAAATGGAACTGCCTTTTGACCCAGCAATTCCACTGCTGGGATTATACCCTAAGAATCCTGAACACCAATTCAAAAAAAAAACTATGTACCCCAATGTTCATAGTAGCACAATTTACAATAGCCATGTATTGGAAAGAACCTAAGTGCCCATCAGTGAATGAATGGATCAAAAAACTATGGTACATGTATGCAAAGGAATACTACACAGCAGAAAGAAAAAAGGAGCTCCTGCCCTTCACGACAGCATGGATGAAACTGTTTTTAAGGTAAGATGCTCCCTTGTGCTGACCGTCTCTGGGCTTTGAAGGGGTCGGTTTGCTCCTGGTTCGTTCTTTCTCTATGTCTGCTAAGTCAGCTACTGCATCTCTGTCTGCTGACTTTTCCAAAAACACATTGAAATCGCATTCAGTTTTGTACACATTGACTCTAACTTAAGAACTTCTTTCCTACATTTTAGTTTTGAATAGGAGAGGAGATAACCACATCTGATCAAACTACCTTGATTATCTAGAATTTCCACAATTTACTCTTTTATTCCTGCCACTTTATCTCTGCATTTTATGTTTCCTATACTCTTTGCAATATGAAAAGATGTCTTGTTTTCAAAGAATCTTTGAAACTTTTTAAAAAAATCTTTTTTTTTCTTTTAAAGTTACTCCTTGGCATTTAGTATTACCTTCAAATGGACTCATTTTTGTCCCTTAAATTCACAATTTACATCTCCCAGAGTCCCTGCATTTCCTAAATTTGCATTAAGAATTATAAATAACTCAGAAATGATTTTCAAGTCCCCAGGCTTCTGTTAACAGATTTTAGGAATGTCCTTGACTTGCTTTATAGTCACATATAAGGGTACATCAGTCACTTTGAAAACTGATTATAGAATGATGCTTATACTTTAAAAATCTCCTTAAAATCAGTGGCCTGCAAATATACACACATCTTAACAATTTTACTAGCATCTGCCCTTAGGAAATATTCACCCCAGAAGACAGTGGCATAACTAGCTGTTGGCTGTTGAAACAAAACCATTTCAGTAATAATAGATTCCAGAGCATTTTTGCAGTTTCTGTGGTCGCCACAACCTACTAAATAAGTCAGTCAGCTGCAGATGACAGCCCAATTCAACACAAAGGGTATTCTTTCACCCACAGACCTGCTAAGGGCCAGGAAGGAAAGTTTTAGATCAATCCTTTTATATATTTTCTACTCCTCACCAGTAAAAACAAAAGCAAACAAATAAAAAATAACAACAAGAAACTGACAAACTAGGGAAACATTTGTAGCTTATTTTTAGTACAAGTATATTGCATGTCTTTATTCAACGATACAGCTCTGAGTAATTTACTCTTAATATGTATGCATCTTACTATTATTATTTTATAATCTTGAAATCTTTCAAGTGCTGTGGCAGTTACATAAATTCTCGCTGGGCATGGCCACTGGAGCTTTATTAGTTTAGAGGGAGAAATATGGTTGACCCTCATTATTTGTAAATATTGTACAGTATTTCCAAAGCCACCGACTTGCTAAAATTTATTTATAACCCTCAAGCCCATACTCCCAGCACTTTGGAGGTCATTCACAGACATACCTGGGCAGTTAAATATTTGAGTCACCAAGGCATACCTTCCTAGCTGCTGTGGAACAAAGCCACACTCTAGCTTCCCAATTCAGCTCTCATATTGTAAACAAGTGTCCTTTTGCTGCCTATTTAGTGTCATGTTGCCCACACTCTTTTGTTGTTGCTGTTGCTTTAACTGTTTAAAATGGTTTTCTAGAATAATGTTAAAGTGAAGTGTAAATTTCCTAAATGCAAGAGGAATGTGATCTGCCTTACTGATAAAATTCACGTGTTAGATAAGCTTCATTCAGGTGTGAGATATACTGTTGTATCCAGGAGTTCAATGTTAATGAATCAGCAACATGTATTAAATAAAGTGTCTTTAAGCAGAAACACATATAAAACAAGATCATGTGCAAAGCTGATGAAAGTGATCGGTCTCTCAGCAACCTAACTCTGTATTTCCCCTAGGAGCAATGTTCAGTCTCACTAAGTAGCTGAGACTTTATTAAAACATAACTCCATGAATAATAAGAATAGACTGTATTTAGATGTGAACTCCATGTATGTCTTTTCTAATTTGAATATCCTGGGGTAAATGCTAAGGAGTAGATTTACCATTTCAGGTCAAGGATAGATAAATAAGTTGCTCTTGGCTTATTTTTATTGTATTAAGTTGGCCAAAAAGTTCATTTGTTTTTTTTCCATAAGATGGATCTAATAATGCTTCATTGTCTTTAACGTCATTCAAATAAAATTTTCTTAGATTGTATTGTGATGGCTGTCATATCAGCATGCATTTAAAAAAAACTCACCAAAATTGGTGAATTTTTGTGCAGCCATTTTAATATTGAAGATAGAAGAAAATAAACAACATTTTCAATGTATTATGTTTTATCATTTCAAGAAAGGTAAAAATGCAACTGAGAAAGATTTGTGCAGTGTATGGAGAAGGTGCTATGACTGCTCAAATGTGTCAAAAGTGGTTTGTGAAGTTTCATGCTGGAGAATTTTTGCTGGATGATGCTTCATGGGTGGGTAGATCAGTTCAAGTTGATAGCGATCAAATAGAGACATTGATTGAGAACAATCATAGTTATACCATGCAGGAGACAGCCAGCATCCTCAAAATATCCAAGTCAATAAAGTTATTGGTGAAAATTAAAAATGTCTTTTACTTTACAGAAAAAAACATAGGAACCTTTTGGCCCACCCAATAATACTAAGATTCAAGATGACTAATTTATTTGTTCCATTTTCACTTATATTTGTTTACTTTTGTTAAAAAATGATTAAAGAAAACAATTTAAGTGGTGTAAACAAATTATTTAACAATTTATGAAGCTAAATAGTCTCCATTAGGAGAACTGCAAAGTAGGCAGAAGACAAGAGGCCTTTATAGAAAAAAGAATAAGGAAGAAACAAGAACATTTCTGATTGACTCAAACCACGTAGCCAACCTGATTTGGAGTGAGAAGGAGCAAGGAACTAAGGACAAGGCCCAGAGTTAAGCTGGTGTTTAGGGACAGGCTGGCTGGATATACTGCATTCCTGGTCAAAACAAAGGATTTCCAGGAGTCAAGCTTTGGTTACCAACGTGGCGCCCAGGCCAAAGCAACTCTATCTGGGCCTAGAAAGTTATTTCATCACTTGTATGAACCATAAAGAAAAGGGAATGATGGAAATTTCTTTGTTAAATTACAGTCGTGTTTTGATCTTCCTTACAGCAGGAAGATGTACATAATCTTGAAATCATCTTAGCTGATTTACTTTTAACTTCTCCTGTTTCCTTGGTACTTGTAATGATAGCAGTATCTGAACTACTAAACCCAAAATACTGTGTTAGTTGTCTGTTTTAATAAGGGATTCTGTGTTACCTACCTGGTGAAAGCCATTGAGCCCTTACAACATTCATGTTCTTTTCTTGGAAAAATTCTATACATCTTAGTTTTTATAGGATAGTGCTATAGGATAGCATATTAAATGCAAAATACATTATTAATTAATGCTGACCCCTTACAAAGTTGAGTACTTTCACAATCACAATTAATCTGCATTATCTAAGGTATCATTTCAGTTCCAATAACACAGTGTATAACTTTAAACCATTTTGTCAAGCTCTGATTTTTCTCCTTGCTAAGTATTACATCCTCAGCAAAAACACCACAGACAAATATATAGGTAGAAAGTCAGTGATTTTTGCAGTCATGTGGAATTTTCATATTTAACTTTAAGTATGTATATACCTGGACAAAATTAATTCAGGCTTTTTAAACTTTACATGTATATATTTGCTTAAATAACTTGCCAACTACATAGGCCTTTGAAAGTTAGCCTCGTGTCCATTATCAATAATTGAGATAAGACTGACCCAATCTTGCTTTTCAACTTCTAGTTTGGTTGCAAACATTATTTTTTCCCCTTAAAAAAATTCTCAATTGCTGAAGCAGAAAATTTCTTTATTTCTACCTTAGTGGAGCTGGTTTTTTCGGAGATTGAAACACCTGCTATGCATACATTATGTAAAGAACATACTAATCATTTAGAATGAAAGTTTGAATATAAATGTCAGACATTACAGAAACCTATTTTATAATGTGCTTAGGCATGGGTTTCATTGTTATGCTATTTTATTGCTGTAAAAGCAGGGAGGTATGCATTTGTGTGATTAATAGGCAAGAACACCAGCCAGTGGTTAATGTAAATAAATAACCTCAGATATTTACTTCTGTTAATACTATTTGACAACAATTCCATAAACAGGATGCAAAAATTTCTAATCCTTATGTTTCTGCTACGTTTATTTGACTTGGGATATCTGCATTTACTCACTGATGCTTCTCAAATTGGCTGTTTCTTTCATTACAGTAGGCGGAAAGTACTCTACGTATTTTAAGGACACAAAGACGTCCATCAATTTTTATGAAAATAGGAAGGTGGGACTGGAAAAAAGTAAAATGCAGAGAAAGTGAAATTTGGCTCACTGCTCAACGCTTGTTTTATTTCAGTTTTGATCATAAGGTCTGATCATAAGAGCAATCTGCCCTTCCGAGCTAGCTCTTTACAATTGATATTTACATATGCTCTGGTCTTTCTCATCTTTATCTTGTTTTTTTAAATGTTAAACATTTGAGATAGCATATATATGCATTACCAACATTCTAAACAATCTGTTTCAGTCTGAATTATAGTCAAACTGCTCTGAAGAAAGTATTATCAAAATTGTTAGTAAGCATTAGATACACGGACCTATTTTTGAGCTCACTCTTCAACCACTCTTCTCCTTATCTTTAGGACAACATATTTCTTCAGATAACTATTAGTACCAAATTGATATAAACATGTAAACTTATTACATATTTTTATAAACAACTTTAATACATTAAAGTGATTTTTATGAAAACATATTTCTTAACAGATGCCGTAGACCTTTTACTATACTGAATATAATATCTTTGAATAAATTATTTATTGTTAGAATAAGTCAGAGTTTACCATAAATTTTACTATTATTTTTGGGGGTCCATCTTCGTTGACTACTTTGCTCAAATAAATAAATCAATAAGATTGAGTGTTATTCTAGAAATGTTATTGAATTATTTGAACTTCTGTCAGGATGTATGCTAAAGTCTGGCTCTAATTCTGCAACAACGATTCTTTTTAAACTTCCTATCAACTCACAATTCAAGTAAGCCCTCCTTCAATTTTTTTGAAAACAAATATTTAAAAATCACTTGTCATATAAATTATTTTTACCCTCTCATTAAAATTCATTATTTTCCCTAAACCAATAGCAACAGTATTTTGATTGGTCCCTGTAGCACTGAATTGAAGATTTGTAATATTCTGGAACAATCACAACTATAAGTTTATGCCTGGGTGAAAGATATTTTATTTCTAAAAGTTGGAGAAGTTCGTTATGTGGTGATATTACAGAACAGACCTAGGGAGGAGGCTGGACAATATACTATTATGAAGAGGACCCCATCTTTTCTCTCTCTGGGGGTGCCCCCCACACCTACTAGGTTCACCTTGCCCGCCTCCAGAGGCAAGACGTCTCTCAGTGCCAGAGACTGGTGAAAAGGAAAGAAATTATTTATTTAAAAGTTATGCAGACTTAGAGTAATGACTTAATGTCTTCATTGAAATACTAACGTCTTTTATAATACCCACAGTCTACCCACAGGACAGATGCACACAGTCCTTCCTTCTCCCTCTGCCCAGTCCAGGGTACCATATCTCAGGAAAAGAAGTAGAAGTTCGTGATTCAGGCTCCAGGCACCATCAGCTGTGTTGCCGTCATGGGGTCCCACTCCGCCAAAGCAACGTGGTTCTCTCCCCCTTCTCCTCCAAAACCGTGATCCTCCCCCTTCTCCTTCAAGACTGAGTGGCCTCTGCCAGGTATGGCTGCTGTGCCTAGGTTTAAATCCCAGTGCCAGTCTTCCTCAGCAGCCCCATTTCCGACTCCTCCTACAATGTTACACCTGCCAGCATTCCCTATTCTTCCAGCTTTACTGGGCTGCCATAGTAAGTCTGGGCAGGTGTGGCCCCATGGCATGGAGCCAATCTTCTCCAAGCTCTCACGCAGGTGCTGTAACCAGGGGGAGTTGCTTCCCAGTTACATCTTGGGTGGAAGTCACTCCCATCCCCCTGGCTCAAAGCCTGGCCACAGCTATTTAACATATCGATGAAACCAGTTAAAGGTTATAGATATGTTAAATGACTATGCCAGGGGTTAGCTGCACAGCTGTTGCTGTACAAAACAGCTCTTAATGGCCCTGTTCCACGTGTCCTTTCCCCTAGCTCAGGCTTGTGTGGGTGAGGACATCCTATATATATTTTTCTAATATTTCCTGGACACCTTGAGTTCTGGACCCCATTACAAATCCCTATTTGGGGGCCCCCTCTTGGCTGTACCCTATTACAGTGATATAAAATTAGGATGTGAAACTCCATCACCTGCTGTTCAGCATAACAGTCAAACCTTAGTTCTCGAAAGTCTCCCAGCTCGCACAATTTGGTTCTTGAAAAACCTTCTGGAATGAATTGTTTGAGAACTGAGATTCCACTTTATACAGTGCAACTTCAGTTATCTGCCAACAGAATCAAAGTAACTTCCTTGTTTTGCTTGTAAGAAAAGTTTGCTGATTTTGTTGATGATGATTTTGTACATTTTCATTGATACTTAGCTGTAAGGAAGTGATGGGCACTTGTTTGAAATTTATATGAGTTCAAATATTATAACCTGGGTTTTAAATGTTTTAAAACATTTTTATGAAAGATTTAATATAATATATGCAATTATTTAATTTAAAAATCAATACTCTTAAACTCTTTATACTCACATTCCCTTAAATGCTTTCAAATACCTAAATGTCACCCAAAAGCCAGCTGGCAGACCACTCATCTGATTATGCAAACAGCTTCACAATGAAACAGCTTTGCTGATTCTTCCAGATTTCCATTCCCAGGCTCCTTTCTAGATAAAGTCCCTAGAGACTCACAGGGGAACTTAAAAAAAATAGAGAAGTCTTTAAGAGCAAGTGATACATAAAATATTTTGAATCTTACATAAAATTTGGTACAGCTGGTTTTTATCAAGCCTGGATATTCTCTTGGGTATAGTCTCTTTTGTGTACAGAGCAGTTTCTTATTTTAATTTCCTACATAATTTAAACCTTGATGAATTGATTTCATTAGCACATTAAATCTGCATAGCACTTACATTGCCCATTTGTCTTAACATAAGCTCAAGTAAAAAAAAAAAATCCTCTGTTGTTGTTTCAGATTTCATTTGGGTAGATTGGGTTCTGACTGATTGCCTGCTCTTCATTACCTCATCACAAGTTGCATTGATTAAGACTAAAGCAGCTACACTTCTAACATCTCTCTACGTCTTATTTAAAGCTTATTTCAAACTTTTATTCACTTTAGAAATTGTGCATTATACATACTTAGAAATGGTTTCCAAAAATTCTTTCAGCCCATAATATATTCACTAGCTCTTGATTTTCACCTTGCCCACCCAAACACCTTTCATCTAGTGCAATTTTTAAACATCAGCTGTGGTTTTTACTTCCCAAGTTATCGTTGCATTGAGCTGACAAAAATAAAGATTCAAAGATCTCTACAGGAAAGAGGTAATTTTCCTGCCCCTTGACCTCTACTGTAATTGTAGACAGTTTAGGTCTTCATTCAAATGGGTATCATCATTTTTGTCACTCGACAAGATGAAATTATTATCATTTGACAAAGGTGTAAACTGAAGCATAACATGTACAGAAAAACCCAGGAATCAGAATTTTGACTTACATGACTCTGAGATCTGTGTTTGGAACACCTCACTACCTTTCTGAAAAGGAGACATAGTTTATTTTCTTTAGACTGACTAGTGTTCAAAAAGAAGATAAATGAAAAAGAGGAGAGGTAATACAGTAGAAGTAATCAAAATGAGGACATTCGTATTTCTTTTCATGCTGTGATTTTTTTTGATGGGGGAATCGTTCCCTGAATTGCTAATTTGGTTTTTAATAGCAGGGCATAAGAAGTCTAGAGAGCCATTCTTTCGTCACAAATTCAATACTGTGGTGATTCAACAAGATGTTGTATTTTGAAAATTTAGATCAGCCCCAATGAAAGAGAAAAACAAAAATGCATTATCTTTGAAGACAAACTAACAGTAGAGAGTAAATGATGACTCTATTCCTTGAGAACCCACACCCAAATGATTTGTACATTTGCAGCAATAACAATTCTCGGAGATATTTTTTCATGCAGGTCAGTCAGATTTATCCACTTGGTTGGGTTAAAATTTGGGCAGCTTCTCTTATATTCAAGAGGCCATAATCTTACCTGTTTGAGAAAGAGGTGGTGGATAGGTAGAATCATGATATCTTCAAGTTTGGGACTTTATATGCATGTATGAGAAGCCATAGGCACAAGAAAGAGGAGTTTATGACACTTTAAAACAGGTGTTCTCTCTGATAATGAAAAAGACTAACAGGTAGACACTGTGGACTTTCATTAATAATAAAAACACAATCGGAAAAGCATCATTCCAGAATCCCTTCCTCAATCAAAGCTTCTATCTCCACTTAAAGTCTTAAACCTGGGTAGTCAATCACACAATCACCATTTTCTGAGTATTGTGCAGGACCAAAATATGAGCAAAGTCTCTGCCTTCTTAAACTTATAAACTATTCTATTTACAAACACGGCCTTTTACTCCCACCTATTTTATTGTCACTTAGAATGTTTTAAACATTCTTTTCATAACAGTGTATAATAGAAGTAGTGAAATGTCTAATGTTTCTTTCCCCAAACACCCTGCTTTGTGTTCGTTATCCCGTTCCAGAGAAGGCCTAACAGCAAAATATTAACAGCAATTTCATTGTGAGCTTTTGTGCCAAAGATAAAATCATGTTTACATTTAATTCAAGACCATACTCACAATACAGGCCATTGGTATCCAAGATCGGACTACACTTGTGTGTAATTCAAAAGCACATACTCAGTAGGACTCAGCCAATTTTTGAATGAATCATTAGAGCATTCAATTATGCTTTATTGGTAACTGACCATTGTTGTTATCATCAAATGAGAGTTTAGCAGGGTAGAAAATTATAGTAAAAATGTACCCTGGTGTCCAAAATCTATGTGAGTTATATTTCGGCTCCACCTTTGACAGTTTAGTTCAAAGATGCTTAAGAAAGCTGTATGTTACTATCAATTGGTCCAGTGATCACTCCCATACTCCCACATTTGTCTTTGGAACCCATTCTGTTCCCCTGACCTATGATTTATGTCTTCTTAATTCATATCAAATAAAGATATTAAATAACAGAAATATTATTTTACAAGTATTCTATCTATATATGGGTAAAAAAATATATGTCCATGTAGGATTGCTTCTGCCTGGTTCCTGTGCCCAACAGTTTCACCATGCAACCATTATATAAAATCTACATTCATTCATTTCACCCTCCAATTTTAAAAATAACCATGACTAGACATTACTGAAAAGGAAAACATGTTTTAATTCAGAATGCTGCATTAACACAGCATGCCGTTATGTCCCCGGCAATGCTGTTTTTGTGCACTATGTAACTTTTCTGAACCCTGAGTATCTCCTGCAGTTAAAGGGTCTTCCATCCATGCGTGAGATGATGGCTCTGTAGAGAAGTTAATAATTATGGTGATTATTAATTTTGGACCAAATTATCACACTGTATTTCTAGGAGAAAAATGAGCCAATACCATAGATCTCATAAGGTTGAAGTTCAACCAGAGCAAGAAATTGATCATATAAATGTTCAGTCAGCAAACCTACATCTTGACAGAATAATGATGTATATTCCACATTTCAAAATGGCATGGCATACCAACTATAATTCTAAATTTATTCCAGAAACCTTGAGATCAATAGTTTAATAGCTGTGATCTGAGTAATTTGAACTAAAGAGATTTAACATGTTGTCTTTGAATTTACTTATGCAGGGAAAATTATTCACATCACTTGTTTTCAATTCTGTCAGCTGACTTCTAAGGGCAGGGTGGTTTTTCAGGAGGTGTCTCTGGGAAAAGAGAATAAACTAAAAGGTAAATTTGGTCTGAAAACTCTGTCTTATAGAACCCCACAGATTAATACAAAAAAATTAAAAGCTGATTTTAATGAATATTTGATGTTGCTAAAAAAAGAGGACTTGGTAATATCAACACTCCTATTAGGACCTGAAAACCTTGTGTTTTATACTCCATTGTCATTTTGAACTTGCACTTCATTTTGAAGATTAAACCCACCCTACATAACTGTAAGACAAACAATCCTTCAGGGTTGTTCTTCTACCCTTGAAGTCAGAAGCTGATTTCTTAAACAGTGGTGTGAAGAAATTAAACATGACCTGAACCAGAAGAGAACAATACTCTAAAGATAAACAAAGTCCTTCTGCTATTCCAATTTTGCTGTGAGTGATTCAAAGGAGAAAAGTTACAGAGAAGAACACGGTTGCTATGAAATTGCAGATCAGCTCAGCAAGGGAGAAACATTTGTGTTTATAATTGTATTTTAGGAGACATGACTAGATTTTTTTCCAGAATGATTTGTTTCAACTGACATCCTTCAATCTTTATATAATTTAGATTCATGATGGTATGATTTTTCCCCCCAAAATCTAAATACGGTGAATTGCTAATTGCCTAAAAAATTTAAGTATCTACTTAGAGGGATTTATTTATTAATGTGTGGAGTTTTATGCAATTTTTATTTATTTATTTTTAAGTATATTTGGTTATGCTATTATAGTTGTCCCATTTTTTCTCCCCTTTATCCCCATCTGCCCTGCATCCCCCTCCCTCCAGCATTCCCCCTCACCTTAGTTCATGTCTGTTGGTCATCCATATAAGTTCTTTGGCTTCTCCATTTCCCATGCTATTCTTAACCTCCCCCTGTTTATTTTGTACCTACCAATTATATTTGTTATTCCCTGTAACTTTTCCCCCACCTTCCCCTTCCTCCACCTTGCTGATCTCCGTCTATGTGATCTCCATTTCTTTGATTCTGTTCCTGTTATAGTTGTTTACTTAGTTTCTTTTTTTTTTTTTAGGTTCAGTTGTTTATAGTTGTGACTTTATTGTCATTTTATGTTCATAGTTTTGATCTTCTTTTTCTTAGGTTAGTCCTTTTAACATTTCATATAATAAGGGCTTAGTGATGAACTCCTTTATCTTGATCTTGTCTGAGAAGCACTTTATTTGCCCTTTTATTCTAAATGATAGTTTTGCTGGATAGAGTAATCTTGGATGTAGGTCATTGGTCTTCATGAGTTTGAGTATTTCTTCCCAGCCCCTTCTCGCTTGCAAGATTTCTTTTGAGAAATCAGCTGATAGTCTTTTTTTTAATTTTTAAAATATATTTTATTGATTATGCTATTACAGTTGTGCCATTTCCCCCCCCTTCATTCTCCTCTGCCCTGCGCACTCCCTCCCACCTGCATCCCCCCCCTTTAGTTCATGTCCATGGGTCATATATGTAAGTTCTTCGGCTTCTCCATTTCCTATACTATTCTTAACCTCTCCGTGTCTATCTTCTACCTACCATTATGCTTCTTATTCTCTGTACCTTTTCCCCCTCTGTCCCCACCCACTCCCCTGCTGAGAACCCTCCCTGTGATCTCCATTTCTGTGATTCTGTTACTTTTCTAGTTGTTTGCTTAGTTTGTTTTTGTTTTTGTTTTAGGTGTTGTTGTTAATAACTGTGAGTTTGTTGTCATTTTACTGTTCATATTTTTGATCTTCTTTTTCTTAGATAAGTCCCTTTAACATTTCATATAATAATGGTTTGGTGATGCTGAACTCTTTTAACTTGGCCTTATCTGGGAAGCACTTTATCTGTCCTTCCATTCTAAATGATAGCTTTGCTGGATAGAGCAGTCTTGGATGTAGGTCCTTGCCTTTCATGACTTTGGATACTTCTTTCCAGTCCCTTCTTGCCCGTAAGGTCTCTTTTGAGAAACCTGGTGACAGTCTTATGGGAACTCCTTTGTAGGTAACTGTGTCCTTCTCTCTTGTTGCTTTTAGGATTTTCTCTTTGTCTTTAATCTTGGGTATGTTAATGATGATGTGCTTTGGTGTATTCCTCTTTGAGTCCAACTTCTTTGGGACTCTCTGAGCTTCCTGGACTTACTGGAAGTCTATTTCCTTTGCCAGATTGGGGAAATTCTCCATTATTTGTTCAAATAAGTTTTCAATTTCTTGCTCTTCCTATTCTCCTTCTGGCACCCCAATGAATCTGATGTTAGAATGTTTAAAGATGTCCTGGAGGTTCCTAAGCCTCTCTTCAGGTTTTTGAATTCCTGTTTCTTCATTCTGTTTTCGTTGAATGTTTCTTTCTTCCTTCTGGTCCATACCGTTGATTTGAGTCCCGGTTTCCTTCCCATCACTGTTTGTTCCCTATATATTTTCCTTTAATTCACTTTGCATAGCCTTCATTTTTTCATCTAATTTGCCACCATACTCAACCAGTTCTGTGAGCTTCCTGATTACCAGTGTTTTGAACTGTGCATCTGATAGGTTGCCTATCTCTTGGTCACTTAGTTGTATTTTTTTCTGGAGCTTTGATCTGTTCTTTCATCTGGGCCATTTTTTTTTTTGGTCTTCATCTGCCCTTTATGTAGTAAGGGGCAGAGTTTAGGTATTCACCAGGGCAGGGCAACCCACGTGGCTGCATTGTGATGTTGTATGTTGGGGAGGGGTCTGAGAGGGGACAGTGCTGCTTGCTCAGCTCTCTGCTGGTTTTCAGTCACTTCCCTGCTTCCCTCAAGAAAATTGGTCCCTTCTGGTGCTGATTCCTCTGTGGGTGGTTTTGTGTATGTTCTAGGGCCCTGTGGGTCTCTCCAGCAAACTCTCCTGTGAGGCAGGGAGTTTCTTCTGCCTTCTCAACCCCCACATGTGTTTTCAGTCAGAGGTTTGAGGCTTTATTTTCCCTCACTGGCACCCTGGGTTGCACAGTCTGTATTGCTCTCCAGTTGTTCCTCCCAGTTTATCTGTGTCCCAAAGTTCTGTGAGCATCCTGATTATCAATGTTTTGAACTCTACATCTGATAGGTTGGCTATCTCCTTGTCGCTTAGTTCTTTTTCTTGAGTTTTCATCTTTTCCTTCATTGGGGCCATATTTCTTTGCCTCAGTGCACTTGCTATGTTGTAAGGGGCAGAGCCTTAACTATTCGCCAGAGTGGGGCAAACTACTTCGCTGTACTGTGGTGAGTCTGGATGAATGTTTCTCCTTTACCCCCTTGGTTGTTAAACTTCCATAAAGTTCAATTTTCTGGCAGTTCTGGTTGTTTTTTTGTTTTTAAATTGTTTATTATCCTTCTTTTGGTTGTGCAAGTAAGTGAAGTTTATGTACCTACACCACCATCTTTGCCAGAATTTCCGAGTTTTCTGTACTTTTTAAAATTTATACAATTATCATTGTTGTACAATTGATGTAGCCAGCACAAGTGGAAAAAAATGAGATAGAATGAAAGATGCTGCCATACTCAGATATACATATTTTGGTCCAGAATATCATAAAAATAAAATGAGATTATAAGCCATTTGTGAAAAATAGTTTTTTCAGACAGTTAAAAATAGTTCTAAAATATATGCTTTCCATAGTATATTTTTGATTTTAGTGTAAAGCTGACATTCTATTCTTGCTAATAATTTCCCTTATCCACTGTTGCAATCATATAAAATATTTCATACAGAGATTCTCTGTATAACTCTTAAATAATGTTAACAAGCCTAATGAATTTAAGATAAATTTTAAACCAGGACTCTGTACTCTATTTGCAATTTCCTGTGTACGTCTGTCAGGGGGAAATTGCTAGTCTGACTAAAGCCATACAAATACATTTACTAGATAGTAGCAGAGATACGTTCTATAATAGGTGGGAATCATAATCCCAAGGGATTGACACCTAGGTAGAATTATTTTGACAGGGAATCTGTGGACTGGAAAAGAATGGATAATGAGGGAATCAGTGTTATAGGAAGACTAGTGTTGGAAATTAGTGGACTGTGTAAAGCATGTAGTGAGTGCTGTACTTTCATCTTGGTTTTCCTTATCTATTTATTTTAGGGTATGTCAGTCTACAGTCTCATTTTGATTGGTTGTATGCTAACTGCCAAACCTTACTCGTTCAGTTTTGGATATGAGAAAAGGAATGTTGAGCCTGCTATTCTGATAATTATCTAGGTTTTTACTTTATAGGAAAATCAGGCAAGGAAAACCTATGGATGCTGATAGAAGCGATGGATCACCATGGGAAAAATGATAAATAAAGCTGGGAATTATGAGTCATAAACCATATACACATGGTGTCCATAGGCCAGGAAGGGAGAGGAAAAATAAACAAAACAAAAACTGAGTGTTTATTTTACTATTAATTATGTTGTTCTTTCCATTTGGATATATGTTTAAATATTTCCAGAATATGCAGTGATTTACAAATGAATACGTAAAGAATCTTATCTGAGAAAGTACAAGATAAAGGATTTAAAAATATGATTCAAGTTCTATGTCTCTGATTTTAGTTAAATGTTCCTGTTTCATTAAACATGTAAACAAAAAACATATATTAAGAAATTAATATGTGGAGATAGTAAGTTTTGTTTGACCTTTATGTGACTATGAGATAATGCACACAAAAATGTTATGTAACTAAAACTGTGGAAAAAATCTGGAAAAAAGGAAGAGATGCAGATGTGGAATTGAGTGTCTAGAGCCAAGAATTCAGACTTGAAGACTGAAAATGATAGTGTTCTCTCCTGCTCTGAGCACAGTGGAAATGAATGGAAGGCCAAGAGCTGAGTCCTCATTCAGGCCTCACTATGCATTTCTCTTACTCTACGCAAGTTTCCAAAGCCCACATTCTTTTTCCCTTTTCATTAAATTAGTCTGGGGCATAGAGTGAAGTCTTTCAACATCGTGTGGACCAAGGCATTAGAGAAAAACAAAACTTTAAAGAAGTATACAGAAAGACAAATGGAAGAGCTTTGTGGCTGGACTTTGCCTTTCTATAACAACTACCTCCTATGAAGCACCTCATATGCTGAAGGGAAGAGAAGCAGGGCTGGATCTGATGCACTTAAGAGTCCAGCATTTTGCATGCTATGTTACACATACAAACTACAAACAATATATGAAAAATATCTCTTCTTACTGAATCTACCATTCAGTTTGGAAAAGATGACACATTACTTACACTAAGAGCTAAATAAGAATTATGAATTTAGAGTACAGGTATTTATATGTATTAAAATAATTGATGGAGGCTGTGATGAAAAAAATCAAGAAAAATTGATTTTTCCTGTGATGACACAGGAAAAAAAAAGAATTAAATGGCCCTTAATGAATAGGGTTTATAAGAAGAGATTATTATGAAGATGAGAAAAAAATATTAAATACTTTCAAAGTTCTGCATAAGCTTATTTGATCAGGACGTCAACTACTTCTTTAGTGAAAGGCTGAGAGAAAGAGCCTGGTGGCCTTGAGCCACATTCCGCATTCACAGCTTCCCCTGCTGTCTCACACACACATCTGTGTTCTCGTCTTCTCCTTTTGGCCTCCCATTTTGCTTCTCATTCAGTTTTAGCCTCGAGTCCAGGGTCAGAATCACTGCTTTGTTGTTTCCAAGTTTATAAACAATATCAATTTAGTGTTTCTAAAGTGTTAAGATGACATTTCATTTCTGGCTTGCTCTTTTGTGAAGTTCTACAGATGTGAAATTTGCACAGCTCTTTCTCAACGATTTTGAATTCAGATAGTTAAGTCAGAGGATTTGTGGAATAGTTCTAGAATGAAAAAGTGTTGTAACTATCCATTTATTAATAGCAAAACCAACTGGAAATACAAGGAGAGAATCTATGTTTAAGTGACTTTTTTATATCAATAATTAAAAGTTGTCCAGAAAGTGGTTACTCTCTCCATGTGGTAAGATGATCACAAGTGAAAAATGTTATAAACATTAAAATGTAAGCAGGGGAGACGTGATATAAGATAGAGGGGTTAGCATAAATGGAAACTACAAGTTGGTCTACTCTTTAACAGGTCTCTGATTAGGACACACTGGAAGTGAGTTATACACACACCCTTCAACATAATTTTTTCCATTTAGTGTATATTAGAACTCTGGAAAAGTGCCAACAGGCAAAACATTGCAAAAAGCAGTGGAGAATATGACTGAATGTATTTCCATAAAATTTGACTGAACAGATAGGATAAAAAATAATCTGTGTATTCAGTGATTTTCAAGATTGATAACTATTATTTGAGGCTCCTGCACTTGTCTTATTTTAATTCAATACTTGCTCAGAATCTTCTCCCAGGAAAAATTGGCTGTAACTCTCTCAGATGGCACAGTAAAGCAAGGAGGAGCTGGATATGGGCCTGTTATGGAAGCCGTCCAGGTGGCAGAGAGAGGACCCCACCTGTCACTGAGTATCACTGTTGAGTATTAAGTTGCGAAATTCTGGGGCAACTGATAATATCAGCTAATTTTTCCATTTATCTCTAAATCTTCAGATTGCTAAGTTAGAATGTTGCACTAAAATGCATTTATTTTCTCTCCTTAGGATTCATTAAGCTGACAGCAATGCTAGGGATGAAATAGACCTGTAGAATCACTGTATGGCACATGGAATAGCACAGAGATTTTAAATAAATCAAAGGATTTAAGAGATGATAGAATAATGTTGACTGAAAATGAAAAAGAAAATGAAGCCAATATTTGAATATATTCAGAGATGGGAGGTTTGTTTAGAGGAGGAGACAGTCTTGCCAACAAAATCCTGTGTGAGCTCCTGATGAAGTGGAAGCAAATAGCATGTATGGTGGTAGTTTGATTCAAGGCTAAAATCATAGGAATTAATGGAAAAAATGTACACAGAGTATTTATTTCCTTCCATTTTATTTCCCATTTAACTTTCCAATAGAAAACAATAAAGATTCCTCAGCAAAATAGCTGGCTGTTTGTCCACTCATCTAAAACAGCATCAACAGCATTTTTGCCACCAAAAACAACATTAACAAACAGACCTTCTATTATCTTATTTTAAAATGTAAATTAGCAAGCAAAACATGAATGTTTTACAACAGGAAAGGAAAAAAAATAGAAAAAAATAAAATTGGAAATTTACCTAGTGTTACTAGAAGAAATTGAGAAAAAACTATAACAAGGGAAAACAAAAGGTATAATTCTATCTTTGGAATGACTGAAGAAAATATTAAACTCGTGAATCAAACAAAGAACATTTGAATTAACTAAAGTTAGGAATGACAATAAGGTTGGAAGAAAATATCAAGAAAAACTCTTAGATTCTGAAATAAAAAAGATAAATAAATGAGATATACAATAAAAGAGAAGAAACATAAAGAATCAAATGAATAGATTAAATACCTGACTTAAGAGATTTCCCAAATCAGAGAATTAGAAAGTAGAGCGTAACTGGACTTCTGGTCAAGTTGGCAACTTAGGTAAACACAGCTTGCCTCTTCGTGCTACCACATCAAAATTACAACTAAAATATAGAACAACCAACACTCAGAATGGAAGTCTCACAACTATGGAATTAAAGAAACCACATCCATTCAGACTGGTAGCAGGGCAGAGATGTGAAGCGGGCTGGCCCACCGTCCATGTGTGGTGGATAAAAGTTCAGGATGGACATCTCAGGAGTGAGGAGTCCTGGTCCCACATCAGGCTGCCAGCCCAGGGTTCCAGTGCCAGGAAGATAAATTCCCATAACTTCCATCTGCAAAAGCCAGCAGAGTTTGAGTCTGTGGAAGAAACTTCTGGAGTCCCAAGTAGTTCCCCTTAAAGAACCAACACATGAACTTAGATTCATTCCCTTTGAGCTCCAGCACTGAGGTAGCAACTTGAAAAGGAACCAAGTGACACACAGGGAAGAAATGAAGTGTCTTATATCAAGGCAGGAGCTGGGGAACAGCTTTCTCCCAGACAGAAAGGCAGGCAGAGGCCATTGTCCCTTTTATGAGCCCTCCCCCACCATAGAACCACAGAGTCAGCAGGTGGGGGCAATATCTGAGACTCCATCAACTTGGCTAACACTGTTTGACCTGCTCTGAAGATCCCCTGAGACTTCCTCCCATCCAAAATATGAGCCCAACCAAAATGT
This sequence comes from Desmodus rotundus, assembly GCF_022682495.2. Taxonomy (NCBI): domain Eukaryota; kingdom Metazoa; phylum Chordata; class Mammalia; order Chiroptera; family Phyllostomidae; genus Desmodus; species Desmodus rotundus. Next base: position 15,545,428 of record NC_071388.1, on the reverse strand, counting down.
TAACTGTGACTTTCCCATATGAATGGCTGGTCTTGGCTCATGCTTCACAATTTCATAAATCCTATCAAACAAGCAACAACTGGCTTCATTAAGCTCTGAGTGCCTGTACCTCTTGCTAAGTGGGCCCAGGGCTGGTACCTAGATTCAGCCCACCTAGATTCATTGACATGTTGGCTTCACCTGGGCATCTTTAAGCCCAGTACAAGTAGCAAGCATCTCATATTACTTTATAGGTTATGCATGGTGGTCCTGGGCATAACACAGGTGGGTTGACCTTGGCCTGCATCATCCAGGAAACCCAAGGGTCTTCATACCCAGTGGGCAGCACCAGATCATGCTGGAATACCACCATCCTACCTCTGCACAACTGATCATCCATGGCAGGCAGAGATTGGTGGTTACTGGTCACAGCCATTCCTTGCAGCTGACTGGCCTGGGTAAATCCCTCCAGTTGGCCTACCAACAGCAACCAAGGTTCAACTATAAGAGGAGGGTACAATCAGCACACACAAAAGGCACACCTCAAGTACCCACCTTGAGTAATAGGAGAGGCTGTGCCACTGGACCCTACAGGATCCTCCTATATTAGGCCATGCTCCCAAGTCAGGGAGTCACAGCAGCTCTACCTAATCCATACAAACAAATGCAGGGAAGTTGCCAAAATAAGGAGATAAAGAAATTTGTCCCAATTGAAAGAACAGATCAAAACTCCAGAAAAAGAACTAAGTAAAATGGAGATAAGCAATCTATCAGATGCAGAGTTCAAAACATTGGTTATAAGGATGTCAAGGAACTTAGTGAGGACCTCAACAGCGTAAAAAAGATCCAATCAGGAATGAAGGATACACTAATTGAAATAAAGAACAATTTACAGGGAAACAGCAGTAGAGTAGATGAAGCCAAGAATCAAATCAATGACTTGGAACATAAAACAAAAAAACAAACAATCAGAACAAGAAGAAGAAAAAAGAATTAAAAAAATGAGGATAGTGTAAACAGCCTCTGGAACAATTTCGAGTGTTCCAACATTTGAATAATAGGGATGCCAGAAGGAAAAGAAAAAGAACAAGAAATTGGAAATCTATTTGAAAAAATAATGAAAGAAAACTTTCCTGATCTGGTGAAGAAAATAGACATGCAAGTCCAGAAAGCAAGCACAGAGTCCCAAACAAGATGGATACAAAGAGGCCCCCTCCAAGACATATCATAATTAAAATGCTGAAGGTTGAAGATAAAGAGAGAACCTTAAAAGCAACAAGGGAAAAGCAGTTAGTTACCTACATCAGAGTTCCCATGACTGTCAGCTGATTTCTCAAAAGAAACTTTGCAGGTTAGAAGGACTGGCAAGAAATATTCAAACTCATGAAAAGCAGGGACCTACAGCCAAGAATGCTGTACCCAGCAAAGCTGTCATTTAGAACCAAAGGGCAGATAAAGAGATTCCCAGTTAAGAAAAACTGAAGGAGTTCATCATCACCAAATTATTGTTATATGAAATGTTAAAGGGACTTATTTAAGAAAAAGAAGATTAAAATTATTAATAATAAAATGACAATAAATATCTATCTACAATTGAATCTAAAAAACAAACTAAACAAACAGAAGAACAGAGACAGAATCATGGATACAGAGAGCGTTTTGATAGCTGCAAATGGAAGGGGGTTGTAGAGGAATGGGTGAAAAGGTGAGGGGATTAAGAAGTACAAATAAGGCCCTGGCTGGTGTGGCTCAGTGGTTGAGTGCCGGTCTGCGAATCAGAGGGTTGCTGGTTCAATTCCCAGTCAGGGCACATGCCTAGGTTGCAGGCCAAGTCCCCAGTGAAGGGCACACAAAAGGCAACCACACATTTATGTTTCTCTTCCACTCTTTCTCTCTCTCCCTTCCTCTCTCAAAATCTTAAAGAACAAATGGATACACAATACCAATGGGGATGTAAACTACAGTGTAGGAGATGGAGTAGCCAAAAAACTTATACATATAACCCAAAAACTTATACATACAATCCATATACATGAACAATGGTATGGGGATTGCCTGAGTGAGTGGAAGGTGCTGAGGGGAGGGGAGGGGGGCAAAAGGGGAAAATTAGGACAATGGTAATAGTCAATGATATAATTTAAAAAAGCAAGTAGTTCAGATAAAATATCAAGCATTCATAGATTTGTTTCCATTGTTGAATAGAGAAATATGATCCTGATTGAAATGGCTTATTGATTGCTCTAAACAATGCAAGAACTCTGAAAAATAACTGTTTATCTAAATTTCCATATTCCTCCAAACAATTAATTCAGAGTGAGGATAGATAAACTTAACAGGTGAAGTCTGAAGATTTCATAAAGAGAATAGAAATAATGAATACAGGGGAAAGAGGGACAACCAAAGAAGCAGAACAGAATAGTTCCCAGATGTTTTGATTTGAACTAAGGTTCAACAGAGGGACTATTACTTGGTAAAAACGAGGCATTGATGGAAATGATATAAGGCTGAGAACTCTGAAAATCTTGAGGATAGATTAAAGGCGTACATGGGGTAGTCTAAGCATAGATATAGCTTAAACTTGGTGTCATTCCCATTCTCCATGAGTGGCACAGGAGTTGTGGCACTGGACCCAAACTGTAACATAAAATCCTTGCTTACCTTCTGCTCCAAGAATATTAATCATCACAGAAAAAGTGAGTGTTTCCTGTTGGTATGCATTTCATGAACTCAGTCATGGACACAGTCTAGTGACTGCAACTATAGTTTTATTGCAGACTAAAAACCTCACCAAATTTCATAGGATAGAAATGAGAGCACAGCCAGCTGAGTATGAGAGCTATACTTTAGGGGAGGTTGGAGGGGAAACAGATGGCAACACAAATGTCTCCTTTCTAGAAAATGAGAATTCAACAGGTGCTCCCTGTGCCAGAGGGGACAAGATGGGGGCTCTAATCTTGAGAGGATGTCAATGGAGTAATTAGGTACAGTGAAATAAGCATAGAGAAGGGCTGTATACAGATAGGCAAGTGAAGCGCAGAGAGTGAGGGGAGTGGCAAATACTTGACGTTTTTTGAGAGGTTTTTTTTTGAGGTTTGATCTTTTTGAAAGATCCTGGCTAGGATGCAGAGCAATGATGTGCATAAAACATAAACTTCTTTACAGAAAAATAATCAAGGTTCAAGAAGATGAAGTAACCTGCCAGGTATATGCTGTTACAAAGAGGTATGACTTGGGTTTGAAGGCATTTCGCCTGACTCCCAAAGCCCATACCCAAACCCACAGAGCAGCCTCCTCTCAACATAGGTCATGTCTTTCCTACAAAGTGCTGGGGCAAAAATCAAAATCTCCTGATTCCAAAACTGGTATACTTGCCACTTCACAGTTAACACACACTGAACTAATGTTGTTGTGTTCTATGAGAGTAAGAGATGAAAAGAATAATAAAGAATTTTAATTTCAATGTCTCTGGTTATATTTTGTTTGCTTTTTTCTTTTGTTGATTATGTTCCAGTTAAAGGTGAGATCATATGGTATTTGTCCCTCACTGCCTGGCTTATTTCACTTAGCATAATGCTCTCCAGTTCCATCCATGTTGTTGCAAAGGGTATAAGCTCCTTCTTTCTCTCTGTTATCAAAGCTCTGAAGTGCAGTCTGAAAAAACGTATCGCTGTTGTTACAACTCTCGGAAATCACAAAGCCCAGTCAACCATCCACAGTAGTAAAACCCTGGCCTATACCTTGGACTTCTCAAGTTCTAGGACAATATAGATATCAGATTGGTGCAGATAAAGAAATGAGATAGTAGTTCTTTTAAAATATATATGGCATTAATACAGATCTGTGAGATAAAAATTATACATTGTTTTCATACAAAAAATGGTATGAAAAATATAGTTTGTTGCCTTCCTGTAATCTCATATGTTTGTCTTATTTGTGAAAATATATTGAAAAATTGTTAATTTTCAATTTTACTATTAACTTATCTTTTATCAGTAGCTTTTTGAAAACACTGCTTTCCATATTATAATACAAGAAAAATTCAAAATATAAAATTGTTCATTCTGCAATACCTGGTATTGCATAAACTGTCCCTAAACTCTATCTGAGAACTATTCATTAACATTTAAATGTCAGAATACCTATTTTATTTCAAAAATGAAAATTATTACACCCATATATTTTAAAGTAAGTACCATTTCAAGAAGTTCATATGTTGGTTTGACTGTGGCTGTTGTGCTTCAAGTGTTTTTAAATCGTTATGAATCAGTCCCAGAATACAGTTTCCTTGCTAATAGTTCTCTGTCAGTATCTTACCTGCAGGTGATGGAAACATGATTTTTCAGAACTTCTCTGCAGCATGTCTATGTTCCAATAAGAGTTTATGGGCATAAAGTGCCAAATACAGTCAGTTTTATTACACTAAATCAGTACAAAATAACATCCGTAATGGTCATTTAAAATTTGTGATCTACTTTGCCTTTGAGTATATAATAAAAATCAGGAGAAAAAAGTGATTATTTCAGTCACCTAATATTTAACCTACAATACATCAATTTTATGTATACTTTTAACTATTAATAGAAGTAGATTTTGTACTAAAATAAAGTTACATGGAAATTTCTGGCGTTACATAAGTTGGAGTACATTTGGAATAGACACTTTATTATAAGAACATGTTATCTAAGAACATTGACCCACAAGTTGAACAGGAAGTCTTCAAAAAGAAAATATTATTGAAGAACCAGCCTGACCTTGCAACTCAACGTCGTGGTAGGAAGTCACTATAACCAGGTCAGTGGGGGCCAATCCAACAAATACATTACAGGGGATGTATTTTTTCTCTTTGAACAATTTAGGCAGAAAAGGGAGTTCCAAGGTGAACATCCTGACCCTGTGTTTTTTTCAACTATCTGTTAATTTTCATTACCAATGCCAAGTACTGTATAAAATATATTTTTTAAAAACCTTGTTGAAGGTAACATTGATTCTAAATAATTTAAGGGCTAGTCACTACACTGCACAGGTACCCTGCTTAATCATTAAAAACAAAACAAAGACAAGCTCTGCTTCATCCAGAAACCATACTAAGCAGCTATAACAAAAGGCAGAAATTATAAAAACAAAGTATAACAGTTTGGCTACATATAAATGTATATTTTCCATTTAATATGATATTCTATAAGAAGAGGTAAACAAGAAACAACAAAATTTTCACAATTACAAGATATATGAGATGCAAAGGGTTAAAAAATCATTTAATGACCTCTTAAAAATCAAAAAGTTAAAGACAAACTTTCTTAGGGAAAAATTGAGCTATGCTTAGGCCAGAAATATACAAATGAAAAAAATTAGATTTTAATCTAATTGGAGATCCAAGAACAGCAGATAACATAATAAAGTAAAACAACAAAAGAAATGTCTATTGTGTTTAAAAGATAGTCCCTTGAACTACTGGATAAAGTTTAAATTGTTACAAATTTTCTGATGGGCAGTTTTAGCTGGAAAAACTTACACTACATTGAACTAGCACATTGGGGATGTCTTAGCCTTGACTACTGACTGCTATAATAATCACAGCACTGTATGCGATGACAAAAATTAGAAAGCAGTTAATGTCGCATAGGAAGTAATTACTCTATTAAGTGGAATAATAACATTTCAGATGTTGCGGACATCTGTTGTAGCTGCTGGACCTGCATCGATCTGACCTTTTTTCTGGGCACTTATACTAAGGAACCTTTGTGACTGCCACCCCCTTCGCCTGCCACACACGTAATGGACAGTCCTGGTGGGAAGTGCCAAGACTCCCTGAGTTCTCCTGGAACTTGAGTGGAGCGGCGTAGGCAATTTTAACAGTTAGAGCTGATTAATCCCAATAAGGGCCTTTAAAATGTCTGTCCTTTGGGATCTATGAGTTATATGCTTGGAACTCATCCAGGTTCTGTTCTAACTTTGACATGATTTTTAAGCTTGTCATTAAGACCTATGAGCCAGGCCGTATGTTTAAGTTTGTTTCTTGCTTAATATACCCTATTTCAGTTTCTGTTGCTTACCGCCAGAGAACTTGAAATTATATGTCACTGAGTAAAGATGGTCAATAAATAGGGGAAACTATAAAAAGAAAAGCAATACAATATATTTGGTATTATGTGATTATATTTTTAATTTTTTTTCTTTTCAGTGTGTTTGCTCTTCAAATGAATAACAATATCTTTTTGTAATATTAACTAATAAAATATAATGCAAATCATAACAACATATGTTTATCATGTTTCACTTAGAATATAATAAATATTGGACATTAAAGTTCTGATAATTTCATTTGCATCTACAATTACCTCAATAATATTTCAATTAAAATGCCTTTTAAGTAGGTCAAATGTGTCTATATTTTGTCATTTCATTTACAAATAGAGAAACACAAATTAAAAAGGCAAAACACCATACAATACGTAACAAAGTGACAAAAAATGAAGCCTGAAACCTGCATTTGGTGAGGATGTATTGTTTCGTGCTTTCTGTGTGTCAGTAGTCCAGGCGTGACATTGCTGAGTCCTCAGTGCAGTGTCTCACAGCCTATTAACAAGGAGTAAATAAGGCTAAATTCCATTCTGGAACTCGGAATCCTCTTCCAAGCTCATGTAAGCTTTGGTAGAATTCATTTTCTTGCTACTGTAGAAGTATGGTTCTGCTTTTCTTGCTGGCTATCATCTGGGAGCTGCTCTGGGCTCTGAGGACCACCCAGGGTTTCTGGCCCTCTCCAAGACCACTGACATCGTGACAGTTTACCTCGTAAAGACAGCAGACTCTCTGGCTCTGCTGTGCTGTGAAGGGTCTTATGTAACCTCACAGAGTCATAGGAGAGACTTTTCTCATCATCTTTGCTACATTCTATTGGCAGAATCAAGCCTGAGGTTCCACCGCACTCAAGATGAGGAGACGATTCAAGGGCTGAAAACATAGAGTGACTTTGTGCATGTCCAACATAATGAGTTATTCTATAATTCTTTATTTCAACATCTCACTAGTCTTGCTTTTAAAACAACCACATTGGGGGATGGGGTCAACAAGGTCCAATTTATTCATATTAGATTCAGCCTTTCAATTTGACCAAGCTGATGACAGTGAACAAATTAAATATTTTCAGGTCATTTAAACATGTCATTGTGGAAATACGCATGGGGAATCCAACTTAATATAAAATTCTAAATTTAGAAAGTGGTCAAATGTGTGATCAAATGATATGAACTTTACATGATCCTCCCTAAGGTAGCGAAAAAAAAAAGACATGACTTTTTCAGAAAATACTTGATTTGAGTGTGTAATAAATAAATGTCATTCAAAAATAAATTTCAAGGTATTTTTGGAAGTAGTTTAAAAAAACCACGATTCAATCAATCTAACTTGAGGATAGAGGAAGATTTTGGTTAAAATAATACAGGATATTCATATCCATTCTATATTTGTATTTCCCTGAGCTAAAAATCAATTTAGCCAAAATTATCATATTTATTTATACATGAAGAAGGATATGACATAAAGACAAATATAACTCCTAACCTCATGTTTCACTTTTTCAAAGAGTAAGCATAAACTATACAAATAGAACATAAATTTGAAAAGTTAGTATTTAATTAGAAGTATAAGAATTTCAAAGTAAATATTCTGTCTTAAAGACATTTTGTGAAAAAAACAAAACCTAAAGACAGCGGAGATCTAGCTGAGAATGTAATAAAGCAAGGATAGGTTAAGCTATACTCAAAGAAAAATAAAGGTTTGCTGTATTGATTGTAGTGCCTATAATTCCTATAAACAGATTGTTATTTGGTGGCTTAAAAAACACTTTTTAACTTTCTATTCTTTACTTAGCTATTATCACTTTAAAAAATTCTAGTAGCACATCTTTGTAGATGTAGAGCCTATTTTTATACCTTTGTTTTATTTAGATTATACAGCTCAAAGTTAGCACTATGACATATTAATTATTTCAATTTGTAATTTTTCCTGAATTTTATTTCAAAATCTAAAAATGTATGCTTTTAAATCAATATATTTGTCATTTTTGTGATAAAGATGCACTTAGAAATGTGAAGTAATTTTGCCTTACAATCTATGTGTGCATCTGTGTGTGTATGTGTGTGTACTTTTCTCCTCGAAAAATCTACAGAGAAGCTAAATAAAAAATGTCTCTCTTTGAATACAGGTTAGCAAAAACAATTTCCAAAGAAAACATTAAGAATTGTATTATTGACTGGAACATGTATTATGTGAAATGCTGGAAATAGTTGCTTTTATGACAGTATATTGTTCTTTATAGAAAATTATTTTTATAGACAAATTGTTTGAATGTGAATATATAAGTACTCATATTTAAGGCAAACAACAATAAGCTTTTAGTACCCAAGAAATGAAAAAGATAAATGCATTTACATTATGCTGTACAAATGTTCCATACATGTACTTTAAGGCTGAATATTGATTTTCTTTCAGATCCCATAAAACGATTCACAAGTAAAAGAACTGTGATTCAGTGCAATGTGAAGAGATATTGCTTCTTAGCTTAATTGAGATGTCATATGCGGATATGACCTGCATGCTACTTATAGTGAAGTTTCAGTAACAGTCTCAACTCAAAACAGGTTGATAAAAAGTATGCAAATGACGATTCTGAACTTACTAAGGATGCAAAAATGTGTGTAGAAATAGAAGAAAATGCAAATGACCACTGTCTACACCGATGGGGCAAAAGTTGTAGGATGGTTATGAAAGAAACTATTTGCACAGGAATTTGCATGACACTTAAAAGGTACAAGTTCAAAAGCATCTTTTGTATCTTCTACCTCACTTCAGCTTCCCTTAGGAAGATATTTGGGTTGACTAAATGTTTCTGTTTGTCCAACACTGAGGGCTTTTCCGGGACAGAGGACTTCCAGTGCTTAAATAAGGAAAATCCATGACTGGGACAGGACTAATTCTAGCCTTCATTCTCACTATTTACATGAGCTATTTTTGCAAAGTAAGAAATACATGCCGAAGCTCCTAACAGCAGAGTCTATTTAAATTGTTCTGGGATGAGACTCAAGTATTATTTGGTTTGTTTGTGTATTTTATATTGCTGCCCTAACAGATGACAACAAATTTAAAGGTTTAAAACCATAGAAGTCTGTTACCTTGCAGTTCTGTAGGTCAAAATTGTAGGTACAGCAAGACTTGGCCAATCCTTCTGGTTAGAGTTTCAAAAGGCCATAATCAACAGAAGAAAAAAGCAAACAAACTATAACCAGAGACATTGAAGTTAAGAACAATCTAACAATAGCCAAGGGAGAGTGGGGAGGGGACAGTGAGGAGGGGGAATCACAGGAATTACTACAAAGGACACATGGACAAAATATAGGGGGAGGGTGGAGATGGGGGAGGGAGGGGGGTTCGGCTGGGGTGGGGTGGAGGGATGGGGAGAAAAAGCAGACAACTGTAATTCAATAACAATAAAAATTTTAAAAAAAAGATCTATGACAATCAAAAAAAAAAATCCAAACGCAATGTGTTCCCAGGTATATATATGTTCATATTTGGATGATTTAGAGACAAATTATTTGCTCCTTTGGATGTTGACCAAATTCAATTCCTTGCAGAGGCAGGACTGAGGCCCTTGTGTCCTTTTGCACTATAAACTGGGGACTGTTTACTGGATCCTAGAATCCACCCACAGTCCCTGGCTCATGACACACTTACTCTACCCCGAAACCCAGCAAACTCGATTGACAAGGCCTTCCCATGTGTGGCATCTTTCTGATGTGCCCTCTGCCGCATCTCTATTGTTTCTTCCTCTATGTCGATCTGACTCTTCTTCTTTCTTTACTCACCAGGCCGTGTGGTTACATTGGACCCACGTGGATAATCCAAGTTCATATCCTTATTTTAAGATGAGCTAATTAGTAACTTACTTTTACTTCTAATGTCCCTTCACAGCAGTACCTAGATTTGTGTTTGATTGAATAACCAGGGGAAGGGAATGTTGTGGGGGAGAGTTTTAGAACTCTAACATGAAGACAAGGTTGAAACACATTTGTAAAGCTGCATCCCTTCTGATGCAAACACTCTGCTCTCTCTACAAAAGGCAAGTGCACCTGTTGTATATAGAGAGAAATACTCTCTCTGGGACTTCTGGTTTCTGTTCTGACATATAAAGAACTGAGAAGTCATATTACTTGCCTATTGCTGCTGTAACAAGTTTCCAGAATGCAGTGGCTTGTACCAACACAAATTTATGATCTTATACATCTGGAGGTCAGAATTCCAAAATCAGTCTCACCGAGCTAAGGCAAGCTGCATGACTTATCTATTTGGTCCAGAAACATTTACGCAGGAAAATAAGGCCGTGAGTCCATGAAGGATTTTTTTGTATTCAGGAGATTCTTAAAATCTATTTTTTTTTCCAAATAAGAGTTAGCTTATTTGGGTGAACAAGTTTCCCTCACACTTTGTTTATTAAACAGCTTAGTTATCAAAACCTACATTTCACTGCATCCTTTAATTATGGTGTCACAGTCTTTGTGGCAAACTCAATTAATTTTTCTTTGAAAAACCTGAAACAGTCTGCTTTACCTCAGCCCACAGCATCCTATAAACATCTCCCTCTGACCATCCCTTTCTGAGACATTGCAAAGACTCCTTTAAGACTTCCTTACGAATGTAAGACCAGTAAACCTTTTACTTGATTAACATTATCCTGTTGCGCTTTTGATGGTTTTAGCAGGCAGCACTTGTTTTACATCTTCACAACTTCCACCTATTTTATACACTGAAGATATTTCATTTAATTAACTAATTAAGAAAAGATCTCACCTGTAAGTGGAACCTAATCAACAAAACAAACAAGCAAGCAAAATATAACCAGAGACATTGAAATTAAGAATAATCTGACAGTAACCAGAGGGGAGGTGGGAGGGGATAGTGGGGGGAAAGGGGGAAGAGTTTTCAGGAACATCTATAAAGGACACATGGACAAAACCAAAGAGGGGTAGGATCAAGGGTGGGGAGTGGGGATTGCTGGGCTGGTGGGGGAGTGATGGGGAGAAATGGAGACAACTATACTTGAGCAACAATAAAACAAGTTTAAAAAAGGTTAAAAAAAAAAAAAAGAAATGGAGTCTCAGAGAAGGCAAGTGATTTGCACCGAAGCACATGAGTAAAATAATATAGAACTAGGTTCTAGTCCATGGTTTGACTCAGAGTTCTCAAATACATTCAGTCATCTCAATCTGTTTCCCACCCTGTACAGATGAGCTTCTTTAAAAACCCACCCTCCTCTGTGCAACAGAATAATCCATCCCTCTCTCTCCTTTGCACCATTCTCTGAGCATCAGTCCTGCACTTCGAACTGCCTTCAGGACTTTTCCACATGAATGCATTTCCATCATCGGACACCATTTAACTGAAACCATTTAAACTAAACTCATCTACACCCAAAATGCAATTCTCGGGACTTCATTATTATACAGAAATTTGACAGTGGTTTTAAAAATCTTAGGCATGAATTTCTTGTCCTCCCCCCCTTAATGTTGTAAATGTTCTAAGGAAATTGATCTTGTATGATACTTCTCAATATCATGCTCCTCTCTGCTATGCCCAGTGCAGTGTGTGAGACATTCAGTAACAGGAAGAGCAAGGAAGAGTATCTAAATTTAACACTGACAATGACTGAGCTATAAGTCATTTTAATTGTTGCATTAAATTAAATTCAGTGTGACATTTAAAATTACAATTTAATTTGCTTCTCTGGCCACGAGCTGGCATCGCCAGGGGTGTTCAGAAAAAAAACAGGATGCATATAAAAGGTAATTATTATACCCTGACCCCTAAGCAAGCTGCTCTTAGGTTCTGGTACCATAAAATGAGACCTTGAGGTGATACGAGGTGGGGGGGGTGGCAGGGGGGGGAGGAGACATAAAGGTAAGAGCTTGTCTTTTTCTGGTTGCTTTTTCTCAACTGAAAGAGTCCACAGAGGAGGGGCATTTTAAGTTTCAGAGATTAGGAAAGGAAACACATGTTAAAGGGGGAAAAGAATGTAGAATGATGGAAACGGCTGGAGGAACTGAGACCAGTGGTACAATCGCAGAAAGAAGTATCTCAAACGAAATTCTCAATAAATTGCAAGCTTTCTTTCCTGGAATCACCTCAGTTGATTCCTATGGGCCTGATGCCAGCAAGACAGTCTTCTCTTACTCTAAGCTTGCAAATCCACCTCTGAGAGCAGGCAGCAGCAAAAACAACAATCATGTGCAAGGGAGTTCAACACTAACCAACACCAGGACTCTAATCTCAGTCCCAGCCTTAGTAGTGACGTAGCCCAGGAGGAAAGGGCATAGAGAACCAATAGGGAAGGTGCACGGCTAACTACTTGGCATGGCTGTGAAAACAAGTCATTTTAGAAAGGTTAAAATTGAGCATGGTTAAGTTCGATGACTAAGAAAAACTTGGCACATAGTAGATGCTCAATGAACTCAGGAATTTTATTACATGTCGTTAGTTAGACGTAATGTAATTTATTTCTACTTTTTCCTTAAATGTATATTATTCTTATTTTGTTTCCAAAGCTTTAAAGTTTATAATTGACCTTATCAGCTATCATTAATTTTGTCTTTGACAATTTTGACTAACACTTTATGAAATTAAATCAACACTGACATTCTTTGAAAAATTAGATTTTCCTGCTCCCCCTCCCTTTATACTTACACATACTTGATCTTTCACTTTTGACAGCATTTTGGGGACACTGAGTGACATTTGAAGACATTTATGACATTGTTTTTAAGAGATTTACAGCATTTAATCTGTCAGAGATTCATCCCTAGAATTAAAGAGTAGTAGGATATCTTTAGACCTCAAGTCTCATGCTTAGTTAAATTCAAACTATCTTGTAAAATTAGTTTCAATGTCAGAATACTGATACCTGTGTCAGCTTTCTAAAAAGAGTGGCAATGATGTATCGCCACCTAACTTTGACTGGAGACTATAAAATAGATGGAGTGGTCAGGTTTAGTCCTAAGTAACCTTTTATCCACTGACAGTAATTACTTATTTGAACCTCTAATTCATTTAAATTTGCTTGAACTTTCAAGTGCCTACCCACATATTTTCCATTTTGACAGATAAAATTAAATGACTAATATGTAGAACAACCTACTTAATGCTAGGTGATTGACAGTTAAAAAATCATAAAACACCTCTTACTTTTCCAACTTTGGAAAGCTAAATCTTTAGTAAGATCAATTTATGATTTTTACTTTATTAAACTTTTTCATAATGACATTTTCTAAAGTAAAAATTTAGGAGACATGAATTGAATTTCAAGGCTCTGGAAAACGTAAAAATTTCCTGTATATATGTACTTTGCTTGTGAGAAGTTCAAAGATTTCATCACATCTTCAAGTTTTCTGTCACTTCAATAAAGTTAAATCTACTGCTTTAAAAAAATAAAGGAATCTAATGGGTATATTCTTTTAACCCACTTGCATCTCTTCAACTTGTCAGCTGTATTTACTTACATAAAATCCTTTAAAGTGGTTTGCTTGAGATGGGCTCTAGGCAAAAGATGTGATAGGTTTTCAGTTTTGCATTTGTACTTGTGCCATTTCTGCTTAAGAGAGGAATAAGTCATTGTTCCACTCTCCTTGTGGTGGAGCATTTGGGAACACTCATTATTGTTCCCTAACACTTTCTCTTGAAATGTGGTAAGAAAGCTATATTTCCCTCCAGGGTCAATACCCAGAAAGTCAGTACCTTTGAGAGTTCCTTATCAATTGCTATGGAAAGATTGTCACTTGAGAGGGTTCCTGCGGACCTATTAAGCTACTTTTGGAACTCTCTTATTAACTTCCCTCCAATGGTATTTCTGCTACAGTCTTTCTAAGGTTATTAATTCAGATTTCTCTAACTTGGAAAATGTGGTCATCTGGATACAGAATGACAAGTTCATTAAACAACAAATTAAACCAGACATAATGAAGTCTGCGCTGCCATTACTGGATTTGGTTGTAATTACATGCTACCATTTTTTCTTAATTCTCTTTCTAGGTGGTTCTCAAATGCTATCAGTTATAAGAATAACTGAAGCAACTTATTATAAATGTCAATGATGGCAGTCCACCTCATGTTTTTAATTCAATGGATTGTGGTTGTAACCCAGGGATCTGCATGTTTAACAAACTCTCACTCATTACTCAGCTTCTCGTTTTTCAAAGACCGTAGTTTGAGAAAACCGTTTGGTCCCTAGCCTGAAGATTGTCTTTATTCCCTATCCTTCACGTGAATTGCTAACAATAGACAGATCTAATAAATCCTGATACGGAGAAAAATGAAGGCACACTTTAAAATCTGAAGGTCCCTGCTTTTACATGTAAACTTTAATCAGTGACCATAATGCCATTAGTTTATTTTGAATCTTCCCTTTTATTTGTGTTTTTCTTTCATGGGTATTCTGCTCGGTTATTATTTAGAATCAGAGAAAGGACATAAGAGTTAGAAGGGACATTTATAATGAAGTAAATAAATGTATCATTTTGCAGATGAAAACTCATCTGGAAAATAGAGGGTCCAGCACAATTAACACTCTTTTTTATTATAAAATATTGTATTAAAAAATCATAAGCATGTAATTATGTAACACAACAATATCACACTCAAGGACACAGTATGCCATTTTAGGTGAACTGTTGAAATTAAAGCTATAAATTATTATACCCATATTATTACCCTACCAACCATACTTAAGTATGTGTTACTTCTGCAGGACACAGTATATGCCTTTACTCTAAAACTGTTGATATATTCAAGATCATTTTATTAAAAATTAGCATTTCACATAAATATTAGTGTTATATCTGATACTTTAAAGGACTTTCTTACTAAGTAAGACATTTTTCAATGATATTAAATTTTATTTTCATTATGTAATAATATATATTTACTGTTAAAGTATAAATAACCCAAATATTCTCAGTAAAAAAAAAATAAAAAGTTAAATAATTCCTGCCATTTTTCAAATGTTAATGCTCATAGTTAAGGGGTATTTTCTAGACTTATTAATGGAAGGCAGGTTATATATATATATATCTATAATAAATGTACATATAGTATGTATAGTTATATATAATTCTCTTGCAATTTGTTTTATCTAGCAATATATCATTAGCATTAAACTAAAATAAGGGTCTGAAATCAAAACTATGTTGTTTTCAACAGCATCTGGTACATAGAAGGCATTAATAAATGTATACTGAACAATAAATCAGTCAATCAACATTTTTATGTCTGTCAGTTTCTACAGCCCTATAGTACTTCATTCTCATTTATAGCTACTGCATTTTAAATTGATGTACATAAGTGGTAACATTAAAATAAATTGAATATGAAATAATTAGAATAAATTTTAATGTACTTTATTCTTAAAATAATTTCTCTCACTTTGTCATATTAGGAAAATGATTAAAAACATGAAATAATTTTATGTCATTATAATATGTATTCTAATGGCTGAGTAGTCATTGTGTGAAGCAGGAGAAATCATAACATTTATTTGCTCATCAAGCATCTATTACATATATACATCAAACACATATTATATATATATATATATGTATATATATGTTCATGTTTGATATAACAGTATACAAGATAACATAAACCCTACTTCAAAATGTAAGATTTTAATAACGTAAACTTGAATTGTAATATCGATTCTGTCACTTTCTAATTGTATAACTATGTCTTATATAAATAATTAAGATGTTTCTGCAAAGCTTATGTTGTAAAAGTTGCAAATATGGGAAGTAAACCAGCCATTTTATTGATAAAAGCAATCCTCAGATGTTAACTGCTTAACTTCTCACCAATTTATTTACCTGTAGAACGTGCTTTTGAGAACTCAGAACCGTTCACTCATTTTGCCTCACCACCATACCCATCAATCAGCTCAAATTCTTGCTTTCCTTTCCTTTTTTCATGACCAACCTAAATGTGTATAATGTATAAAATGTCTTCTCGTGGCCAGGAAACAGGTGTAGTCTCACTGGCAGAGCAACCTTTCTTCTCAGTAGTAAGTAAAGGTTTCTTTTTTTAAAACTTGTTTCCTTTAGTCTTATTCTAGAACATTTGATAGAAGCTTACTAAACATCTTAAAAGCTTCATTTCCCCTTGTTTAAAGGTGTGGGAAACAAGAACTCAGAGAGAACTAATTGTTCCTGCAGATACATAGCATGACCTTTAGAACTAAGTTAAAGCTGCCTCCTTTTTGACTATTTGTTCCAAGAAAACCTTTCTCTGGAAAACAAGTCTGTAAATCAGTACATAATGTCATCACTTGCTTTTGGAACTTCCCCAAAATCAATTTATCTGAAGATTAACTTCCTCAAGTAACTTCTTTCTCAGAACAATAGTTTGCTCAGCTGAGCCAAGATCCCCCATTTCAGGGCAATAACTTGTCCAAGCTGGCAAACCATGCAATTTTGGAACAAACTTTTAATATTCACTCTTATTTTCAAGACTTTCACTTTGTTCACTATTCCTAAAATACTATTTTATGAAATTTGCTCATTCCCATTGTTGCAAAACAGGTGGGGGGTGGTTCAGGATATATTATTACAGAAAGGATCCCCCCTTTCTCTCTCTAGGGTTCTCCTCCCCACACACACCTACTAGGTTTGCAATGGCTGCTGCCAGAGGAAAGATGTCTCTCAATGCCGGAGACCGGTGAAAAGGAAATAAATTATTTATTTAAAAGTTACACAGACTTAGAATAATGACTTAATGTCTTCATTAAGATACTAAAGTCCTCTAGAATACCCACAGATGCACAGTTCTTCCTTCTCCCTCTGCCCAGTCGGGGGTACCATATGTCAGGAAAAGAAGTAGAAGTCCAAGATTCAGGCTCCAGGAACCATCAGCTGTGTTGCTGCCGTGATCTCCAGTTAATCCAAAGCCATGTGGCACCTTCTCATGGCCCAAGAACAAGAGTCCTTTCTCCCCTTTTCTTCCCGGCAAAGTCTCTCATGCTGCCTAAGCTGCGTGGCAAAAAGGAGCACCCCAAAGCCACGTGGTCCTCCTTCCTCTCCTCCAAAACTGCATGGTCTTCTGTCTTCTCCCCAAAACCGCATGGTCCTCTCCTATTCACTCTGCCAAATCTGCGTGACCCTCTCCCTTCTCCCCCAAAACCACATGGTTCTCTCTCTTCTCCTTCAGAACCACGTGGTCCTCTGTTTCTACAGCTGCCTTGCCTGGGTTTAAATTCCAGCACCAGTCTTCCTCTGCAGCTCCATTTCCAACCCTTCCTACTATCAGTTACAACCACCAGCATTCCCTATTCTTCCAGCTTTACTGGGCTGCCATAGTAAGTGTGGGCAGGTGTGGCCCCATAGCCTGGAGCCAATCTTCTCCAAGCTCTCCCGCAGGTGCTGTAACCAGGGGGAGTTGCCTCTCAGTTACATCTTGGGTGGAAGTCACTCCCAAACCCCTGGCTCAAAGCCTGGCCACAGCTATTTAAACATATCTATGAAACCAATTAAAGGTTATAGATATGCTAAATGATCATTCCAGGGGCAAGCTACAAAGCTGTTGCCATACAAAATAGCTCTGAATGGCCCTGCTCCATGTGTCCCTTCCCCCAGCTCAGGCTTGTGTGGGTGAGGACATCCTATATATATTTTTCTAATATTTCCTGGACACCTCGAGTTTTGGACCCCATTACAAATCCCTTCTTGGAGCCCTCCTCTTGGCTGCACCGTTTCACCATCATATTCCCACATGGAAAGACCCACCTTAAACTCCCCTCTCTCAGACACCACAGAAATCTGTTGTTATTTTCCCCATGGCCTCACCACTAAGACTTTATCAAATGGACACTTTGCAGTAGTAGACAATACACTGAACTTAGGTGATCTTTTGGAGATTTCTAGCCAACAGTCTTAGAAGTCCTAGCAAGAAAGAATTAAGATCCCTTTGCCCTTTCTGTTTAATACTCCTTTTTCAGAAACGGCTTGTTCTGCTGAGGTTCCTTGATGCTCCACTCAGAAGTCTCTCTAAATGTAATGGTGATGTAAGACTTTCATTGAATTGAGTTCTAATTTCCTCTCACCCATTTCTCAAATTCTGTTTGTTTATTCTTATAATAATGAGAAACTCTATCTTTGAATATTTAATAAAATTTATACATCATTATCTTTGGTAGAAATATGTCCTGTTACTGATAACCCTACTATTTTTCTTATTTTCCTTTTTTTCAGACAGTACTACAAATACCAAATTGATACTATCTTTTAATACAACAGATATAAACTCAGCTTTGGTTGATTAACAGGCTATTCTCATGGTTTTGGGAAGTCAAACATCTCTATAGTTTATGTTGTAGGCTTACTATAAATGTTAAAAACAAACAAATATTTGTATAGTATATTTGTATATTACTAAAAATGTTAAAAACAAACAAATAAATATTTGTATAGTATATTTGTATATTACTATAAATGTTAAAAACAAACAAACAAATATTTGTAAGTCTTAAATATTAAGACCGCAAATAATCAGTCTTAAAATTTCCCCTGGTTGTGATAAAATCTTTCACCAGGTTGTAGTGTTTTCCTCATTTTTTCCCACAATCTTTTTATTTTGGTCCCATTTTTACAATGCAAACTGTTTTCTAGCCAAATATTATTTCACAATAATCCACAATAAAGTAGCATTTTTTTAGTTAATGTTGAAACAGTAATCAAAGAGAGTTTGTGTATATCTTTTGAAGTTTCGAACTCTCACTTCATTCACTATCACATTTTCTCTTCTACAACATAGATTTTTTTATATTATGTTGTAGCTATAGGTTGTTAATTCCTAACTGCACAATCCACACAAATAGTTAAGTTCAGATCTCCTCCCAATGATTTCTGTGTTAATAATTGTAATTGCTTTACATATCTGTCAATATCTTCCATAGCTTTCAACTGTAAGGTTTTATTTTTAAGGAATTTTTTTGTTCAAGAATAAAAAGATCTGTAGGTTGCTTAAAGTTTAATTGTGTTAGCAAGACCTCAACAGAGCATTCAATGATCTCTTTTCCAGACCATCTTAGCCTTGGGTTACTTGCTTCAGCCAACAGAACACAGCAATGCTGAAAAGATGCAGCTTCACCAATTAATTTACAAAAGACTGTGACTTCTGTGTTGCTCACATACTCTCCCAATTACCTTCTCAATTAGCATGTTTGATGCAATAAATAGCCAAGAAAGAGAAGCCCACAGGGCAAGCAACTTTGAGCACCCTCAGGCCAACACCCAACAAAGAATAGGGGCCCTCAGTCCCTGACATCTGCAAGAAACGGAATGCCTCAACAAGCACTGAGCAAGTTTGTCAATTATTTTTTCCTGAAGTGGGAATTCAGGTGAGACCTCATGCCCTGG
The DNA here is from genome assembly GCF_022682495.2 of Desmodus rotundus. Classification (NCBI taxonomy): domain Eukaryota; kingdom Metazoa; phylum Chordata; class Mammalia; order Chiroptera; family Phyllostomidae; genus Desmodus; species Desmodus rotundus. The sequence continues at coordinate 15,526,004 of NC_071388.1, read as the reverse complement.
ACCTACACCTTAATTATAGTCTGGTGTTGCTGTTAGAAGTGGGGCTTTTTACCAGGACCCTGAGAAAAGCATTTCATGGACCCACACATGGGGGATTGTGGCGTGGCAAGATTGAATTGAGTGGAAGGCTGCCCCTATGTCCCATCTCTCTGCATCTCGCCATGGAAAAATAATCCAGTCGTGTCTTCAGCAAGGCCTAAACAAAGGCCAGTGTCCAGACTTTCTACTTCATATTAAACGTTAGTCCTTTGTGGCCCATATGTGGCTGCTAAGCAGTCCCAGTCCCCATCCACGTAGCTTAGTGCCCTTGCTGCCTGCGCAGCTAGAGTATAGCCCAGGCTCCTTCCTGGAGCCTGTGTTTGGACTCTGCAGGGCTGCCAGCCTGGTGACTGCTAAGGCTACACTGTTTTGGAGAGAGAACGCGAGAGCGCACAGGGTGAGAGCGATTCACTGAGAGAGAGCTTTCCTTTGTTCCCTCTGTGATTATATTATCTCCGGTTTGGGAAAAATCGGTAGCTTTTCAAAATAACCGATTATCTTCCCAATATTCCACAGGTTTCTCGTAGGCCCACCCACTAGCCAACTGATACTTCCCCAGGTTAGACTGACAGGCTCTGTGGTCCACTACCTCTCCCTGCACCATTCTTACTTGTATTGTGCATGTACTTACCTTTCCCTGCTCCCCCGACAATCTAGGACCAGAGGGAGGAAGGGAGAAGTGTTTATCCTTGGGCACAGTAACACCGTGATCCCTTGGAGTGTGTGAGGCTACAGCTTCCTGGTGAAGCAAACAGGTTTATGTTCCCGGGTTGATTATGCTCAACAACGTCCAATTCCCTTTGCTGCCTTCCTTCTTCATAATTAGCGAAGTATCTATGGTAACACTGGGAGACTGTAGAACAGAGTGGCCAGCTATGCTATACCTGGATTGTTGACCCACAGAAACTGGAATATATTAAGTATGTGTTGTGTTAACTGCAACGTTTTGGGGAAATGTGTTACTCAGCCATCAATAACTAACACACACATTCTAATAATATATAAATTAGAACTTCTTCCTTGTGTGGTTACTTCCTAATGCCCCTCAACTTATGATCCTCTAAGTGCAAGTACAGTTTAAAAACTAGGTTTCCTATGTCCCAGAGCTTTTATGATTTAACCGTTTAGAGACTATAATAATCAATTTTGTCTTTAACAAATATAACTATTACTGAAACAGAAGTTTTTGTTTGGGATAGTCTATGGAGCTGCTGAGAAGACCGGAGAGCCAGGCTTGAAACCAGTTTCTATAAATACAGAGCAGCACAGAGCTCTGGAGGAGGTTCCCATAGCCACAGACCCTGAAACAGGAAAGGGCGCTGCCTTGCAATCACTGCCGTTTCTGAAAGCTGGCCGTGTGCTCCCCTTTTCCAAACGGGTTCTCCAAAATTTAAGTCTGTAGTGAATTCAACTGTTTGGCAAACCGATGTTATACTCATGTGAATCCAACAACGACTGGTATGTTCAGGGTTTTGTTTTGTTTTGTTTTGTTTTGTTTTGTTGAAATTAATCATGAGTTGATGGGGTTTAGGAGGCTGAAATTTCCCGTCTGGCCATGATTTACAGAAATAAAAGCACAGCTTTAAAGGACTGGGGGCACGTGTTTTGAAGCATACTCAAATATTCTGTTGTTTAGTGAGAATCTGCGGTGGAAGAGTCAGAGCTGTTGACCACCAGCCAGAGAGACTATCGCATCAGTAATAACTCATCAACTTCATGAGTACACTTGATAGACCTTTCTTCACAGTTTCATGTTTTGAAAACAATTAGATAGCTAAATAAACTTGAACAAATAGCAAGAAGAAGATGTTTTTAATTTTTGTCAGTTATTTAGATATTTAATGAGCACAAGAAGTTTCATCTGGCCCCATGCATTACGCATGAGCAGGAGAAAGAAAGATGGAATTTGGTTCTGCTTTGATTTACTGTAGACCTGACACAACATGATATATGGTTAAAATATTTCAGTATGTTTTAGAGACTAGAAGGGAAATTAAATAGCATTGCCAACTCTATCATTTCATGATTGAGAGTGATTTACAAAAGATTTTAACAACTTTTTGAACCTCTACTGGAAGGAGTTGTCATTCATTTGCCAATCATGGGAGCAAGAAGAAACAGCTAAGAAAATGAATGCATCATAACGAACTATAGAATGATCCCTGAAAGTGTAGTCTGAGAATGAGTATACCGTAAACAAGAAAAGAACATTTGAAAGCAAAATAAGAAAATAATAATAGCCTATATAAAATGAAGGGTATATAAAGCATGAATCTGGAGAAATTTATCTAGGTCTGAGATAAAAACGTTCAAGAAATTAATGTAACAGGGATAAAACAGGGAGCTGGTGGCAGGGTCAGAGGGGTGAGGGAAAATACAGATTTTGAATGATCAATTGCAAAATCAGAAAGATGTCAGTGATGATGCTGAGAAATGATTCCAATTAAAACAGTAAAATTCACAAAAATTAGAGATAAAAATTGTAAAGTTACAAGTAGTCTCTAATATACTGCTAAAGCTTTTTTTTTTTTTTTCCCCTTCTTGGCTTTTATTTAAAAAGAGCAGCTGTTATATAAGAGGTCATGGAAGTTCAAATCTCATCTGAGGAGCAACCGCATGTGACTGAGCCATCTGAAGAATCTGGATAATCTAGAACTGATATTTTAAAGGGGCCTCTCAAGAAACACAATTGCTTCAGCAATATATTCACTTAGACAGTCAAAGCTTTTTTTTTTTACATTTTGTAGAATATGACAATTTTTTTCATGACATTTTTGGGCATAAATTTTGCAAGGAAATTTGAAGTTTTTTAAAAAGTTACTTTGCATACATTTTATTGCTCTGTAGTATTCTTGATTTTGTATTTCACATTTCCCCAAGTGCTAGCATAGGATGGCAATGGTGGGAAGAAATTAACAATCCAACAAAATAGTATATATGGAATATGGAAAATCACAAAGGTTCAATGGCAATGGAAGAACTACTGGGCACTGCAGGAAAATTGGGATAGAAAAGCAAAAATTAAGAAGTTTTTTTGAGATATTAGTGGGACAATTGTAAGGAGACAGCTGATGGTATTGGATACATGGCATTAAAAAAGTAGCAGGTAAGAAGGGAGGGTGGAGGTACAGGTTTGTTTGTTAGGGTTCTATGTTATGTTAAGTACTTACTGCCATGTTACACAGATACAACTGCCATTGAGTGAATGACTAGAAACAATATTTTCCACCCATCTTGGAACTTTTAAAACACTGTATACAAGGTAGATTGTGTCAACAATGAACTTCATTTCTTGTTTGCTTTAGTAGACAAAGCTAGGAGCTGAAACAGTGAAAACAGTAGGAAGTACTCCTGTGTTTCCTGGGTGTGACATAGCAAAGTTTCCATAAACAGGAATTTGGTAACTTATTACACATCTGATTATAATGGGTAAGAAAGAAGGAGATTGCTCATTTGAAGATTTGGAGTGGAACATTAGGTTGACTGATACACAATTTTCAGCCCTAAAATAACAGTCCATCAATTCAAAAACAAATTTCCATATCTAAAAAGTAAACTAACATTTTGAATGACTCTCTAAACATCCTGAGTTTGGGAAAAATAATCTATCATTCCCATTTATAAGTAGAGCTTCCAGATAATGAAATTCAATATCCTTAAAAGGGAAATTCAGATGAAAGGTTCAACCTTAGAAACTAAATCTTTTATTCCAAAGTGAAAGTGTAGCATTTTTTTCAATAGAATGTGGTTTCTTCAATATTTAGAATTTAATATCTGCAAGAGCTGAAAGTAGAAGAGCTTAATTGCTAAAAGAGCCATGTATGAGAGGAAATAGAAAGAAATAAGATATTTGACTTAATGCATTTTCCTCCAATTTCAATGGATCCCTTTTGTTATCATTATCTTAAAGTCTTCAGGGTTATTTTTTCTTGCATATCATAAAATCTTTAATCATTTTTGGTATGTATAAAATGAAATAAATTATACTCACTCTGAATTATCTAGAGTAATGGAAAAATAGTCACATATATTTAAAAAATTATAATATGAAGGGAATTGGTAAATATTTTTGCAATAAAATCAAATACAGGGACTCTGTTCAACATTCAGTTGCGCACCCCCTGCACACACAGTCAGTTAATCATGGCTTTGTTCTTGTACCTGCTTCCTAACTGCCTTTGACCTCATTCCCTTGCTTGGATTCCCAAAAATCAAGTAGTTGGAAAGCATCCTACCTTACAGGCAATAGAAGCTCCTGATGTTTTCCAAAATATCATCCATCATCACCTGTGCCATCATGTGGTCCTTGTCTGAACATTCTACTATTTTATGAGGAAGGCTTACTAAACGAAGTATGTGTCTCTGTAATTAGATGATATAATAGTCATTAGTGATCATTATTATCTATATTTAAAGAAATGTTGCATTTCTTAAGCCTATAATGCCTCTTTATGTCATTTCCCCCTCCCACATATCCCTTTGCTCACACACGCTTTAATCACATGCCTTTAACACTCTGGGCTGTTGGTGGGACTTTTCCTTTATTTTTAACTGCTAAGTCCTTGTTCACATTCTTAAGTACTAAGATATGGATAAAAATGTGGAGAATTTATTTTTTAGATGTTTACTTAAAAATATGTAGTCCAGATGGCAGGGAATTTGGTTTTTAAGCTAATGTATTGCATATATGCAAAAGCTCAATCTATTTCTGACCATCTCATCATGAGCTATTACAGGTATTCTAGCTTTTTAAAAAAATAATCACTTTTGGCTAAAGCAAACATGCTGAATATTCACAGATGTGTATTCAAGGCAATGTGATAGTCACAATTTCTAGTAAGTTTGTTTCCAAGCATTGCGGGCATGTAGACTTTCGCTAGAAAATATAAGTATAAACACATGACAAAAAAACTCTGATTGGAGCAAATCACACACTACCTCAGCCATCAACATCTTTTCTCTCTTCTAAATTTAAGAGAGCAGACAAATAGAAGGAATTTAAAACTAGTTCTTTGGTAATTAGCCATGACTGGAGCAATTCAAAATCGCAATTTAATGGCAATTTTGAATTGGTTTACATTACTTAAAGCAAAATGTTCTCACTCAGATCTACCACCCACTAAATGAGACATATTAATAAATACTATTTGAAAAAGCAAAACTTAAATGAATCTGAGATACTTAGAGAAGATAGCTGCATCTTGCTTAGGGTAATTTTCACTGCCTGCTGTGAAAGTTGTGTTCTCAGACTCAAAGGAAATGAAAGGTCTTTAGAAGCCATGCTCCAATTTCCAAGATGAAGCTGACTCGGTGGCCATCTTTTTCCCACCTCTAGGTGCCAACCAAACACATCTTAGCCCACTTCTATGAAACATTGATCTGAGTACAATGTATAACCCAATGAAAAGTCTGCAGTGTATAACCAACATGTAGCCTTTCCTTCCCAGGGACACAGACTTTTCTCTTTTTGGATATCTGTGACGTTCTTACCTCAGAAAGTTTACTGCAGGCAACGCAATATGTCAGATAGTCTCTTACTCCTTTTTTCTACCAAAATGTTGATTTTTTGTTAAAATACTTCTGAATTTATAAAATTATAACATGTTATGTCTATATATTATTTGAAGTGATTTATAGTCCAATTTATTCAAGAAAGATAAAGAATACAAAAATATATGTTTATAATATACAAAAAATAAAAAATATAATCACTGAAATAAAAAGTAAAGGTTACCTATAATGGAAGAAATAAAGTAATGGTGACTTCTATAAAAACTAGTCTTCTTCAAATAGTCCTTGTTTTGTAAATTTTACATCACACCCATACAAATATTTCATATATTCATTAAACAAAATAAAACTAAAAAATACAAAATAATACAATCAAGAGTAAAACCTTACAAATGTATACAAATGTACAGATAGTTGGTCATATCCACACAGGTAGAAATTATGCCAAATGGATTTAAAAACAGTAATTTGACTATAAATCTATAGTAGAAGAAAAATAAGTATCAAAAAGTATTAATTTAAAGATATTGCTTGAAGTGATATTGGTATTTTTATTCTGAGATAGCTTTATGTGCTATAAGGTATAAAAATTGAGTAATTACATAATATTTTAATTTTATCATTCCAATGTCTTAGAGAAATGGGTTTCTTAGCATGAGTTAATAAAATAGGTTAAGCGAAAATTCTGTATTCTACATTTTAAATTAGAAATATTATCAAGAACTCATTGTGTACTTTATTTTGATAACTAGCAAACAATAATTTTCTAGCAGTTTCTATTAAAATGACCCAGGAAGAATGTGCTAACTATAGCATCTTTAGCTAGCTCTCAGATGAGACTTTGACAAAAATGAGCCACGGTGTGGAGAGGAAATATCTTATTCTATGGAAAAAGCTATGGAAAAGATCACATACAGAATGAGTATGCAGTATCTTAACATTAGGATAACAAGGAAGCTGGGATCATGTCAAAAAGACACAGGAACCTAACAGAAAACCTTCCATCAAACAAAGATGGCAAATGTTCACCATCACAAAAAAATATATCTATCGAATATATTTACACTCATAAGGTAATTTATTTTTTAAAATTCATTTTTGGCCATGACTAGTGTAGCTCAGTTGGTTGGGTGTTGCTCCACAAATTGAAAGGTCTCTGGTTGATTCCTGGTCAGGACATGCACCTGGGTTGGAGGTAGTCCCTGGTTGGGGCAAGCACCAAAAGTGACTGATGGACATTTCTTCTCACATCGAAGTTTCTCTCCTTCTCTTTTGTTCTCCCATTCCCTCTCTAAATAAAAATAAAGTTTTGTGTTTTTTTTAAAGTCATTTTTGAAGTTTGAGGGGAAACCATGTTGAAAGCTGACAAAGTTAAAGTAGAGAATTACATATTTCAACTGTTGAAAACTGATAAAGTCAAAAAGAAATCAATCAAGAAATAATGGGAAATTTCTTTTTATAGAAAAAATTCAGATAATACATGAAGAATGAACAATTGGATTAGAATGTTTTCCTTTTGCTACAGTCAATCTAATAATGAGTCTATACAGAATCACCTGTAGTTATAACATTATAAAAATAAGAACCAGACAATATGTTTGGCCTGATAGATAATGTGTCTCATGTTGAAAAATCACAACGGCATACAGATTTTCTATAAAATAATCTTGTCATATAAAACTAATCAAATCTAAGTTTGGATTCATCTACCAATATGTAGGGAATACTGTAAACAGAGAAAGCAACAATGTAAGCAAGATTCAGAATATGGGTTATGCTACAGAAACAAAAATTTTGGAAATAAGACAAAACAAAATGGAAAGAACCCATAAAACTAAAGTTTATTCAACAAATGAAAAAGATAGAAAGGGAGAGAGACAGAGAGAGAAAATGAAAGACTGTAGAATAAAATCTAAAAAAATGGTAGCAATCTAAATATCTTTTAAAATACTGTGACACTTAAGAAATGATTAGAATTTGTACACTGACACTAAATATTGGATAACATGGGAAAATTTACAGATATTTTAGGTGTATTCATAATACTATGGTTGTTTTTTTATTTTTCTATTTTTAAAAAGATTTTATTTATTTATTTATTTTTACAGAGAGGGGAAGGGAAGGACAAAGAGAGGGAGAGAAACATCAATATTTGGTCCTTCTCACACACCCCCTACTGGGGACCTGAATGGAAACCCAGGCTTGTGCATCGACTGGGAATTGAACCAGTGTCCCTTTGACTCACAGGCCTGCACTCAATTCACTGAGCTATACCAGCCAAGTGTGGTTGCTTTTTAAATGGCTTACTTATAGGGATACATTCTGAACTATCTTAATGAAGTGTTACAATGGCTCTAATTTGTTTTAAACTAACAGTAGGGGGTGAGAATAGTTAGAGATACAGATGAAAATGAATTGAGATGAAATACTACCATAAATTGATAACTATGGAAGCAGAATGCTGAAGACAAGGCACCCATTATATTTTTTAAACTACTTTTCAATTGTTTTGAAAAATAATTAGAAAAGTTAAAAACAATGTTAACATTTAGAAAAAGTGATAGTATTTGAGCACTTAGATTTTTGTTAGGCAACTTGTTATGCATTTATTTGAAGCAATTTAAAGATAGTGGTTCTGCTTTCTAGAACTGTACTGTCTAATATGGTATCCACTAGCCACACGTGAACACTTGAAATGTGGCTACCTCAAATTAACATGTAATGTATGTATAAATTAATGATGAATTTTATGTGTAACTTAAAAATGAAAAAATGTCTCATTTATAATTTTTATATTGTTTACATGTTGAAATAATAGTTTTATACATTGGTTTATGTAAAATATCTTACTGAATAAATTTTCCCTGTTCTTTTAACTTTCTTAATATGGCTACTAGAAAGTGTAAAGTCACATGTTTTATCTGCATTATATTTCTATTTTATAGTGCTGTTCTAGATGATGAAGGAAGGCTAATTAAATGATAGTACGAGCAGCCCTTCAAAAATTTGCTTTCAGGTGGAAAATATAGTTGATCTTAAGTATGCAGATGATTGTAACTGATTATGCCATTTAAACCATCGTGACAAACAACAATAACAAACAAATTAATTATTCAGCTAACAGGATGTATTTTGGAGGAAAAAAAATTCAAAAGTCCAAAACACAATATTCTCTGAGCATAGTTAATTCTCTAAATGCCATTTAATTGATTATGTATAGAACAATAAAAATAAAGACTTTGTTCAAAGTTATTTATAGAATGATTGATGGTTATTACACATAATGACAAGTTTAACTGGAAAATTTTTATTATACTGTAGAGAATCATAGTGAGAATTATAATATCCAAATGTTGCAGAGTTGTGCTCAGATATCTAGTTTTGAATAACTAAAGCCCTGGCTGGTGTGACTCAGTGGGTTGAGCATTATTTCGCAAACCAAAAGGTGTCTGGTTAGATTCCCAGTCAGAGCACATGCCTGGGTTGCAGGCCAGGTCCCCAGTTGAGGGTATGAAAGGCAACCCACTGATGTTTCTTTCACACATTGATGTTTCACTCCCTCTCTCACTCCCTCCCTTCCCTCTCCTTAAAAACAAATATATAAATTAAAAATAAATGAATAAATTTAATCTTTTTAAAAAATCATTCTTTGTATACTGTTTTGTTGTCAGTATATTTTATTCCCATAAAAATGTTGAAGCTAATTTGAAAAGGGAATAAAGCAAGACATACAGGTTTAGATAGAAAGAAGGCCTTTTACATATCGATTTTTTTAGTGTTCAAAGAAAGATTGTAAGTGATGCAACTACAGATAGTTAATTTGCACAAAATAACTTTCTTTAGTCTAAAATTTAGCACCTCATATTTAACCATGGATCACTACAGGTATACACTTATATTAAAAAATAATTCTAACTCCTTTCTCTCAAAAAAAGATAAAATTCACCTTGCTTTTCACTACTCTTCCTTCCTTTCTATTTCTCTGTACACGGACCTCACATGATATGGTCTTGACTGAGTCTGAATTTTAACTCCCTTATTTGACTCCTCAATGCAGTTTCTCGGACCTTCCTGGCCCAGGTTCTAGGGAGCAGCAAAACGCTGTGATGTTATCTATTGTGGTTTAATGGGAATATGTGAATCTGAGAACAGACTTTTTGACACCTGTAACATCTAACTCCACGCAAAATTGAGATCTCTATAATAGTGCTACCTTGTAACCAACTTTAAGAGCTTGACTGTTTGCAAAGTGTCAGGAGCTTTACCTCTGAGCCTGGAACTTCAACAGGAGGGAAGCGCCATTGATAAACAGTAAAGACTGATTCCGGAAGTATTATGAACTGAGCTCACCAACAATGTGGAGACAGTTTTGTGTGAAGAGTGGAAGAGAGCAGAATCCCCAATAGCTGTGTTATAATAAGTGATGGTGAAATCATTTCAAATAAGAGGCCAGCAGTTTAGGAATGAGAGTGACAGCCAGTCAGCCCTGCTCTGTGTCTGGGTTTAGGAATGGAAAACAATTACACATGCCAAATGCGACTGGTATTGAATTGTCAGGAGCTGAGATCTTTTATTAGAGTAATGTCCCCAAACCATGAGTGAGAGTTTATTATTCAAATAGAGACTCAAGCACACTCAAATGCACAACAACTTGACTCTTAGTAAATAAACACTGGCCTTGGCCAGTGTGACTCTGTTGGTTGGAATGTCGTCCCATGGCCCAAAGTTTTCAGGCTCAATTCTGGGTCAGGTCACATACCAAAGCTGCAAGTACCATCCCCCAGCTGGGTGCATACAGGAAACAACCAATCAATGCTTCTCTCCCAAATAAATCGATGTTTCTCCTCTCTCCTTTCCTCTCTCTCTAAAAGCAATGGGGAAATGTCCTTGGGTGAGGTTAAAAAAATAAGTAAAAACAAACAAACAAACACTGGCCATTGTGGTGTTACCTTTGGAAATGAAGACAGCACCAGCATCTGACATTAACAATGCTCAAAACTTAGACCAAAATAGACAATGCCCAACTACTGGCCTAAAATTTTTCAAAGGTGGTTTACTAACACTAGTAATGGAATACCAAGTATTTGGGGGTTTACTACAAGACAGTATGGGCCTTTTGTTTTCTATCAATGGACGTAAGTCTTTATAGGTCAGAGGATGGACAGTCATATTGAAATCATGTGGTAATGATGCATATGTTTTTTGTCTGATGGGAGAATATTACACAATAACAAATGACTAAATAGGGCATTTGTAAGTGAAAGGCAATATAAATGTGAACTTGTCTAATCTCCAATTATGTAAATAAAAGTATACTTGAATATTTGTGGAGACTGTTATAAAATAGAGGGGGATAAATTCTAATGGCTAAGCTACCTCAGAAGACAAATTGCTGCCCTTATATTTTATTCTTTGTTGTACACGGCTGCAATAACTAATAGAATGGATAAATGAGAGAATTATGCATAGACTGTATGAATGAATAGGAAAAGTCAGGTCACATCTGTGGTCCAATGAGAACCATTTGTTCTATCAACTCTCGATGATTGTGTTAAAATTTTTCTATCAAGTATTTACATCTGTGCAATGCTGAAGAACACAGGGGATATGTTTATGGCCAGTTCAATTTTTAATTTGTTTTAAAATGTTAATTCAAAATGATTACGATTATGTGATTCTTATATTTTCTTAGGAAAATCCCTTTGCTAAGAAAAATTAAATTAAAACAAACACTTCAACTTCATTTATATCAGTTTCTCGCTTTCTTCCCCTTTGACACACCCAGAATAAACAGGTTTCATTCTACATTGGCTTCCGATTGCACAGAAAAGGATCGCAGCTCCTCTTTGGCAGCCAGGAAAACAGAAAATTGAGGAAGTCAGTTATTCAAATGTAAGTGTTTTTTTTTTCTTGGCAGTTGTAATGGTGACATAGACTTCACACAGTTCAGGATTGTGGTGAAATGGAGGTGTGACATTTATGTGACATACCATTGTAAACTTTCTTACTTAAGAGTGTCAACAATTTCATGGACTCAGATCTGCTCTGAAAAAGAGAAGAAAAGAAAAAAGAGAAAAGCAGACCTTGAAGTTAATTTTGTTCTAGAGAATTTCTCTAATTCAAATAAAGTCTTCAGGTATAAACTTAAGTAACACATTACTGGTCATGTTCTTTTTTTAAATTAATTAAACACCATTAAATCAACTGCATTTAGGGGGAAACGTTGCATGGCAAGGCCTGTCCTTTTCAAGATACAGTATAATTTTCTGGATTTTAAATTATAAGCTTCAACTTGAGGAGAAACCAAGAAAGAACTTCAGTGCCAAATTATACCACTGTAAAGCACAAGGTCTGTCAAGAATAATGGTCTATAGTTAAAGCCAATCATTTGAAAAATATTGAAACTACATACAGCAGCCCAAAGGAAAAGTGACTTCCATCCACTACTTCCATGGAGAACAACTGTGACTGGATTTAATGAAAGAACATGCTTTGGGATGACGATGGTGGTGGTGGTGGTGATGATCTGATGATTATGGAGACTCAGAGCATCCCAGAAGAGCTCACATAAAAACCTTAAAAATAATCAAATATAATGAAAAAATACTTTATAGTTGAAACACTAATATAAATAATTTTATTATGGTCTCTTACTCTCTTGACTGATTTTAATTTTTTTGTACCTGCGCTGGCTCAACATCAACCTTAGATTAAGTGCAGGTTTTAGTTTTGTGTTTAGTAATCTACACGTAGCTCATGACTACTGCTGGATGAATTCACTCAACTGCATGTAGAATTCAGCAAAATAAATTAAGTTAAACACTTTATTTAGGCATTTGATGTTGCTTCATATGTCCTACTAAATTTCTCTGGTTAGCTCACTCAAGCATCCTTCAAAACAATAGGTTCAACATTATTTTCCAGTTATCTTTTCCTGTGTAACTAACACCCCCAAACTTGGAGGTTTACACCAATACTTTGTCATAAATATGTCTCATAGTTCTGTGGATTGCTTCTGTTCAGCTGAGTAGTTATCCCTTTTGGTGGCAGACAGACAATGTCTGAGGATCGAAAAGTCTGAATCCTTAATTGGGCTGGAGAGATATTTGGTACTTTGGTTCTTTTCCTGCTTTTCTCTCCGTGGCATCTCATACCCTGTGGTCCTTTCTCATTGCATTGCCTTCTCATAGCATGATGCACTCGAGACAGTTGCACTTATACGGAGAAATCAGGAGCTAAATGCTCAGTTAAAGGCTCCATCTGGAATGGCAGAGTCTCCTGGGTTGTGTTTGTTTTATTGGTGAAAGCAGTCAATGGGTCTTCTCAGATTCAGGAGAATGAAGAAACAAACTTCAATTCTTGGGAAAGTGGAAATCCCACTGTGCTGAGAAGCATGTGTGATGGGAAATTCTTTGTGTCTTCTTTAGAACCTAACTGCCTATTGACTCATTTTCCTGAACCTCACCCCGCTTCCTTCCTCATATGGACATCATCTCCTACAGAGAACGTTGAAAGAATGTGGTGGCTGCAACCTCCTACTTTCACTGCTGATTCTATAAGGATTTCTTCATCGGCACTCATCTATCTCTTTTTCTCTCCTAACAAAGGTTAAACCTTCCACGTCAGTTACAGATGATATCCCTCTATTCCTTCTTGGAACCTCGTCGTGACCCTTACCTGCTTCTCTTCAAGATCTTTGATTTCCCTCTTTATGCTATTGAACTTAATTTTCTGTTGATATAACCTGGCTCAATGTTCCTTATTGTTAACCTGTCTTTCATCACATTTTTAAAAAAGCATTCACTTCCTCTGCATATACACTCTATTCTCTACTCCTATATGCAGGGTCTGGCACACATAACACCCATTTTTATTACAAAATCTTTTATTACAAAATCACAAGCATGTCATTTTGTAAGAACAATATCACAGTCAAGCACACCAAATGACATTTTTAGGTGAAATTTTAAGGTAAAACTATAAATTATCATACCATATTATTACCCTATCAACCCTACTGAAGCAGGCCCTACTTCTGCTGGACCCTGTATACTCACTCTTTATATCCTGGTTTGTGCTCAAAGTCCAAAGCGTACTATTTAGTTCATCCTATTAGAAATCTCAGCTGCTGTTGGTCAGAATAGACCATTTATTTGGGCTTAAAATATACAGTGTGGGGCAAAAATAGTCTTATAGTTGTGAGTACAGGAAACTCAGAGTTTATTCTTATATCATTATTTATTGATTATTGTATTATTTTCCATACAAACAACTGTAAACCTACTTTTATACCACCCTGTACTATTTCTTCCCCAGTATCTCAGGATAGTTTTTAAGGAAATAGTTCTTTTTGATTTTAGTTAAAGTAGCTCTAGGCTTAGCAAGGAATCTGAAGACAGAAGTGATGACCATTTCCTTCAGTGGCGTGGCTAGGTCAGCTTCTGTATCCTTCATGACACATTCTGCCCCAGGAGTTTCCTGAGCATTTTGACATAATCCTCCTAATTGTTCCCATCACCATATCCCATTAGACAGGTTTGTATCACAGTTTAGACTAAGCTCGCACCAGTAGCATACTGGGGAACAAAAAATAATTCTTTCATAAAAGCATACAGGAAAGTAGAAGCAGTATAGTCACCCTCATAAATATTAATAACATTTCATTTTTGTAGGATAGAAAATGGTCCCTTTTAACAAATGCATATGGTCTTGTAAAGCTCAATCAAAAGTAATGTCAGTTTTGTTAAATCTTAAATGAGAAAATTAAAAAATGCATCAATAACACAATCTCTTTTTTGATTTGTTTAAAAGTTAGGTATGAAAATAAATCCATGAGCCTTTCAAAAATTCTGTGACTATGTTTTCAATAGGTTGAAAACTCAAAAGGGGATGAAATCATTTTTTAAAAATAATTAAACAAAATCTTATCTACCATATAGTTAATCACTCTGACCTGTAGTAACTCTTTGATTTAATGCTTTGCTATATTTTCTTCAGGTAGAAGTACAAATCAAAAATAAAATTTGATAAATTTTCTATAACTAAACAAATCCCTAACTATGATATACTGACATGCTCTGACCTGTATGAACTCGTTGATTTAATGATTTGCTGCAGTTTCGGCAGGTGGACTTACAAATCAAAAATGAAATTTGGAACACTGTGTACTCTGAAACAAACTGTGATTTAAGTTCTTTTATAGAACTTAGAAAATGAGAGGGGAAAAAAAAAAGAAAAACAACCAGGAGTTCAATTGGTTTGCTATTAGAAAATTAAAATTAATACTGATTAGGATTCGGAATTCTGAGTAAGGTAAGATCTTCACTCAATGACCTTGGGCTAATAAAGAATGCTTATAGGGCCTGATTAATTCCATGTGTCATCTTGACTGGGTCATAAGATGACCAGATATCTGATTCAACTTTATTTCCAGGTGTGTCTGTGGGGCTGTTTCGGGGAGAAACTGGCATCTGAACTGTAAACTGAATAAAACGGATGGACACTCCCCTCTGTGGTGGGGTGAGGAGAGGCATCTTCCAATCCAGTTAGGGCCTGAATAGAACAAAAAGGTAGAGAAAAGTTAAATGTTCTCCTGCGTGACTGTTGAACTAAAACTTTGTCGTTTGCTTTCTGCATTTCTGGTTGTCAGGTGTTCAGGCTTGTATTGGAATCTCCACTATCAGTCAGTTTTCTGGCTCCCAGGCCTTTCAATTATACCATCAGCTGTCCTTGGGCAACCCTGACTAATGCCGAATTACAATTGTGGTGGATGCTAACATTTGGCTTATTATTACTCGTATTCAAGATCGATGATGATATTATGACATATAAATAACTCTTTTAAAATGTTTAGTTGATCCCATTCTCTCAGTTACTGAACATATGAATGTTTAATAGGTAATGAATAAAAAGGTTATGATAAAGCTCATTCATGTCTAGATCATTATTCATGAGAACCATGCCATATACACTGTTCTTAAAATGTGATGGGCTAATATAATTTTCAGAGTCCATCTGTCTATATGATCACAGGGACTGAAGAAAATCAGGATATGAACAGGATAAAAATGTCATATATGAGGAAACAATTGTGCTTACGGGATGGAAGGGTGGAAAATGAAGAAGAAAATGGTGCAAACTATGGGAAATATTATGGGATGAGGGCAGGTGAAGTAGGAAATGGAATGAGCTTACTACAGTGTATATAAATATTGAATTATAACATTGAACACCTGAAACTTACATAATGTTATTAGCCAATGCTATCTCAATAAAAAGGCAACCCTAATTTATGTACAGTGTTCTTATCTGGCTCACAGTACTTCATTTAGGAATATGAGAGTAACACCCATCAAATTTAGTGTGTGCGTATGTAAATGCCTACTTGCTTGGTTTTATGAACTTGTGTTATGGTTACTCTTCAGGTCACATTTCTGTGACATAAGACTTAAAAATCAATCACATGGTCCATTTTTTGTATCCTCTGGTAATTTTTCTTATGATGCAGAACAAAAAATATAGAGTACATAAAAAAGAGCTGGAAAATGATTAATATGGTAGGAGATGAAAGGTGTAAAACTTTACCTACAGAATTCGTATGTAACAAGTGGGAAAGCTTAGGCTCCAATATTTTTTTGCAAGGGATTAAAAGTTAGTTAAAATTATATTATTTATAATTAAAATAGTAAATACTATTCTTATTATTATGTAAATATTTAAGTGAGACTGCTGAACTTAATGAATCAATGCAGTTATTTTGTGTAACATTTCAGAATAAAAGATCTATTATTTAAAGCACTTAATTTGAAGCATTTTGTTACAGAAGACCAAGCTAACTAATACAGTGATTCTTAACATGTCTAAACTTCTATTTTTCATATTTGAATTTTACTTTATTTTTCATATCCTATCCTTTCTTTTCACCAGATTTTCACGTTTCATGTATGTGGCATTTTCCTTCATTACGACCATGTACTCTTCCAAACGTTCCATTTATCAGAGTTCATCAGTCCCTTTTCATTCTTATGCCTCTTTTCATTCTATGCATATTGAATCATGTCAGTCAGCTTGTCCACAACACCCTTGATTTTTCTGTTAGCTCCATCAATCTGTAAACTCCCTATGTTGTAGGCAGTGGTCTTAAACCACTGCATCATTAGTGAAGGTCATAAAGTGAATGATTAAGTCTACTTAACCTCTTGTTATTTACCCTCCTATGATTTCTCATTTTTAGGTTTTGCTCATTTATTTTACTTAATACATAATTGAAATTGTGTTTTTTAAGGATTTTTCTATTTTTTAAACCTCCGTGGTAGAGTTGAATAAAAACATCTACATTGTGCCAGTTTAGTTGAGAGAGTTCTCTAAGTTTGGAGGCGTTTTTTTGGTATAAGAAAGCGGGCATAGAAAATTTGTGTAGCGTTTCAATATTGAAAATAGGAAAGATGAATAATAAGTGTGACAGTTAATTTTATATCTCAACTCGACTCGGCCACTGGATGCCCAGACATTTGGTCAAACACTATTATAAATGTGTCGGTGAGAGAAGGTTTGGATGAGATAAACATTTGAATCAGTAACCTGAGAAAATTAGGTTGTCCTCCCCCGTGTGAGGGCCTCAGCCAATCAGTTGAAAGCCTGCAGAGAAGAAAAAAGTTGACCGAATAAGAGAAAACTCATTTTGCCTGACTGTACTGAGCTGACATGTTATGTTTTATTTTCCTGCCTTCAAACTCAAATGGAAACATTGGCTCTTTCAGAGTTTTGAGCCTGCTGGCATTCTGGCTGCCAAAACCCTGTAGCCTTCCGGGGTCTGTAGCTGGCTGACTGCAGATCTGGGGACATGTCAGCCTCCCTAAACCCATGAGCCAATCAATTCCTCATAGAATCACTTCACACATGCATGTTATGTATGTGCATGTGCATATAATATATATGTGTATATATATACCTATGAACGTATATGTCTCCATATATATATGTACATAATCTCCAATTAGTTCTGTTTCCCTGGAGAAACCTGATTTAATATTAAGTTGATGCAATATCATAAGCATTAGACTGTAAAATCAGGTTCACCAAAATCAGAAAATTTGCCAAAATAAAGTTTCACTAGAAATCACAAGGATACAAGTGATCACGAGGTGCAAACATTGCAGGAAGATATCACAGAGAGCGACACAGCTCATCAGTTGTTTTAAGATTAATCAATTACTTGTACATGTCCCCATAACATTTATTTCTAATGGCTTTGTTGCAGATTTGTGTTATAATTCCAACACTATTTCTATATACTATAACAGAAGTTCCTGTAGG
This sequence comes from Desmodus rotundus, assembly GCF_022682495.2. Classification (NCBI taxonomy): domain Eukaryota; kingdom Metazoa; phylum Chordata; class Mammalia; order Chiroptera; family Phyllostomidae; genus Desmodus; species Desmodus rotundus. The sequence goes on along the minus strand of NC_071388.1, from coordinate 15,508,139 downwards.
AATTACTTATAGAATATCCACATTATCTCCTTTACAATTCTTTGAATTCATTGGTTGATAAAAATTATCCAATGACACGAAAATGTAACAGGTTATTTTATTTTGCTAAGTTTTCGCAAAACTTTTTTTTTTCAGATTTAGAGTAACTCATATTTCTGTAATATTAGAATGTTAATACACGAGGTCTCTGATTTTAGTTCTTTCCTCTCCCCTACCTATTTGCATAAGTACTCCCCATTTCTTTAATTTTGGTAAATAAAGAGAATAATCTAGATCCATGCATTCCTCACTCTTTCCCTACAAGATCCTACAATGGTTATTGAAAACACATGATCTGCTCTGTAGATTTTCCCCTGGGAACACCAAATTATCTGGCCTTACTTAAAAGACATTTAAGTGTGTATTAAAAAAAATAATTCTTACTACAATAGCACTTTCTGTGTTGTTTTTGAAACTAGAAGTCTAGATTCTTCTGAAAATTGAGTAACTGATATTTGTTTTCTATTACTACTAAAAGTAACTTGTAAAATGCTTTCGGCTGGGTAAATTGTTTTTATTAAACACCCTTACAGACAATTTCCAACATACTTTTGAGTGTTATAACAGAATCAATTTTCAAACCAATAGAAAAATCATATTTATTGAAGATATATGTAAGTACATCTGCGTGTGTATACTTGTTCACAAGTAATCTGCCAATCAATAAAATTCTTCATAAACAACCTGCCAATCAATAGTTACAGAGATGCCATGAATCAGAGCAACCAAAATATTTGGATGTTTTTGTTATCTTGCCTTATGATATTTTTAGCTTATCCTTTTTACATTAAGAGATGTAAAAGTAAAGAAATATTTTGAATCAAAACAAGAGTCAGTATGTCTTTTTTATTCTAACTTACAATTTCTGAAAATTCTTTAGGTTTGTGAAACTCACTAATACAGACACAATATTGTAGAAAAGTACATTACTGAAAATGTTTTATTAGTAAATACTGAGTCAGAAAAACAGAGTACAACCCACATTAGGTATTTAAACAGAGGTAATGCCATGTAGGAAAAGTTATTCTACAGTTGCTGGAAGGTTGAACAAGCAAAAGAGGAACAGTCAGGTAGCATACAAGGGCTGTCCAGAAATAATCCAGCCATGTAATATGAAAAATAGAGACATTTATTGAAGAAGATACAAGAAATATTGTACATAGGACAACAATGCTTAAGTCCCCTTTAAATCAGGCACCATGGAACCTCACAAAGTTCTTCCAGTTATCATCATCTGCCCGGTGGTATTTTCCTAAAGCTCATCTATGATCTGAAATCTCTTTCCTTTTAAAGGTGATTTTATTTTGGGGAAAAGCCAGAAGTCAGGGTGCCAAATCTGGGCTGTACAGGGGTTCTCAGTCACCTGGGTGATTTGATGTTTCACCAAGACACCCTGCATGAGATTTGATGCATGAGCGGGTGCATTATCTTGATGTAGCTGCCAATCACTGATTGCCCATAGCTGCAGCCTTCTGAATTGCTCAAGCTTAACCCAAAATTTGATGCAGATTTGTTGCTGTACTTGCTCAGTCATTTTGAATGCAATGGCCGCACAGTACACATGCTCACTCAAAGGCATCTACCGTCCCCACGGACTAGTGAAGTCCACATTGTTCCCACATGCACCTTCTAGTCCACTCTCTTTGGCTGCCAGGTTACATCGGTGTTGTGCAAACCATTCTCGTTGTATTAACAATTGTTGGACTTTTTCCAGACAGACCTCATATAAAGTTACATAGAGGAAACAGGGGTCCTGGGAACCTAGACAATTGAAGAAGGGCCTCCTTGAAGATAAAGCTGAGATGTCTCAGGATGCAAAGAAACTGGAACTGAAACTGACAGTTGTTAATTTGTGAGGAGATACTGTTAGAATCAGCATGCAGGCAAAACTGATTAAGTCTTTTCTCCACCCTCTGTTTCTATCTCCATCTGGATCTCCCTATGGGGGGAAAAACAGTAAAAAGAAAGAATGAAAGGATTTGCTGAGATGCAGTTCCAATACCACAAAATAAACACAGGAAAATGTTCTAGGAGTTAAAAGACAGTGCCTGGAAGAATGGCACCATCTTTTGGTGGTTCAAACATTGTACCACAATGATCCGGACTGAAGTTAAATGTTAAAATATTTCTTCAAAAATAAAGAATTATCAGTCTTATAAAACACTGAACTGTGGATTTCATTTTTCAAAACATGTTTTATTTGTCACATATGCTGTATGAACACAGGTATGTTTTTTCTCCCTTCACAACAATAAAGAATAGATATTAGAAATATTTTAAAGTGTGCTTTATCATTTCTGTCTTTCATAATTCTTTGATTTTTAGATCAGATCTGTGGCTATTCATCCTGAATACATTTACATATTTAATAGAAACCACGCTGATTGACCAGTTCTTGTGTTCACATTGTGGAGATTTCTAATACCATCTCTACATAAATCTTGATCCATACTCATTGTAAAAATCAATACTAACAAAAGTTTAAAGTGATATTTTTAGATTTAAAATGTGTATGATATGTTGCAAACTGAAACTTATTTTGTAGCTTATGTCCAAGTAAGCCACAATTTGACCAGGTTTTTATTTTTTCCAAGAATTATTCATGGAATCAGGGACATTTTGGAGAACACTTTAATTGTGCAACTTTTGAAAATGTTGGAGTGTAAAATTTTTACGTACTTAATGAAGTGACTGAGGCATAGCACGTGACTCACCCATGGATGCCACAGTTAGAGCGACAGAGCCTCTCTGTACCCAAGTGCCCACTGCACCAAATTCCTTGCCCATGAAACTGTCTGGGCTACAGCATACTCATATACGGAGTCTGTTACATGGCATGTTTGTCTCAGGAGGTATGTTTTACAGATGCTTTCTTTTAACCTCCTTATTAACTTAAATTTGTTTTGTCTTCTCCCATTTTTTCTAACCTCTTCTAAAGTTCTCCATATATCAATTATTTTATCCTAGCTATCTGTTGGACAGGTGTCAGTGAGTTGGTGATGCTATTATTTCTATCATTGGTACAACAGTTATTAAACTGAACTCAAGGAGCCCTCATCCAATTGTCTTCAAACTATGGGCATAAGTTGTATGAGATAGCTAAAAATTAAATAGAGTTTTCTGCTGCATAGTATTCCATCGTGTAAATGTACCATATTTTTTTGATCCATTCATTTACCGATGGGAACTTAGATTGCTTCCAGCATTTGCCTATTGTAAATTGTGCTGCTATGAACATTGGGGTGCATAGGTTCTTATGGATTGGTGTTTCGGGGCTTTTAGGATATAATCCCAGCAGCGGAATTCTGGGTCAAAAGGCAGTTCCATTTTTAGTTTTCTGAGGAAATTCCATACTGTTTTCCACAGGGGCTGCACCAGTCTGCATTTTCCATCAACAGTGCACTAGGGTTCCCTTTTCTCCACATACTCTCCAACACTTGTTTTTTGATTTGGAACTGGAGAACATTATGCTAAGTGAAATAAGCCAAGAGATGAAAGATAAATACCATACAGTATCACCTTTAAGTAGAAACTAATCAACAAAACAAACAAGCAAGCAAAATATAACCAGAAACATTGAAATTGAGAACAATCTGACAGTAACCAGAGGGAGGTGGAAGGGGATAATGGGGGGTAATGAGGGGAGGTAAGGGTTTTCAGAAACAATTATAAAAGACACATGAACAAAACCAAGGGGGTTGGAATCAGGGGAAGGAGGTTGGGATGGCTGGGGTGGGTGAGGAGTGGTGGGGGTTAAATGCAGACAACTGTACTTGAACAACAATAAAACTAAAATAAATAAATAAATAAAGCTTTAACCTATCAAATATATTTTGATGACCTGCCCACTCACTGTGTTTTATTTATAGAATATGGACCATTTAACATGAACTATGCTAACTTTTATTTAGGAAAACAGTATTTCCCATGGCTTTGCCAATCTGTGAGTATAAACTAGATTATATTAACAGAACCCAACTTTCCTCAAGGCTTGCGTAAGATAACACCTGGGACCATGTTCCACATCACATAAAAGCTCCTGAAGGGCAGGGCCTTGTCTGTGTTGTTACTAAATACTTCTCTTTTTCTGAAGGGGCGCCTGGTTATCATTATCCCTAAATACGCATATGTGGTATGATTGAATGTACTGTGTTTATTCTGAAACATGCCATGTGTAAAGGGAAATAGCACACTTGATAGTTAATAACTTAAAGAAATGGTGTATCAGGATTTTATGATATATTAAGTACTTACTGAGATTATGTTTTAGTTAACATCATTCATCAAATTTTAAAAATAGAATATTAAGTTAGCCTGATGTAGCCCATGCTTTTCACGCCCTGCATCACCTCACCTCAGCATAGCTCTGATCTTGCACAGCCTTGATGAAAGTATCTTGTAGGCTGACGGGTGCCCTGGAAAGTGTGACATTTCTCAGAATTTCTGCCTGTAGCTTTTCACTAAAACTGAACAGGGCCACTCAGTCTTTCTGAAGGTGCCACAAAGAAGTTCAGGGACATTGGGACCACTGGAAGCAAACTCGTCCACTGCGGGCAGAAGTCAATAGATAAATATCCCAGCCTTCTCTCCTACCCAGGATGACTCTAAAATCTACTCAACACACCTCTTTGCAGGGTTTCCAAGGAGATTAAGTTCCAGATGCTCACAGCAATAACAGTAGCAAACATTCATGCTTTATAATAATTGTCCTCCTTTTCTGTCTCAATCTGTGTGCTTCCACCTACTTATACTCAACATCTACTTGCATTCAAGTCATTCTTTCAAGTATTGCTTTTGGGAACCCAAACTGAGAAACATGGTAGGAAAATGCAGACATGATAAAGTTTTGCTCTTTTTAAATTATAAAGGGAGTGTCTGGATACTGTTCAACAGCCTCTTTGATTTTGATATCATGGGATATTGCAAGGGTTGTCAAAGTTTACTTTAGCTCAAAACATATGTGACTTTTTATGAGGGGTCTGGCACCTCTTTAGGTGTTGAAAAGGTAAGAAAGAGTCTGCTTTTCAAAATCTTGAGAAGGACAACAGGATGGGAAAGATTTTTAGCAGAGAGGCTGGAAAGTGCGTGGGGGTGGTGGGGGTAGAAATAGCAGTGTAATTTATTAAGTAATCATTGACTTCAATGGAGAGGATTCAAAGAAAACATTTCCCGTATGTTTATTGTGTTGTGGCACACACCACCGTCAGGTTAAACATTGTTTTTGCATTAAAAAAAACTGTTGACAGCATAACATTTAAATTAAGATATTAATTTTTTCTTTTAGTTTACAAAATAAGATTAAATTATTAGGTTCCTTGTTTAATATAGTAAGATGTGAGACATACTTAAACCTAGAATCCAGGTTTTGTGAATTTAAATACATTTTCCTTCCTGTTATTATTATTTTAAGACAGATTGATTTTTTTACTCAGACTTGGTGTTCCCTCACATTGCGTAGTGGGAGCTCGTGGACAGCTCCTCATGGGCCCTTTAGGCTGCTGTGTAGGACAGCCGGTAACAGATGCCCTTCAAGTCTGCCTGGCTCACTCAGGTTGGATCCTCAGACTGCCCATATCTATTTCTAAATTCCTGTGCTGCCCTTTCTGAACTTCACACCCAGGCATTTGGCCTCCACTTATATCATTTTTAATCTCCTATCACTTTCTATCCCTTTGATATGATAAGCACTTTGTACCAAAAATTAATGAACTTGGCTTTCCTTACATTTTGCTTCAATTTCACAATGAAATTTTATTGTCTGAGGGTACTGTGGATTTTTCCCACTTTGGTAAATTCATAGTACCATATGAATCTGGTCTGTCTGTCCAGCATGCTATGGAGTATACTTCTTGCTGGTTTACCCTGAACTTTTGGACAATACTCAGATGTAATATAGTACCCATTTGAGAGAGAAAAAATTTTCAAAGGGCTTTCTGATGTTTCTCAATGCAACATATTACACCTATGTGAATGGACTGAATGTATTTAAATGAATTTACCTGTATTGACACAAATATTATCTATATCTGTAACACAAATATTAACATTAATATTAGCACTAATGCTGAGTCAAAATAGTTCTGGTTATAACACTATGACAAGTCCAATTAGTTATTAAAAAGTACATATCACTATGACTAAAACAACCTTTGTCTAACTTCTGGGGGTATTGTGAGTTGCTGGCATGTGGAATTCAATTATTTTTCATTTCCCAGTTTGATAGTGAAAGTACAAATTATTGTATGACTACATCATCATGTATTTTGAAGACAGAGACTGTGACAGTTTCAGAAAGTACAGCATGTGGAATAACTGTTCATAGCATTTCTTCTTGGACTAATATCTTACTCTCACCAGACCAAGATTGTGAAAGATTAGGTCATCCTTCATTTGTTGAAGGTCATTATACATTTCCAACCACAGATGCATTTTTAAGTCTAACAAGACTATGGAAGAATATCCCAGCCATGGCACAGTTCCAGAAGTATCCTTTCCACACTCCCTCAAGGGTCATTCCTCATTGCACTTAGTAGAATGTGACTCATCAATGGCACTTATATCGCTGCTGCCCCCTTTTCTGTGCTTGCATTATGGGAGAATTGGCAGTGCCTCTCCAATCTCTATTTAGTGTCTGAATTACTTTTCACACTCCCAAGCCTATCATCTAAATATTTAAAATAATGCACTTAGAATGCCCATCCATTCATACACTCATTTATTCAACAGCTATTTATTCTACCCCCTGCTCCGCACCATGAATTGCAAATGTTGGTGAATTAATTGCTGGACACTCTGCCCTAAACCTTTTATGGGAAGTTATAGAACACTCATAGAGTGAGAGGATGGAAAACGAAAAGAACGAAAGATGAGAAGTTAAGTCATTCAATTTTCTCTTTTTTGTTATGGTTTTAATAGATTATTATATCACGGAAGCCCATATTAACTAACTTGTCCAAAGTTAGCATAGTCAATAACAAACCGAACAAGAAATGGAAACCAGATCTTCTAATTTGTCCTCTAATACTTTTCCCAGTAATCCAATTCTCTCTGAATTCATAGCTGAATTAAGCAAATACCAATATCATACATTATTTATGTACTTATTTATACAACAAATGTTTAGTGGATGCCTACATTATAATAAAATTATTATATTAACTTGACATATATGCAAACTCCCCTACAATCGTGTTACTGCTAAATAATTGAATGATATAGTATGTAAAATGATTATATGTACAATGGAAAAACACAGAACAGGTTAAGGGAGATTTTGAGTACCAAAAGTTAGTTTAGGTACTGTTGAAATTTGAAAAGTGTACTCAATAATCTTCATTTAAGAGGTGACATTTTAGCAAAGAATTGAAGGAGATGAGGAGGCCCACCAGGTGGGTCACTTGAGGAACAGTACCTCAGGCCCTGGAAGTCCTCGATACAAAGTCCTTAAGCTGAGTGACAAGAACGGGCGTGCAGAGGCCACTGGAGCTGGAGCTGAGAGGTGAGAGAGTGACATACAGGAGAGTAGATTTGAGAAGCAGTGGGTGAGCCAGGGCAGAAAGGCCCTTCAGATCATTAGAAGGAGTTTGTACTTTACCCAGATGGAAATAAAAAGGGCTGTGAGGTTTCAAGCAAATGAATGACATGACTTACACTGACTGTTTTATTGAAAAGTGAATGTGAGGGCACAACAGTGCACAAAGGTTAACCAGTCTGTTGGCTCCTGCAGTTACCCCAGCTTAGATGAGGGTGGTCAAACCAGGGTGCTGCATTTTATAAGGTGTTTGGGCTCTGCACACAAAGAAATATTTCTTTCCAGCAAAATTATAGCACAAAAACTCATTTCTACCACTAAAAAAGAGAGGGCTCCAGTGACATCTCAGATTTCAAGTAGGAATAATGGGAATGCCAGCAAAGTAACATAGTGAGTACAGTGTTATCCAGACAGATGTGACTTCCAGGGAGGACAGGAGGAGATGCAGGTCCAAGGTCAGCATCTTCATAGCTCTGATTTTGCCACAAAGAGCTCAGAATGGATGACTATGAGGAAAACTTCAGGCCCCTTTTAGTTACTTACTCTAGAATATTGTCCTTAATCTTTTTTTCTTTTGAGGTATAACTAACAATTTAAAAAATGTATATTTTAAGGTATACAACTTGATAATTTGATGTACATATACATTATGAAATAATCATCAAAATCACGAAAATATATCATCGCCTTACATATTTACTATTTTCTTTCTTTTTGATGTGTGCTGATAACACTTAAGATCTACCCTCTTAGAAAATTTTTAGCATGCAATAAAATGTGTTAACTATAGGCAAATGTTCTCTAGAATTTACTCATCTTGCAAAACTGAAACTTGGCACTCCTTGACTAACATGTCCCCTGCTCCTCAATCCTAAGCAACTACTATTCTCTTCTCTTTGCTTTAGATTTTCGAGTATTTTAAATTTTGCATATAAGGAAGGGTATGCAGTATTTGACTTTTTCATCTGGCTTATTTCATTATTTTACTTAGTATATTGTCTTCCAGTTTTATTCCTATTGTTACAAATGGCAGGCTTTTCTTCTTTTTAAAACTGAATAATATCTATTGTGTTTATATGTGTGTGTATATCACTTTTGCTGACTCAAGAAGAAGAGGAAAGTTTGAACAGACCAATAAAGAGGTTGAATCAGTAATGAAAAGCTCCCACCAAAGAGAAGTCTATGACCAGATTGCTTCATAGGTGAATTGTACCAAACATTCAAAAGATAATCAATAACAATCCTTCTTAAATTCCTCCAAAGAAGAAGAAGAAGAAGAAGAAGAAGAAGAAGAAGAAGAAGAAGAAGAAGAAGAAACACCTTGAAAGTCATTTTATGAGAACAGCATCACCCTGATACCAAAATAAGACAAAAACATTAAAAGAAAAAAAGTAATATACAAATATGTTTGTACATATATATACATATATATGTATATATAAAGATATATTTTAATCCTCATCTAGGACTACGATCATTGATTCTTTTTTTTTAGAGGGAGAGAGAGAGAGAGAGAGACATTAATCATTTACCTCTGGTATGCACCCCAACCAAGGTGTGAACCAGAAACCTAAGTATGTGACCTGACCAGAAGTGGAACCCACAACTTTTTGGTGTATAGGATTAAGCTCCAACTAACTGAACCACATGGCCATAATCTCCTTTTTGAGATCCATGAAACCAGATATGTTTCAGATTTAGAATTTTGGAAAGCAATATGAACACATGCTGTGTACATAACACTCCTAGTGGGTCAGTTACCAGTCATAGCATCACATTCACATAAAGTCATATGACCATTCACACTAAGTGGGAAAGAAAAAGCACAAATAATTTCAAATCTCTTCACTCCTAAATAGGCTACAGAACAGGTCCAATACTACTGCCCACTGAGTTATGAAAATACTTTCAGTTTTCAGGGGTTTTAGTATATTACTATAACAGATAAGTGCTTACACACCTGTATCTTTTCTTGTATCTTTATCTCAGATGCTGCAGGTATATAGTCACTTAATCTAAACCAGTTTAATAAAATAATGAACATGTACTTTGTGCTATATTGCCTTAAATTAACATCCGGTGTTATGTGCCGTCTTGACATCTGGTGAAACCGAGCTGCCAAAATGAATTACAAAACAATTTAATTTTTTTTTAACTAGAAATACTTTGAGGAAATGAAGATTTAGTTTTGATAGCTAAAATGAGACTAACTATATACAAAAGTTAATTTCTAGGGTTTTTACCTAATCTCGGTTTTAATTTAGCGAGAGTTGGAATGTATTGTATCTCTAATTTACATCTGAGCACCAGCTAAATAGTAAAATGTACAGGAAATATAAGATATACTTAATTGAAACTTTTTCACATTTTGGTAGTTTATGGAAGTATTGTATTTGTCAGTACAAGAAACATAAAACAAACATTTTGATCTCTTTTTTGTTGATGTTCAGAAGATGACTTTACAGTATATTTTACGTTGCCATAATTTTATGTCATGGAAGACACTTGTTTTTCATCATTTTTCTGATGCATTATTCCAAAGTCTCTGAAACAGAGAAACTTTAGTTGCTTTCACAAAAATATAACTCACTTGCCATTAGATTTATTGAGGAAAAGAAGCTGCCTATTACCGATGTTCAATTTTTTACATTCTGAGCTGTACTGCTATTAAATTTAAATATTTGGAAGGCAGACCTGTAAAACATGGTGTTATAAAATATTTATTCTATCAACATTTTCCACCAGTATAATCTGGTGAATGTTAAGAGTTATTTCAATTATTTTTACTTGTCAAAATACAGATTTTTATTAATATTATGAGCAGTGAAGAATTTCCTTCTCTTTACAAATTTCTATAGGAAATATAGGAAATAACATTTTCTTTACAACAGAAACTGTTAATATTTTTTCATTCTGTACAAAAATTTATTTTCCAGAGCCTGTCATTACAGAAAAAAAAAAAGGTTCAAATTTAGTCATGTTTAAAATTCTTCCTGAGGAAGAAAACGTAATGCAAAACTTTATTACAGATAACATGTATTAGTGCATTTAAAAAAAATTATTGATTTTCTTTGAGGGAAAGAGAGGGGGAAAAAGGAAGAAAGAGAGAGACAGAGAGAGAGACATTGATTTGTTGTGCCATTTATCTACGCATTCATTAGCTGATTCTTGTATGTGCCCTGATGGGACATAAATCCGCAACCTTGGCACGGCTGGACTGTGCTCCTACCGACACAGCTAGCCGGCCAGGGCCATATTAGAACATGTTTTAAATCTGTTTTTGCCTGCATTAGTCTCAAAGTCAGTGTATTTATGCTAAAACTTTATCTTTTAAATGTTTGTGTTCAATATTGCTTTCCACATATTTTGACTGTAGACATATTTACCAAAAGTTACTTCTTATTTTTCTTCAGACTTTTCAACATTTTCTGATCCAACCATTTGCCCTCTCCATTGACATTGGTTGGAGAATATTCTGTATGAGAATATCAGGAATATTTTTATGAGCTTTGCCAACTTCATTTTGTAGTCCAGAAGTTATACACCTCTTATTTAAAAGCATTTGGAAACAGCTGATGCATCTTTTTTCAAGATGATGCTAAAAGTTTCATCTAATTTAATGGACAGAACAGTTCTTTACAAGTTATGTTGTAAAAATATTCATTAGCATTGATGGAGAGTGCCACTCAGACAGCAAAAATGTGCCTGTAAAAGCTTATTAAGATTCAGAGGCTCAAATAATGTAACACAAGAGTTCAAAAACCAGTGAAATTCAACTGCAGGGGTTCAATTAGCATCATACTTCAAAAATGAAATTTGCTAAAAATGTGATTTGTTTCTAAGTAACCATTTGGTTTGATTTTTGTTTCCTTTGTTTTAATAAAGTATAAAAGATTGTCCCTTTGACAACACCATTTGCATGGTGGCCTTTGATTTGCGTGGGTTACACAGCTAAAATGAAATTAAAATGGCCTTGCTTGGCTCTTGAATCTGTAATATAGCAAGCTATTTTAAATTATTTTACATGAAGATGTTTTTCTTAAACTATACAAACATTTCAGGCTTTCCATTCCTCGGAAATATTTGTGATAGACTATAGAGTCCTTGTATAAATCCTCTTTCAAAAATAATATTTTGAAATCTTTTTTCAGAACATAATATGTATTTTATTTAGTAATGAATATACTTTTAATTGCATCAATCTTTACCTGCATGCCACTATTCACCAACTGAATACATGTAAATATTTTACACCAAATAAATTGAAATGATAATTAATTTACATTTAAGAATAAGTGGTGAATGTTTTACTACCCTTGGAGAAAAATTATAATTATTTTTTGCTATGTGTTAAAAAAACATTGTTATGGATTAAAGTGTTATTTTATGAAGTTTTTTATGTATGTGTTCTGTGTGCTGTATTGATGTAAATTTTCTTTCAAAGGTAGAAAACACTAAATCTTTTCAATATTACTAAATATTTAAGAATTAAACTAGAATGTTATAAGAGCACTACATTTTAAAAAGTTGTAGCCATATACTCTTCACTATACACTCTATTTGTAATTAGCAAAGACAATATCCCTAGTGACAACTTGATAATTAGCACACTTTTTCTCTCTATTTCTATGAGAAATGATGAATGCATTTAAACATAGGCGAAGGGTCATCAGGGAACATGTATAAAGGGCCAATGAACAAACCAAAGGGGGATGAGTTTGAGGGTGGAAGTTGGGGGTCGGTGGCGAGGGGGAGAGAGGTGGGAGGAAAATGGAGACAATTGTATTTGAACAACAAGAAAACAAATATTGGATTAGATATCACATCATAATATTAAGCCTTTCTCCTTAGAATATAATTTTTATGAGGTACACAAAAGATCAAATTATGGCTTATAATATAACAACAAATATTTATCAACAAATAAATATTTTAGAAAATGTAAAATCTTTCTCTATATATTTAATTATTACATTTTTATTTCTAATCACTGCTGACCTTTCAGGGCCTTTTTTCAAATAAACTTATTGTGACTTTTTAAAAATTTAGTTTACTCATTTAAACCTCTTGCAAGTGTAAGTCACCAAAAAGTTTAAATAAGGAGATGACATTATGGTGAATTTGTGTTTTCCACAGTTTTTAGGTGACTTAATATTAAGTAAGGTCATTTTAGGTAAACCCAAACCAATTCATAATTTTAAAATCCTATAGTAATGAAGTTCCTATTTGAGTATTGAATTAAAGGAAAATAAGATGTCAGGTTAGTTCTCTTAAAGCTTAGGCTGGCTTCTCTCGACCAAGGTAATAAAATATGAAGTGATGGTAAGAGTAATAAGAAAGCAGGGATAAGAAAGGGCACAGAGGACATCTCCATGAGGCAATTGTCTTAGAGTTCCCACCCCAAAAGATATTCTATGGCTTTACTTCTGTGTACTTTTCTCCTGCAAAGGTGCAATCACTGTAAGTATTACAGGAATATTAAAAAAATCTGATCTGGTTAAAATCAGCAGAAGACAATGTATTAAAAGTAAAAACACAAAGAAAAAATGTGACCTTCGATGATTCAAACAAAACAAAACATGGACAACAACAATGAAAACAACAACAAATTTTCCTGTGTGCTCCTCTGACATGTGAATAACAAATGGGAGAATATCTTTGAAGTCATACTTGCTAACAAGTAGTGTCTTACTACTTATTTTCTGATTTCATGCTTTATGATGTTAAGGTCTGTGTTTGAACTCACATCCTATTAACCTGACATTAGAAACTATATCATTTTTAATATCGTCCTTTTAAATAAAAATTATTACTTTAGTCTGTTCAAGCTGCATAACAAAGTACTGCCTATTGTGGAACTTAAACCATAGAAATTAATTTTTTCTCAGTTTTAGAGGCTGGAAAATTTAATATAAAATTTCCCTAAGGGTTCAGTTTCTGGTGAAAGCTCTCTTCCTACATGCTGTATCCTCACATGGTGAAGAGAGAGAGAGAGAGAGGCAGGGGAGACAGAGAGAAAGACAGCTATGTGATTTCTTCTGTAAGAGTAAATACTATCGCCTCTTATTTACTCTAAAAACAACATAGCTTCCACCAGATCAAGGCCACACCTTTATGACTAATTTAATTTTAATTACTTCCCTAAAGATCCTGTCTTCAAATACAATTAAACTGGGGATTAAGGCTTCAACATATGAATTGTGGGGAAACACAATTCAGCCCATATATTTAAAATGTTAAATCCCTAAGAAACATAATCTTTACATAATTCTTCAGCATCTCCCTATTGGTCGTATTTTCCAAATTTTTTCATTTATAATATTATTTCAACAAATATTTAAGGAAACACCATCGAGGATACAGCGAAAAATATAAAACTGACTCTTTTGTTTTCTTGGGACGGATACCATCACATTATTTATGGTTAATAATATGCATTTTGGTGTCTAACAAACATGGGATTGCATTCATATTTGAGGTGCATGAGGGTGGACCCGTTACACAATCTAGGTAAGCCTGCACCCTCATTGTAAAATTGAGAGTGATGATAGATCTATCCATAGACTCAGCAAGAGAATGCAGTGTGACCCAGCACTGAATGTGATCAGCATTGTTGCAGCAGAGAACCCACTGAATCACTAGTAAGGTTTTAGGTGGAAACTGGGGTCTTCCATAGGTTTATGAGGAAAGCATTCCGAGGACGCAAGCATGAGAGACTTTGTGTGACAAAGTGGATTTTTCAGGTGGAAATCTGCCCCTGAGTTTCCAATGTCCTATCTCTGTCCATCCCACCATGGAAAAAGTCCAAGCACGTCTTCACGTTTTCAGCGAGGACAAAACAAAGACCAACGGCCAGAGTTTCTGCTTCATGCAAAAGCTTAGTGTTTTGGAGCCCACCCTGTCTGCCGTGGGCCCACAAGGCTACTAGACCCGCACAGTCACATTTTCCCCGGTGTGAAAGCATGCAAGACAGCACGGAGTGAGTGCAGTTCAAAAGCAAGAGTTTCTTTGTTTTCCTTGGATTGTATGAGTTTGGGTTTGGGATAGACCAGGTGCTTTTTCTAAAAAACCAATCAACTTCCCAAGCTGTTGTGGGCTTTTAATAGGTCTAATCAACCCCAGTTAGACTGACAGGCCTCTAAGTTCAAGATCTCCTCCTGTGCCCCCTAACAATCCGGTAGTGGGAGGGGGAAAAAGGAGTGTTATTTTCCTTGATTTAGCAATGCGATAATCCCCTGGGGTGTGAAGCTGTAGCTTCCTGATGAAGCAAACAGGCTCATGTGCCCCAGTTTATTCAGCTCGATGTCTAATTTCTTTTGTCTCCATTTCTTGTATTTATATCTAGCTACCTATGGCAACAGTGACACCCATCTCTGCCAATTTCAAGATCACTTGTGAGGGTGACATACATTACACTGGATCATGTTCGTTTAAGTATTAGCCATTCTTTTTCTCCACACCACTACCATTTTTTCTTCATATAAATAAAAGTATGGGCAAAAGTGGGTTTACAGTTGTTTTTATGGAAATATACAAGTTAATAATACAACAATAAACTTTATGTTTCCTTTTGCATATTCACAACAGTAAACTTATTTTATATACTGGGATATATACAGGGTCCAGCACAAATAATGCCCCTTTTTATTACAAAATATTTTATTAAAAATTATAGGCATGTAATTCTGTAACATGACAATATCACACTCAAGCATGCCATATGACATTTTAGGTGAAATATTGAAATTAAAATTATAAATAATTATACCCATATTATTGCCCTACCAACCACACTCAAGCAGGTGTTACTTCTCCCAGTTCCATATATAAAATCAGATTGTCAGATCAGTATTAAGAACAGTAGTGTTAAAATGTTTATGATGGGTAAGGGTGACTAAAAAATATTTATGTCATCATTATTTCCTCTTCAATAGAATTTTGCTTACATCATTCAAAGGAAATAATAATCAATTTTTATTTTTGTCTTTATAGCATCTCATACTGGTACTGCATTTTAAAAAAAGCATTAGATAGTCTATCATATTATTGTTCACTCTCGTTTCCATTCCAGATTATTTTGCTTGGCAGAGATGGTCTGGGCATCATTCTTTGCAAAACATAATTCTTAGTCACCTCTTATTTACTCTTCTTTCTTTGAACTTATTAATTAACAATTTAACAGATTCCATTTTCCTCCTCTGAGACCGCCCCCCTTTATGACAAAGCTCTTTGATAACAGTGTAAAGAACCAGCCCAAACCCTGAAACTACAATTTAAGAATCATCGCTTCATTACAGGTTGTGCTGGTCCTGCTTAGAATTCAACACTGTTTCCTTCCCCTGCAGCTGCATCTCTGACTGTGGTAGTTTGTTATCTGCTATGACAGGGAGCTATGTATCTTCCACACTCGCACCTCTTGCATTTTTGCATTAAAAAATTACTTCCCTCTCCAGTTATATTACCCTCTTCTTATCTTGAATACATTTTGTTCTGTGTATTTTTACACTCCCCGAATTCACTTCATATTGTTAGCATATCCTCTTAGTTTTAAGCCACTTCCTCTTTCGCTCTTGCTTTTTAATCTGATCTGGAGTCAATGAGTACATTTGATATTCTATCATCTTGACATGAGTTCCTTCTAGAACATGATTCACAGCTTAACACTGACCACACACTTCTAGAAAGAATTCAATTAATGCAATGATTATTCTGGTTATGTTCAATTGAATACAGCCTGAAATTTAAACTCATGATTTTACCTAAAGTTTTCTTAAAATTTTCAGTGGCTCCACATCATCTACAGATTAAGTCTAATTTACTTTTTCTAATATTTGTTATTGTCCATTATTGGATCACAGCATATTTTTCAGGCTTATTTTTCACAACTTTTATAACCTGTGAAGAGTGGACTATACGGCATGCTTATATGAAAAGGGAAAAAAACTAAGATAGCTGGAACCAGGAGTTTCTTTTATTCAATCATACATTTATTCACCTACTCAATATGGGTCTACTATATTTTACGTTGCATAGATGCTGAACACACGGTCATGTAATACGATTATGATGCTTGTTTTGGAGATAAGTCATTGTGAATGCAATTGAGTTATAATATAGAGAGAGTGAACGGAAAAATCTAACTTGGGATGCCAAATGTCAATAGAAGTTAATTGGAGAGGAGACTGATATAAGCAAGTATAGAAAGAGGGCGTGTAGGAATCAAAGGATTAAAGGAAAATAATAAAACCTTTATAGAACTGATGGAAATTTTGAATGTACAATACCATAGTGCCATGAGGTGGTGTAGGACAGGTCAGCTAATGAAATGCTTTATTAGCTAAAATTAGACTTTGGATTGTGAAGTAAGCATCACCGTGATGAGGTTGGTAGTACAAGAAGAAAATCGTGTTTGGAGGGGAAGAGGTTTAGCTGGATCAAGTTGAAATAAAGATGCAACATTATTTCCGTGGGAAATTCCAAGTACTTTAATTATTATAAAATTCTGGTACTTGCTCTGGATTAGAGGTAAATTTTTGGAACTCATTGCATAAAGATGATGACAAAAGCCATGATAGAGGTGTCACAATGAGTGGGTTTTCTGTCATGTCAAAGTCCAGAGGTTGGCTCCATCAGGTGCCTATCACTGAAGGGCGTGTTCCCCTAGTCATTGGTGAAGTGTCAGGACATGGTTGTCAGCCCCTTACAGGTGTGGCTGTGTCAGCTGTAAGCACTGCCTCTCCCATGGTCTCGTGGCCCCCTTGGGTTACCCACAGCCAGTAACTGATCAATACATGAGTAGAAAGCCCTGGCCACTTCAACTCGCCCTGGGACTGTATGGTAGGGCAAGTCTAGCTACATAGATCTCATGAGATTGCTGGAGGCTATGATGAGAACCCCATCTCAGTTCAGCTTCTTCCTGTGTCCAAACCTGTTGTCCCCCCTACATTCTACTGTGGATGACCCCAAGGGCACTATGAATGAATATCTCATATGTCACTATTTTAAAACGTATTAATTTAAAAACATAGATATTCACTAAGCTTGTATTCTTCAAATGTTTTTGATTTCTTTTGGGGTCAGTTGCAATCTTATGAGTTAGTTTAACACTGGAATTCCATATTTGAGTTTCAGATCAGAAAGTTGGCTTGTTCAACTTAATGAAGTACCACTTCCTGTACATAGATGATGAAAATATCAGCTTCATTACTGAGACAATTTGAGATAAGCACATGTATTATTAGGTGCAATAAATAAGCCTTCATAATCAAACCTGTCTGTGGACTAAAATTTATTACAATCATACATGTATCAAGAACTAAAGTGTGTGTGAATGGGTGCAGTGTGTGTGTGTGCATTTGCTGAGTGTGTTATGAATCAATTCTCCCTAATAGCTGAGACGTGGGCAATTTGAACTTATTTCTGCCTTTTGGAATAAGTTTATCAATTTCAGCTCACATTTTCTTGTTAAGTCTGCTTCTGCCTCTTAATTCACCACTACTGTATGAACCATTAATACTGATCTTTCGTTCCATTTTGCAGGAATATTTAATGTTTTTTCTATGCTTCTTGAGATTTAATCACTAACATTGTGACTAACATATGTTTCTCCTTGTCTTTCTCCAGGGTAAACGTTTTAATGTGTGTTGTAGCGCATATAAACTTTTCTCATTGATGCCAAACACAGTATAGAAATTAGAATTGTGTCTAGTTCATGTTCCAGAGAATTGAATTAGCTTATCAGCTGAATAACTATTCATTGGTTTTTGAAGGAAAGCTATAGGGCTTAGGTGACTACTGACTGAAGGTGAATTTGAGAAAGACATATGGTTTAAGCCTTGCAAGATTACAGAGAACATGTTATGTTTTTAAATGTGGCTGAATTAGTGTGTGTGTGTGATGAATTTTGGTATCTTTTTTGTTCTCTCCATAGTTCACTCTCTGTCACACCAAAGCATTTAGGCTTTTGTGTGTTCACCATATCTGGGATCCGGTATTGTCATCGTTAAACAGATAAGGGCCAAAGATAACATTCCAGAAACGTCCATCCCCTGGACAATGAATCTGAGTGATGCCTACAGATGGGAAAGGAGGGTATTTCAGTGAAAACCAGGATGGATGGATCTTTGACTGAAGACCAGATGGGATGAAGATAATCTCAGGATTCCCAGCAACATCTTGACACTGGTGATGAGCCCCAGAGTGACTGGGTGACAGTCGCCCACCCCAGTCACTATAGAAATCAAGTTAAACCACTGGGAAAAAGGAAAAAAAATGTTACTTCTTTTGCACACTTTAATTTAGGTTGACATTCATACCTACAAAATAGCAAAAGAAAAACATCAGTAAGTCATAGGATTGTATTACTATTTTAATCTTGTTTCCACTTTGATACGTTGAGTTACTTTTTTTTGAAAAGACACTAATTTGGCTTCATTTAATAGTATCTGTAGTTTTTACCCCATTACCTAACTTCTTGTTTATTTAGTTACTATGTCTTAAGTATTTAAGAAATGTAAATTATTTAGTGATATTTATTATAAAATTATATTCTGTGGTGTAGTCAGACTTACTCATAGTTTAATCCTGCTTTCATTTTGTAACTGTTACGTGATTTCATTAATCTACCTCTTCTACCCTGTTACCTGCTCTCTGAGAATAAATACATCACTTCACAGCATTTTGAAAAATAACTGTAAAACTAATAATAATGGTAGTAGTCATAATAATAATACTATAGCAATTACAGTAAAAATAGCAGCAATAGTATCAAAAGGGAAACAAAACATCTAAACTTTTTGAGCAGGCTTTGTGCTTTTTTCTCATAAATTGTGTTGGAAATTGTCTATAGATTAACTCATATAATATTAATAGCAACTTGAGAGAGAATATGTTGTAATAGTAATTTCTACCCTATTACATAAGTGAGAAAACTTAGGTTGGAAAGATTGAGCGACTTACTCATGCCAGCCAGCTGATGCACATTGGCTTTAATTTCTGTTCACGGCTTGCTTTTCTTGGAAGCACACATGATGTAAAAGGGAGAAATTAGGCAGGCAACAAATAGTAGCTCTTTCCCAGATCTTTGCAGTGGTTCTCAAATTTTAGAGCATCAGAAATATCTAAATCACTCCTTGAAACATGGGTTGCTGGGTTCTTTCCCAGAGTTTCTGATTAAGTGTGACTAGGGGTGCTCCAAGAACTTGTGTTCCTAACAAATTCCCTGATGACAATGCTGCTGGTCCAGGCATCACACTTTAGGTACCACTGTTCTGGATCAGACATGTGAAAGAAACTTATGAAGGTTATAAAGTGGCCTTATTGAAGGAAGTATAGCTACTACTTATACTTAGATAAGGGTAAACTATCACCAAATTTGAGAATATTATTGGCAACATGTCTCTTCAGGTCTGAAATTTCATCACCAGAAAGTCATTACTTCCCACTATTGTATTTTCTCTTGTTAAAATGGAAATAGTATTTTGACAGGCTTAGTATCTATTCACTCAGTCATGACCATTGCAATGGACACAAATGCAATCCAGTGATGAATAAATAACTTGTGATCCACGGCTTTAAGAGTCTTAAAATCTGGAAAATGAAACTAACCTATAAACAGATAATAAAACAACACTTAGAGCTCTTATGCAAAAAGACAAAATATTTATTCATGGTGCAAAAGCAGAGCATAAAAATTCATGTTAATATTGTATTATGCCAATAAGCCTTGAATCCATAAGTACTTTTTATACAATTCCATTAAAAAATTCTACTTCCCCTGGATTATGCAATGGGCAGTTGAAAAGTTGGATAGAGGAGTTAATACTTTAGCTTAATGTTGAAATCCAAGTAGGTTTACACAAATCAGATGGAACATAGGGCTCAGACTGTGGAAGTGTGGATGGAGGAAAAGTCATACAGTAAGTGACTGAAGGGGAAGGCAGGTACCACATTAAGTGTAGTCCTGTAATCCAACCGAAGCATTTGGACCTTATGCTGAACAGGCAATCGTCAATGTCTAAAAGGTTTTTGAGAAGGTGTGAAATATTATCAGCTCAGTGACTTATAAAGAATAACCTGATGACAGTTTATGGGGTTTACTGACCAGAAGGCTGATCAAGCTTAGCAAGATTTAATTGATCAGCGAAATAATCCTGAGAAAAGATAAGTTATTCAAAGAGGTGGTAATGTGTATATACAGAGGGAATTAATGTACAAGATGGATGAAAAGGGAGATTAACAAAATATTTTGTAATTAATCCCATTTGACAGGTATCGTTAGAGACTAAATTAAGGATGAATCAGGTTCTGGCAAAGAAATTATATACAAGGTCTGTCCAGAAGGTATCCAGCCATGTAATATGAAAATAAAGACATTTATTGAAGAAGATACAAGATACAAGAAACATTGTACATAGGACAATGATGCCTCAGTCCGCTTCAAAGTAGGCACCTTGGGACCTTGCACAGTTCCCCCAGCGCCATCAGCCATCCCATTGTATTTTCCTGAATTTCATCAATGGTCTGAAAATCATGTCCCTTTCAAAGGTAGTGTTAATTTTGGGAAAAGCCAGATGTTGCGGGATGCCAAATCTGGGCTGTAGAGAGGCTGAGCCACCTGGGTGATTTGACGTTTCACCAAAAACACTGCAGGAGACGTGGTGCATGAGTGGGTACATTGTGGTTATGAGGCTGCCAATAACCAGTTGCCCATAGCTGAGGTCTTCTAAGTCATCTGAATAATTTCCATGGAGGAATGTTCAAGCTTAATGCAAAATTTTATGCAGTTTTCTTGCTCTACTCGCTCTGTCATTTTGAATTCAGTGGCCACACAGCACACATGCTCACTCAGCAGCATCTACAAACCCTACAGACTCGTACAGTGAAGTTGTCATTGTTCACTCTCCTTGGCTGCCAAGTTACATAGATGTCACACAAACCATTCTCATCATATTAACAATGGCTGGACTGTTTTTAAACAGACCTTTGTATACCAGTGGTCCCAAACATTTGCATATTAGAATCATCTGGGAATAATCTTTAAGAACTCTGAATCACAGGCCATATTTTTTACAATAGATTTAGAAGCTGTTGGTAGCAGCAGTAATCTCCAGGTGAGTCCAATGTGCAGCCCAGTTGGGTATCCACTATTATCATAGAATAAAGTGTCATTTCTTAAATGAGAAACAAATCTATAATGTTGACAAGACTTTGTCAAATGCGATGTAGAGAGAAAAAGAACTTGAACATATAAGAAAATAAGTTAGATAATAACTGAATAGTCTAGAGGCAATGAGAGATTTTAAAGAGTATAGGTGGAAATACTAAACTTCAAAAGTAAGGAGATATGGCTCAACTTCTGAAACTAAAGGAAATGAGATAATAAATAAGTGAGCTAAATATACAGATAGTAACAGTTAAAATAACAGGAATGTTCATGCCCAATAGCTATGCTTCTTTCTATTGAGGGGTGGCTAGGCCATCTGCAATGACTGGGATAGAGAGCTTGAAAAAAACTTTCAATTGTGTAATTACACAAACAGGAATGCTTGGCAGTGGGAGGCTGGCTGGTAGAGATTCAAACATTCTTAGTGGGAGAAATAATTTAAAAGGGAAAGAAAAGATCAATAAAGAGAAATGCTTATTTGTTATTATTTTCTCTAAACATGAACTCTTTTCTTCCTTCTGGAAACATCACTGTCTTTTTAAGTACTACAGTTAAAAATGTATAGCTTATAAGAGAGCTCTCATATTCTTCTGTGTTTGGTTCTTTTGTTTGAATTACGTGATCCAGCAGTAATCACCTGATCTAACAAACACATTGTAACTGTTCCCCTAGACTTTTGTAATTTTAAATAAGAATAAGCACAAAGAACTTCTTTTCTGGTGTGCAGAGTTTTCAAATTTTAAGACTTGGATTTTCTAAGACCAGTTTCTACACCAGTAGAACTGATGGTCTGGAATCAGAGCAGAAAATGGTGACAATGAAAGAAAAAATAGGAAAGAGAAGTACCAATAGATGGACAAGTATTAAAGTATTTCAGCTCCATTTCTAAACTTCTTGTATTGTAGTTATCTGATTTTTCCTTTTAGTTGGAAAAATACTATTGTATTTGGTGTCTTTGAAGAAATAATTCCTTTAGTTTCTGACTTCCTAAAAGATAGCTGTCTAACAAAAAAAACCGTGCAATTCCTACAAAACTGTCATGTGAAAACTACATTCCCTAATCCTGTTGCAATAAGTCAGGGCCCTGTCTGGTAGAGGGTAATTGAAAATACAGCATGCTATTTCCAGGTCAAGAGAATTAGGGAGGATAAATGATTTTTCCACTCTCCCTTTTTCTTTAAGCCTGAATGAAGAATAATTTGAGGCTCCAAAAGAAAATAGCTTAAATTCCTGAAATATAAGTGTAAAAAAAACACACTTGCAACAAATTTTTATGTGATAGAAGAACAGGTCTGAACATGCTAAGCTACAGAAATTGCAGAACTTATTTGCTATAGCAGTTAGTGTTCCTCTAACTTCCTGAATAATACACTATAAAAATTTGATTTGGACTTAGTATATGATAACAAAGTCATTGTGGTAGTCATTAACTTGTTTACCAAATGTTAACAGACTTTTTGAAATATAACACTCTAACTGGTCTACTTGTGGGATCAGTGAGTAGTTCTGGCCAAGTGTTGTCAACAGAACTAATATATATTACTTCCCTGTGAAGCTTTTATTTGCATTGTGAAACACAATTGAGTAATTTTTCTGCTCTTCCTTTCCTTTAATTAATTTAATTACATGCATATTTTATCTTTTGAAGTTACCAAACATCTCTGTTTCCTTTATTACTATTTTTTGTCTCAGTATTTTGTTTTAGAAAGTTTTTCTTGCTATGTCTTCAAATCACTACTCTTTTCTTCTGCAATGTCTAATCTGATAATAATTTCATCCACTGTATTGTCATCTTCAACATTGTAGCTTTTAGCATATAAAGTTTGATGTATGTCTCTTTTATACCTTCCATGTCTCTCTAAAAATGTCCCTTCTTTCATCTTCCCACTTGAATGTCTAAAATAGTTATAATTGTGTTTAATGTCCTTGTCTACTAATTATAGCATACTAATTCTATATAAATTTAAACTGATAGATCATTTCCATCAGAGCAGCTAAAATAATATTTCTTCATTGAATCACTCATAGTTTAGTCATTCATTCAACATTCACAGTCAAGAAATCTCTTCTTATTTTCATAAAATTGATACACTTTTGAAAAATTGTGTTTCCTCACTATCATTCTTTTAGAGTCCAACAGGCTATTTATTGATCTGCATGAACTCACTGAACCTTCTTAACCTATCAGTTCACCTTGCATACCGCATCTGTGGCCCTTTGGAGACTATGCTATTACAAAGCTATGCCTTAGAAACACTGAAGACGAGAATTTCAGCCAAAGTAGGTTAGAAAGGAAGATAATATTACAAAGTCCAAAATGTCTTTCTTTCCTTAATTAACACCCCACATCTTAAATAATCTATGGTCTGCTTCATGAGATTAACATGGAAGTTCCAACTGTGTCTGGTCACCTACTGCCCCATCTGAACAGTGCCCACGATTGCTCGCTGATTGTAAGATGTCAGTGATGTGAGCAAACAACTTTTCATGTACTAAATGACTTCATTTGGACCGTGAAGGGAATAAGAAGTTTTAAATGGACTCAATATAACAAATAAGTTTCCTGCTTTGGGCTTTCAATGCTGCAGAACATTGGAAAGATAATGTCAAAGTCAACCATGTGTTTCTTTCTTTTGTGTTTATAATTTTATGGTTATGTCGTCATATCATAATTACTTTGAAAACCTGTGTATTAGATTTCTAATGATGTTTTAATAAAACACTACAAATTTGGTGATTTAACACACATTTGTTATTCTGCATTTCTGTAGGTTAGAAGCGTAACATGGGCCTCATTGGGTTAATATCATGGTGTCGGCAACTCCTATATTATGTTCTAGAGGCCCTGCAGACAATGTTTGACCATATTTTCCAGCTTTTAGAGGCTACTCATACTTCATAGGTCATGGTCAACTGAGTTCTCCAGAGAAACATAACTATTAAGAGATATCTCTATCTACTTTTATCATCTATGATCTATCATCTATCTATCTATCTATCTATCTATCTATCTATCATCTATCTATCATCTATCTATCTCTGTCTATCCTCTATCTATCTAATCTACCTAAAGAAAGATTTATCTTAACCATTTGGCTCACCCAGTTATGGGCGCTGATTTTTGAGAAATGTGCTATATTACGAAGCAGGCTTGATATGCAGGTGAGGGTTAATGTTGCAGTCTTCAATACAAAATTGTTGGGTGGACAAACAGGCCTGAAATTCAGGCCCTTTTGTATGTTTTAGTATTGAGGAAGAACCCCTTCTTCAGTAATACTCAGTCTTTTAAAGCTTTCAAGCAATTGAACGAGGCCCACTTGCATCATGGAGGGTAACACTTTTGTATAAATGTTAATAACATCCTCAATTACCTTTACAGCATAATCTAGATGAGACTAGAAACTTGGCACCATAGCCTAACTAAATTGACAGTTAAAGTTAACCATCACATTTACAGAAGGTATGGAATACAAACTTTATTTAAAGTACTCATTATTTTTGTGAAGATATTTTAAATTAAATAGATTTTTACATCTATTGATTCAATAATTATCTATTGAGAATGATGACTACATTGACATTTATTCTGTAACAGTATAAAGATACATCAGATAGATGAATAGATGATAGATAGATAGAAATATCTGCTAAACATTAGTTATATACAGATAAATTACACACTGAGCCCGACCTCAAAAAATTTTCAAATGAAAAAATATAAATATACACAACACAACATCCTTGGTGTTAAGAAAGTATTATTTCAGTAGCATAACTGTAGCCTGAAAGGAATGTCCATAATATCAGCCTGGGGTGTCATGCTTGAAGGAAAAATCTGGCCAGTGGACAAAGTAAAAAGGAGCCTTACAAGAAGACCATAGAACAAATAACATTAAGTTTCATTTCCTGTTTAGAGAGTTAAATATATCTCAAAGGCAGGACAAGATGTTAGGAAGGTATATGAAGCCATACTGTGAACACCCTTGCATGTCAGACAACATTTTTTTTCTTCCAGGAACTGGAGGTCATTAAAGTAGTGACTGTAAATTAAGTAAATCTGTCAGACTTGCTTTCACAGTCCTTAAGCAGTCTACTGTTTGAGGAAAGCCACCAGTTCTTACTTGCTCGCTCCCCAGTATGTCTAGAGATGGATAACATGGATACACTCATTTAATCACCCAAATATTAAGGGTCTGTGAATCAGTTTTAATTAGTTTTCTAACTTTTTAATAACTTTTACAAATGATTCTGATTCACAGTGCTGCTTTTGAACCACAGCTTTTAAGGATTATAAATAGGGGGAGAGAATAGCTTCATGTCTTTTTCTACTTTGATGCTCATCTTAATGGATCCAGTGCATGAAACTTACAAATAAACAAATTTCCTTGTTAAATATCTCTCCATTAAGTGTTAAATGATTATTAAACATGAAAGCTATTTTTTAAACATTTGCTGATTTTGTAAGCTTGAAATGTACTGAAGTATTCTACTTAAGCCGCAGGCACACTAATGTGTGAGTGTATTAATTTCTATGCTTCATAACAAATTACTACTGCAAATTTAGTCTTTTAAAACAACACATATTTAGTATCTCACAGTTTCTATAAATCAGAAATTCTGCTACAGATGAACTGGAATCTCTAAGGTATGCATACAAGGTGTGGCAAAGTAGGTTTACAGTTGCTCATATGGAAAATAATACAATAATTAATAAATAATAATACAAGAATAAACTCTGTGTTTCGCATACTCACAACTACAAACCTCTTTTTGCCCAAACCTGTATGTTAGGAAATATATCTGAGATAAAATTAAATATATACATTTAAGATACACAGATATACATGTGTGGGTACAATGAGGTTTGCCAAGAAAAAGTCCAGCTCATTATGTGTTAATATAGTGAGAACAGTTTGTGCAACATCAATGTAACCTGGCAGCCAAGGAGAATGGACTGGAATGCACATGCATGAACAATGACAACTTCACTGTACTAGTCAGTGGGGGTGGTAAATGCTGTTGAATGAGCCTGTGTACTGTGTGGCCATCACATTCAAAGTGACTGAGTGAGTGGTGCAAAAAATCTGCATCAAATTTTGCATTAAGTTTGAACATTCCTACAGAAACTATTCAGATGATTCAGAAGGCACTTGGGCATGATGTAATGCATTCAGCTCAAATAAAAGTGTGGCACAAATGTTTCATAGATGGTCAAAAATATGCTGAAAGTGATCCACGTTCCAGAAGGCCTGCAACAAACCGAACACCAGAGAAAGTTGAATGTGAGTCAGCTGCAATCAAGATCAGCAACTGACAGTGCAAGAATTAGAAGCTGGTCTGGGGATTCCCAAAACTACCAAGTCTGAGATTTTATTACAGGATCTTGGCATGAAACATGTCATGGAAAAATTTGTTTTGCATCTTCTGTTACCAGAGCAGAAAGAACATTGGGCTGCAGTTGCTAATGACTTTATTCAAACTGCTGCCAATAAACTAGATTTCCTCAAGAAGATCATAACTGATGATGAATTGTGGGTCTATTGCTATGAACTGGAAACAAAGTCCCTGTTGTCCCAATAACATCTCCAACTACCTTAATGGAAGTTTCCTGGTTCTCTACACCCAAAGAAGGTGCAAGAAGATCAAGAACATGGTAACTGTGTTTTTGATTAAGAAGTCGTCAATCATGAGTATGCCCTTCAAGGCCAAAGAATTAACAAGGAGTACTACCTGATGTTCTTCGTAGGTTGAGAGATGCAATACAATGAAAATCACCACAGCTATGGGCAACTGGCGATTAACAGCTTCATCATGACAATGTGCACAATCATGCCCCATGTCTCATGCAGAGATTTTTGATGAAACATCAAGTCACACAGGTGACTCAGCCCCTCTACAGCCCAGATTTGGTGCCCTACAACTTCTGTCTTTTTCAAAAATTGAAATCACCTTTGAAAGGGAAGAAATTTTAGACTATCAATGAGATTCAGGAAAATTTGATAGGGTAGCTGATGGTGAATCCAACAAAGGATTTTGCATTGTGTTTTGAACAGTGGAAGAGACACTGGAAGAACTGTGTGAGGTCCCAAGGTGCTTACTCTGAAGGAACCTGAGGCATCATTGTCCTATGTACAATGTTTCTTGTATCTTCTTCAATAAATGTCTCTATTATTCATAGTGCATGGCTGGATGCTTACTGGCAGGCCTCATATGCTACCTTAAATCACTGAGATGGAAATTTAATTGATAAAGTTTGGCAAATAGATATTAGTTGGCAAATAGAGATTTGTACATTGAATTGTTGATTATCACAGATTTGCATTAAAATATGAAAATCCATAGCTAAATATATAATGATGTCATACACTGTGGTTTTACTACAGAAGGTTTAAAGGATCAGTCTCAGACTCCCTGTAGGGTGGCAAGTGTTTTTACTTCTCCAAGTCTTCCTGGGGTTTACTATGCCAGTAGAATGATCACATTCACAGCACACCCAGCAGCTAAGAGTTCATATGCCATAGTCCCTCAAAGACAAGGTATCACTTCACCATGAGAAAAGGTCCACAGCAGAAGATGACAAATTCCTGTTAGGCTTTAGGATGGACAGTTACTATGACTAGAAGTAGATGATTCCATTACATATTTCAGTACAGAAACTAAACATTCAATAGTGTGCTGTCAAAGCGTTCTTTAGTTCATCTGGATATACTCACACTGTTAAATAATGTAAAAATTAAAAAAAATAAATAAATTCAAGGTTGCCTCCCAAGTAGTGAAAGCAATTAAGGAGGATTTCAATTATGGGACAAAGAAGGAAAGGAATCAGGTTCTAGAATCACCTCATTGACCTCCCAGTGTGCTTTGGGTTTGGGAAGGAGAATGGCTGGTCTTCAAGTGGGTGAGGTCCACATCAACAAGAATCAGGGAGATCTGGAGAGGCAGAAGATGCTACCAGGAAAGCCCCTGTGGCCAGGCGAAGTAGCCCCTGAACTTCCCACAGGCACCTTTTCACATGTTACCTGGGGGCTGCAATTGGGAAGTTTTGAAAGAAGATACCATAAATGCTTGTCAACTCACATAAATGCTTGTCAAACCAGCTGACTCAATTGAGAAAGGCAGCTAATTGTAATAGAAGCAGAATGTTATCCTGAAGTAAGTTTAAAACAGTCTTCCAGGGGAAAATGAGGACAGGCCAAGGCAGCCAAAAAGGATTGGGTGTCGGCTTTGCAGATAGCTGAGTTAAACATGACAAATAGGGTTGACGGGTGTACTGCATTGAACCTAACAGTGTGGTATTTCAGGTACTTGGGTATGAGAATGTAGTAAATACCTGTTTAAGAAATTCATTATTTCAGCTATACTTTTTCTTACATTTATAGAATAAAAGTCTATCAAAAAAGAAGTAGATGATTCTGAGACTTATGAATGTTTTGCATCAGCAGAAGTTATGTTTTGTTAAAATGAACTCACATTAGAAGGACGATATCTGTTAAAATGTAATTGTCAGGATAAAGCTGTTGGTGTCTCCTCCCAGAAGTACATCTTTCATGCTGCTTGTACAATTGTAATGCTGTGGGTCAGGATTTCCGTCTTATGTCCCCCATTCAACTGTGTACATCCCAAATGTGGACAGTATTCCAATCTTTATATGAAGCATAATGTAAATTATTCCTTCTTTAGTATGATTTGCATTCCAAGGCCATTTTTTGTTCTACACAGAGAAACACATTTTAAAAAAGAAAAGAGAAAAATATGTATGGGGTGTATTGTTCATCATTTTGTCAGGAACTTTTTTGTTGTGGTTACTTTGTATTATTATGATACAAAATTGTGTAATTCTAATACAAAAATTTGGCTTCATATTATTATAAATAAGAGTTTACATGAGCTCTCTCTATAATAATCTGTGTCATAGTGGCCATAATAAAGAATAGAACTCATTGGTTCCTTCATTCTGGCATGTATTAATGTATATTATATGCATGGAGTGTGCCAGTAATAATTTCTAATGTAATTTCTTTCCACTTTCAGAACCTAGCTACACAAAGAAATACTCCTAATTTATCCATATCATCTTGTCTTGATCACCTATCTTTCTCATGCTTCCATGGCCCCATCTTCATATATAACTAAATTGAACATGTTATATGCTTTAAAACATTTAGAGTATGTATATGAATGGAATCTTTTCAAAACTTATTACCAGTTTGTTTAGCTCCTACTTTAGTCTTTTACTGTTTTATACAAGATGATCCATGTAATCAACTCATAAGCATGCATTTAAGTGGAAGGTATTTGGTCTGGCTCTTGATTAGCTATTATGCTTGAAATATTTTTCTTTAATAGGCAGATTGGTATACAAATATCTTCTGAAAATGTTTAATAGAATATATTTAAATAATTGATTCATAAATTATACAAGCAAGTTGCTTCACAGATTATTTCTTTTCCATTATGTACACAATGCTTGACTCAGTGCTTGAAATTTGGCTTCATATTGTTATAAATAATAGTTTACATGAGCTCTCTTCACAATAATCTGTGTCATAGTGGCCGTAATAAAGAATATAACTCATTGGTTCCTTCATTCTGGCATTTATTAATGTATATTATATGCATGGAGTGTGCCAGTAATAATGCAAAGAATATGAAACAGACATATACCTTGAATGCAAAAGAGATGTGACGTAATAAGAAACCAGGTATTGAAAATGCAAGCTTCATTATATCATTCTGGATATGTTAATCTTAATACCTCTCCCATATATCTCTGGAATGGAAACTGCTTATTCCTGCTTCATCCCCAGCCCGCGTCCCTCCAACTCCATCCATCTCAGTGGTCATCTTCATACGATATGACCCAGACCTTCCACTTCATGGTTATAGTGAGTCACTTAGGAAGTTGATACATAACCAATACACTCAATTTATAGGCACCTATTAATAGTCTATGCAAAAATGTGCTAACAGAGATAGCAGCCAAGAAATATTTCTTTCACAGAAATTGAAATTAAGTCTATGTAAAGACTTGACTTTGAGTGGTGTAGGAGTTTCTTAAAGGTCATTTAATTGAGTTTGGCTAGAGAAGCTATAATGGGCCATTTTTCCCTGCACTTGGAATAGTGTTTTATTTCCTATTAGTATCTGGGTCACATTTGATATTTTGATGGCTATGATAGGTAAGTATGTTTAATTGGCCTGGGAATCTGTTAAGCAAGGGAATCCTTGTTTGTGTCATTGTTTAAGTACACAGTGATGGGAAGACCTTATAATTCTTGTGCATGGGGTTAACTTTGGGAAGTTGAATTGCCAAAACATTCCAAACCTGACAATAATTATTCTGTGTGTAATTCATACCAAGAGTAAGCTGAGACCTTTTGCACTATGCCGTTTCTAGGCATGAGTATAAAACATGTTATCCATAAATGAAGAAACACATATGAAAAATATTATTTTCTATGTGAATAAGTAGTTCATTAAATCTGTTAGCACTAACAAATGGTTGGTTGTTTTATAGTGAGAGTGAGAAATGTCAGTAATATATTTTGGAGTGTGGGGTATGAAGTCAAAACCACTGTAGTGAAGTTTGTTTTCCAATGATGGACACAACAAACCTCCACTCCACATGTTCTTTCTCCAGTGTGACCTGTTATAGGGCCCATGTCCTCTCCCCTTGAAACTGAAGGACTCTTTGTGGCTGCCTCCACATGTTGCGTAAAAATGCCGGGCTCATCCACCATGTCTTTTGGAATGCATGTTCTTGAAAAAGGATAGAAACTCCAAGGAAAGGTTGTGTTCTGAGTTTTAGCTTACAGTGCAGATGAGTAAACGGCTAATAGCTAGTACTAAATTACCACCTATGTGAGTTAATCATTTTGGAAGTTCCTTCAGCTCTAGTTGAATCGGCAAGCTCTCTGCTGAACTCTGCCCATGCCCTGCCCAAACTACAGATACATGAACCAAACAAACAAGTATTTTTTTTGGTCCACAGTGTTGTGTGATGTTTTTTATGCAGCAATGAATAAATGATAGAAACAGGAGCTAATATTTTGTACCATCCTTTATCCATTTTTAGTCCTTTGATAAATGAGATTTACTACTGCACATTTTCTGCTCTTATCCCAGTATTGTACTTACGCTGTCAATGGCAGTTGTAGTTACTACT
Organism: Desmodus rotundus; assembly: GCF_022682495.2. NCBI lineage: Eukaryota > Metazoa > Chordata > Mammalia > Chiroptera > Phyllostomidae > Desmodus > Desmodus rotundus. The sequence goes on along the minus strand of NC_071388.1, from coordinate 15,476,240 downwards.
TATTAGTATACTTCATAGAAATCAGAGCTGATCTCGACATGGGATCAGTTCAGTTGTAACTGAAATAGGACATTAATGAACAGAGCTTGGAAGTTCTAAACTCTAAGACTGGGAAGTCCCTTTAAAGAGGCTTCATTTTCTTGCCTCCGGGTTTAGTAACACTTTGTGTTTCTGATCAGCATTTTTTTAAGGTAAGTATGAGGATGATTATGGTGGTTACATATGATGATTAGGTCACATTTAGCAAATATATTTATAATCAATACTGTATGAGAAAAGTGAAAGCACGCATAATAACTAGAGAATGACATATTTTGGATTGGTGCCCATTTCATCCACACTTCCTTACCATGGAGACATTTTAATCACAGCCCATGTTACCTGGGCAGCTTTGATTTATACCATGTAGCTCTGGACCAAAAATAAATGATGAAGAACACAGAATTTAGATGTTTCCTTGTGAACTATGTAGACCTTGTAACATGGTTCATATCAAAAGTAACTGGGTTATTCAAATTAACTTTCCAAAATTTGAACTAAAAACAGATATGATTTGACAATTATGAAGAAAGCATTAGGACCGGAGAAGGGCATATTGAAATTTGTGCTTATAAAAGTTATGGGGGTATTATGACGAGAGGGAAAGAAACTTAAAAAAATTGGAGGATAGTAACGCAACTTTAAAATGGAAATGAGTCATACAGAACAAGGGAGAATAAACAGACACAAATTTATGCTGCTAGTCTTGCCATAGTGACCTTGAATCCAGAACTAGCTATAGTGTTAATCTCCACAAGGTCTGGCTCTTTGTGAATTATGGTCTTTAAAGCCCCATGAGAACTACCTCTTTGTAATTATACCATCTGTATTCTTGCACCACTCATCTCTGTCACCACTGACCTCAATTTCTTACAATCAAAAAAGCTAGAGAGAAACAAGGGTGTACTATGACAAATGGGTTTGCAAAAGAGTCTGTGATCAATAAGGGGGCAGATGGACCTTTTAGGGTAATGCCATTGAAATGAGTCTTCCAAAATGAATGTCTCCAATTCAGGAAACATAGCAGTAAAACTATGGAACATGCAGCTTTAGAAGTCTACAACAATTTTTAGAGTAGCTAAGGCAGGAAGTGCTACATGGGTCATAGTAGAAGAGAGGTTGAAGGTAGAAGCAGAAGCTTTATGAGAGAGGCACATGTAGATCCCATTTTACAAGTTTATATTTGATTCTAAAAGTACGGTAGTAAAAAGTTACAAAAGATGTTATGGAGGACATGGGCACAGTTGGATTTGCATTTTGGAAAGAACATTCAAGAAGAGGATTAAAAGTGGAGTCAGTGTATATACAACAGGTAATACATAATTCTGATAAGGGGAACAGACACAAAAAATATTAAGACATTATAATCAAATAAATCTGATTACTGATTAGATAATTAGGTACAAAGAATATAGGTCATAGAATAGAAAAATATATCAAAACAAATAACTTTTCTGGTAATGGTGAAAAATGTATATATTGGGAGGGGTTGCACGAGCAATAATATATTCAGTTTTGCCCAGGTCATACCTGGTCATTTTGCACCTCCTAGCTAGTTTCTCAACCAAAAGTCTTGAATGCATCCTTGTTTCTCTTTTTCTGTTGAACTCTAAAGAATAGCTGCTATGATTATATCTCCAATCTAACCACTGCTTGTCCTCTTCATCAATTTATTGTTTTCTTCAAAAATATTACCGACTGCAAACCGATAAACTGATGGATGCATGTGTTAATGTTCTACCCCTCACCGTCATGTCAGTACGATTGGACCTTGTCGAGTGAAGAGACTGATGACGATGATAGCCAGAGAGTCGGGATGGAGATGGACTTGGCTTTTCAGGCTATGGTCAATCATTCAAAATTTATTGTACTTTTGAAATAAGAAACTGTGGTTCTTTAGCCAAAAGAAGCATCTGATAATGTTTATAAACAAACACTGCTGGTCTGGAAAACTGAAGGTAGGGCAACAAAGACAGAAATAGAAAACCTACTCCTGTAATACACACTAAACTTGTTTGAATTCTTTTTTTTTTTTCCTGCCAAATTAAAGGTCCTCCCAGACTCAAGGCATCAACTTTGTTGTTTGCTTTACCTTGATGGTGTTTGTCCAGATTTTCATATGGCTGGTGAATAAGATCACGAGACTTGTCACCACTTCAAAGAGTCCTTCCTTCAACATCTTAACCATGTGGCTGTGCCTCTTGTCATCCATTGACCAATACCTCTGTTTGGTTTTTCAAAGCACATAGTGCTCTCTGAAGTATATCTTATTTATTTACTTGTTTGCACTGGAATGTAAGACCCATGAGGAGAGGAAATGTATTTTTCTTATTGATATTGTGCTTTCCATGTCTACCATAGTACTTAGTGTGAAATATTTATACAATACATATTTGTGACTTGATTAACAAATGAAAGAAAAAATATATAATTTAAAATTTGTTAAAGATTTTCCGAGAGATAACAATTGTATGAGATAATCCAAAAAGAGAGAATTGTTTTAATTTTGAAGATAAGGGGAGAATTTATGGGTTGAGTAAATAACATGTTTTTAAGAATATTTGAGAAGGTAAATCATAAACTTAAAATCAAGAAGAAGGGAAATTAAAATATTTCTACTGAGTTTCTGAAACTATGCTAGATGCTTATATATATTTAAACTCACAAAGCTTTCAACTGCCATGTTGTGTTTTCTTTCGATTAATTCAGTTATTTCAATAAAATATATGTAATTTAAGGATAAAGAGTTAAATTTGTTAAAATCAATGTATTTCCAGAACAGTGGGAAAAATCATATGTAAAAACACAACACTCACTGAATTCAATATTGACAAATATTTACATGTTTTTTGGCATAACAAATATGAAAGTTATTTGCATTTGGAAAAATATTTTTAATATATTACTCACTAAACTATGAAGTAACATATCATTGTTGTTTTATACTTATCTGCCTTGCATAAACCTATATTTGACTAACAATAAAAATTTCCACTGTGAAAATGCCTGCAGAAACATTGTTCATGTTAAATTATAACCAGATACTCATGCTCGCATTGCCAAGTTATCAATAAAACAATTCAAAGTTTACAGCACAGTGGTACTCTGCAGCCACTGTTGTTACTGTGACATATTATGCTGCCTTGTGCTATATCATACTGTAAGTCAGACGTTAACTTATGTGACTACTATTCTTTATCTAGCAAAGATAGTATTCTCATTTCCTCCAAAAGCTGCACAATGTATATTTCCGACTACAAAATATATTTATTTCCAACAGTAGTAGTTTCAATTATTTATTGGGATTCTTCATAATATACTAGTAAACATATTTTAAATTAACTTATGGGAATAAGCAAACACATAAATAAAATAAACAAAGAGCTGCAAATGAATGAGATTCTGGGATATGTGGATGTATTATTTTAATAAGGCACTGACTATACAGTAGTGTTCTAATGTGTTCTCCACCTATTTTTCTCAGACTTGAGAGGAAGTGGGTTTGCAATAGCATAAGCATGAAAAACAAAACTTTTACAAAATGTTTCTTAGAGATAAATTATCCCTAGGCAAAAGAAATGATATGATTGTGGGAAATGAAAGTGACATTTTTAGAGTCAATATTATTATTCCTATATATTAAGGCTGAAGATATGCACATATCACCATACACACACATGCACACACAATTTATATCTTAAAAATATTAAAATAGATTGTAGAGAATATAGTTTATATCTGGGTAAAGACACAGATATAGCCTGCATAGTCTTCTTATAAATATATATTCCCATATGACTTTAAAAATTAAACTCTCCAGAGGAATAATAGTGGTAAGAAGGAAAAATAGGTTAAAAAAATAAAATAAAATGAGATTCTGAACTATCAACTCATTCATTAAATTAGAGCAGGATTGATTTTATCTTTTTTTTACCTTTTGGTCATCGATAATTCCCTTTGAAGCAGGAGTTTCACAGTTAAATAAGACTGAAAACATTGAAATATATTATTTGTAGAATTCAATACTAGCATTGTAAACACTGGGGGGAAAGCCAGTGTAAGGTGTATACAAATGATAAAATGAATCTCATCACCAATGTTATGTATTTTCACATAAATGAATCCTTTGAGTAAGAATGTTAATGTATATTTCAAATAACATGCTAACTTTTGATGAGAAATTATAATTTTAGGTACAGTTCCAGGAAATTGAAATTCATTATATCTAATTCATTAATATATTTAGCTTTTAAAAAGAATATTTAGTTTCTGTATTTATACTCCACTTTAATAATAAAATGGGGATTCATAGAGTAAGATAACATTATCAATGTTAAACATTAAATTATTGTTGGAGAGAATATTTCAAACCAGTTTAAAATGTTCCATAGCCTAGTCTTTTTAACTACATCACACTTAATAAATTCCATAAAAATCTCAAAATATTGTGTTAAAACATTTTCAACTACTACATTGAGTTATATGAATACTTATGTTCTTTCAACTTTAGAGATAGCAAAGTAATTGCATCAGTGAAATTTCTAAAGGAGCAGAGAATAAATAATAGAAACTGCTTTATGAATTGCATATTTTACTAGGATATTTATCGTATCTTCTATTTATGGTTATCTAACATAAAAATGTGTGAAGAAGACTTGAAGGGTTTTTGTAAGAGAGCAAATACAAGAATGATGGAAATTTTAATATGTAAAGAAAGAGTAGAAGAATGGGGAATATCTTGCCTGAAAGTCCTAAACAGATTTAATAACTATCCTCAAACATATAAAAACTTACACATATTAAAATGGTTTCTAAACATCTTTACAGAGGAAGCAACAGAAAATAACAGCTTTAAGAGCTTAAATAACAGGAAACATCTCCCGCCTCTCAGTATGACTATAACTAAGTCATCAGAGTTGAAATTTCATACTGTTTCTAACATATTTTTTTTTCTTTTTTTCTTTTTGGAGTTCCAGTGGGCTTTTATCGAAATAAATTAACAAAAGTCAACATTTTATCAAGCATCGTTCCTGAACTTATAAACTCTGCAGAGACTCTGGTTCATATGTGCACACAGAACATAACATATCCCGACAGAAACAAAGTTCCCCTGGAACGCGGACCACTTACCAGGAAGCCAATTTTCCCTTTCCCCAAATGTTTTCAAAATGTTTGAGTCCCCACTGTTCACATCTCAGTGGAATTGGTCTTTTGCAGCCAGGGACAATGAAATTCTATGCCAATTCTTTTTTGAAAAAAAATTTTTTTTCAGGTTTTAGTTTTCAAAAAAGGGAACAGTCACTTTGTTTTCCCCAGGCACCCCTCCCCCACAACCATTGATTAAAATACAGTAGGTCTGTATCTAACATTCTTCAGATACTGGACACAATGTATAAAAAAGAATAAAGAACTGTAGATGAGAAAGCATAGACTCTAGTTTTAATTTTATAGTTATTACTGGTAAGACTTTGTGTTGCATACGACATTTCATTGGTCTGGATTGCATATGCCTCATTTGAAAAAGGATAAAAGTGGATTATTATGGAGGCTTTTGATGGTTTTGATTTACGAACACTTTGAAAATTTTATGAAAAGTCATACCTCCTCTTTCCAGAAAAATAACTTTCACTTAAAATTTTACTTTTCATTTCAGGAATAAAATAACACCCTGTAAATTATTCAGGAATATTCTCCAGTGTTTCTTACTAGGTAAATCATTTCAGACTCAAAGTCCACACCTGCATGAAATTGTAGGATCTCCCTTTCATGTATTCATTATTACTATCTGGAAGTTAAGATGCATCTTTGCTAATATTTTTAATCTAATAATAATACAGGCAAAAGTTCCCTTATTCATACATAAAAATATAGCAAAAGTTGGCTACTAATTTCCATGGAACAAGAGGGCAGTAACCCTGTCTAATTGAACTTGCACTGACTCCCTTAAGTATCTGGCATGTAGCTTGACATAAAAAAAAAAAAAAAATTCTTCAAGAACATATTTCACTCAAATTGTCATTGTATTTTATTCTGATTAAAAAACTATCTTAAAGAGTTATACAACAGAATTTTTATCATGCTATCTTTCTTTACCAAGGAATCTACATCTTTCTTAAAATGAGAACGCAATGAAATGCCTTTTGTCATCAACAAATTTAAGAATACATTGAAAATAAAATTTCAAAATCTCCCATGTAAATATTTAACCATGTTTTCCTAGATTTCAATTATTCTGTTTAAAACCTCATTTACAAAATCTCTACTACTTCATTTTGAATGACATTATGTTATTATATTCTTTATTTATTATCAAATTGCTTTATTCTTTTCCACTTACTTTCTTCATTTCCTAATTTTAGGTATTTCCCAAGGCTCTATTTTTGATAATTGTTTTTTTTTCTTTTTTTTTTTCTAGAGATATCATGTATTTTAATTTTTGTGGCTTCATTCCACACATATTCCCAGACTTGTTTTTTCACCTTAGCTCAAGAACTATGAATTCAGCACCCTGTCAAAATAAGTAACCAATGATTCCTGTGACTTAACACAACCAATGTGTGTCTTGATCTTCCCAAGGTGAAGAACATGATTCCATCTTTCTCTTTGAAACAAGTGGTTTCAATGTCCTCCAATGGTTTTTCAGGAAGAGGGGATCCTCCACAGTATCATCTTAATCCTGGCCGGTCAGCAAAGAGTCAATGAGAGAAAGGAAATTTAAGCAAGAGACCTGGAAGAGAGGTATATCATTTCTGTCCACATTGTATAGGCCAAAATCTGATCACATGCTCTCCCCTTCCCACCCAGTGGTCACGGTGCTGATGGAGGGGAATAGTTTAGCTTTGTATCCAGGTAGAAAAGTATGATTCGGCCAACATTTAGGAGATTCTTCATAACATTGTACTATCACCCTTTATTAGTCAATACTCCCAATATTAGTTGACTCAGACATAGCTTATCTTGATTTTCAATATTTTAATATCTGTCCCCACAAGAGCCAGTTATTAGCACTCACCCTCCTCTCTCTGTTCTGTATTATGACCAAATAATTCCACTATCTTTTTTCCTTTGTTTGGCACCAGGTAGTTTCACAAGATAAATCCGACCGGCAAATATGAACTAGGCAGTTGTCTGGAAGGTTGTTCCTCACATGTACGGGTCCTGGCACTGACCACATGCGTGTGTTCTTCCCTTGCACTTCCATCCCCTTCTAGTTATGGCAGGGCTTTGAGGTTTGCTGAAGGCTTTGGTGAAGGCTTTGGTGAAGGACCATTTGATGACTGCCTAAATCTTAAAAGAGAAATGTGCCTTGATTAAAAAAAAAGTATCAAATGAAAAACAGCCATACTTTTTTGGAAAACAGAGCCAATCTTATCAACTGAGTTTCTTTAAAGTATATAAAGAAATTTAGAGGTAACACCTATATTGAGAGAGTTCCATTTCTCTGTTCCCCATTGTAATAATAGACTACTAACCAAGATGGCCTTACCATTTTTCTCAGCTTGATTAAACTTTAGACTAACTATTTCCTGATGCTAGGCCCCAACTTAGCTTTTTTTAGATCATTAACTTTATACAACTTGTAATTGCAAATTCTTTTCTGCCCTTTGGAAATATAAATCTGTTTTAAAAGCCTCTTGCCAGCCTTCTAACTGAGAATTGTTTTAAAAATTTAGGAGTTTTCTCTCATTCAGTCTCCCCATTTCTCCTTCCCTTTGACAGCTGTCAATTCATCAGTTTATTTTGTTCTTTAGATTCCACATATAAGTGAGGTCATATGGTATTTGTCTTTTTCTTATGGGCTTGCTTCACTTATAATAATCTCCAGGTTTATCTATGCTGTCACAAACTTTTTTTTTTTATGGCTACTCAGTGTTCCATTGTGTAAATGTACTGCAGCATTTTTTGCCGCTCATCTACTGATGGATATTTGGGCTGTTTCCAGATCTTGGTTATTGTAAATAATGCTGCTATGAACATAGGGGTGCATATATTCTTTCTGTTTGGTGTTTTGGGAGAAGGTGAAGGGATTAGCCATAGAACATATGTGCATAACCCATAGACACAGACAACAGAGGAAAGCAGAGTGAAGGAGGGAGAAAGGTAGATAAAGGTGGTCATTTTCTTTCACTCAGTCATGCTGGAGGTTACCCTCTCTCAGAAAATATAATGACATGATATATCAACCTGGGACAAAAATATCAAGATAAGCTCTTTGTTTGACTATTTTATTATGAAAAATTGTATTCAGTCAACAGGTAAAGAGAACAGGATAATAACCCCTCAAACAAACATTCTCTCCTTTTCTTTTTCGAAAATAAAGTATTTCTAAGTAGATCTCAACTCGGAGCATTTCATTCATTGTGTGCCTATAAAAATATGGTCATTTTTCATACATCTCAAAGCCATTATCATAACTAACAAAATGTACAATGATTCCTTAGTATTCCTTGTATTCAACTTATACAACAAATTCTTGATATAATGTATTTAAATATTCCCAGAGGTTGGCATGAGGTTAGATTTTAAATGAGGCTTTGAAGGTCTAATGAAGGCAGTGGCATGTCTGGCTTTTTTGACAGCCAGAGTGGGTCATTGTTTTAAACATCCACCTTTTCTACATGACACAATTATTTTCAGGAATAATAATAAGATGAAACAAGTGGCAGTAATGGCCAGAAAAATGTAGAGTGAGAATTTTATTTTGTTAGACTTTATATGTATAAAATCATGACAGAAAACATAAAATGTAAAGAGCAAAATAATGAATTATAACATTTAAATTGCATTACATTGGATTTTTGAGAAGGAAACAAATAAGCCTATATATTGATTTATTACATTAATAAAAACATTACAATTATATTTTGAGTTTTACTTGTACAAATGTATGAATGAACTCTTTAAATTTTATCTTCTTCACGTCTAATAGCTGTTACATGCAGAATTGTCAGTCTATTTCTAACATTGTTAAAAATGCTTCTTGTTAATTTTGATTTTGAAAAATATTTTAGTTTTCAAAAGTAGTTTTTCACATGAAGTAACATATACACATGTTAAGAAAAGTTGTAAATATAAATTTTGCAAACTCATAAAATCCTGTTCAGAAATCTATTATAGTATTAATTTTTTTCCTGCTCTCCCAAAATTTCCATTAAAATGGCTTAAACAAAAACACATCATAAATTTCAATTATACTTACTAAAACTTCTGAAGTAATTTTTCTTCCAGAATTTATTTTAAAATTGCTAACTGATAGCAAACACTGATATTATCGATTCATTAATTTAGAAGGAGTATCCAGCTCTTGAGAAATATTATCCAGGGAATAAAATATTTCTCTATTGATGGCTTTGGCTGAATAAGATCAGCATCCTTCGTCAGTTCCCTGGAATTCTTCTTTTCTTTGACTCCATTTTCTTTGGAAGGCTCCCTTTCCTTACATTTGCGATTGCATAATCAATGGGTTACTCCACAGTTTCCATCCACCAATTCTCAAACAATGATTTCAAAGCTTAGTGTTTCACCACGCATTTTCCAAGGCTATTTCTGAATAGATTTTGCCTGTGATTAATCTCATTTAAAACTTCACATTGGGAGGGGGTAAGATAACTCATAAAAGAAACAAATTCATACTACTCTTGAATAAAAAGCATTACACTGTATAATACATTTTTTGGTCGAAAACACAAAATGCACTGATAGCAAACACTTATGAATTCTTACAAGCTTACTCTCAAGATGAACATTTATAGCTGAGTCTCAGAGCATTGGCAGATGTCTGCATAACTAGAAATTCTCCGTATTAACCTCCACATAGAAATTCTAAGTAATAATGCTTATTAGAATAAGTAATACAACTGTAATAACTTGAAGCTTACTCTATATTGCTGAAAGTAAACTCTAACTGCTGTAATTGTTTAGGACTTAGGCTAACCAAATATATTTTCTAATATCACTTAGCATTGTCTGATCATATGAATAATAAAAAGGAGAAATAGCTTTAGTTGGTGTTATTATTGTTTTAAATCTCTTCATAGACAATGTACCCACTTGCTTATTACCTTTCCTCAGAGTAAACTGGTCCCAGTATCCCACCCTTGGCATTCAACTGAATGAGGATGCATGAGCCTTCGCTTGTTTTACTGTGGGAAACTGGAAAGACGGAATCAGAGAACCTAGCATCTCTCTCATTAGCCTTATTGCTACCTCAGGTCTCTCCTGCACTGTCTACTTCTCACACTGAACTCAGATTTTCTAGAACATGTATATGTTCACAAATTCTCCAGTTGCTTCCCTCTGCTTTAGATTTCTTAACTTGGTGTACAATATGTCTCCTGACTACTCCTTTCTAACCCTAAGTCCCCCTCACCCCTCTCACTACAAAGCACAGTCTCACCCTCTGCCTGTACTCATCATGTTCTCTCATACATATTGTTTCTTTTTCTTTAATATTTTAAAATATTTTAGAAATTTTGAGCAGGGAAGTTAAGACAAAAATGGTTATGTTTAAGACACAGGAAATAGACCTCTTCATCTGAGAACATTTCTGACATCTATCACACAGAATGTATTTTCTGGATCCAAATGTTTAGTGTCATTTTTTTATTCTCTTTTAAATATCTAGTGTGCAGAATGTTCAGTAAATGCTTTTTGTTTAAAAAATAAGTATGAAATGAGATTCTGTTGAAGCAAAACACATTTATATTTCTTATAAATTTTTTCACGGATGATTTAAGCATGATAATCAGTAACCCTGTTTAATTACATCTTGAGAGATGTTTTAAATATATAAAACTCATCTATCTGTCTTGAAAAGTTTATTTGCTATACTCTGGGTAAAGCAAATAATTTAAGATCCCTTTCAGATTTCTGTGCCTTATTGTATTGTTGATACATATTTTATTACTGGTTTTATCACTTTCTATAAAATTCTATTTATCTCTAAACTTATACCTGGCTAGATAGATAGATAACTAGATAGATAGATAGCCTCTTGTGAATAAAATTGCACCATGACTGTGAAATTCATTGTGGCTGGAACTAGTAGCATAATATCAATGGCCAATGCCTCAGAAATCCTTTAAAATGAGACATATACATTTTTATTAATATTTGATTTGTGTCTTCAAAACATGCTTAAGCAGAATCCAGTTTTTAGAAAAATAACTCAGGCCTAATTAGGTTGGACAATGATAAAATGTGGATGGATACATACCTTAAATACATTCACCATCAATTATTCTTGAAAAAGCCAGTGTATGCAATATGTTTTGCCACATGATATATTTCTTGTGATATATGCTATGGGATATGTTTGTCATGTGTTATATTCATTTACACAAGACAATTGACTGCGACCAAGGAGCTCACGGCATGAGGGAGCTGAAGATCACCATGCAGTTATCACATTACAGTTCTGCAGTTACTTTCCCCAGAAAGACTTTTTAGCACACCTTTAGTCCTGTGAGGAAAATCAGTTCATTTGCCCTCACACGGCCCAGGGTATATTTCCACCACCACAGTAAACTCATTGTGGCATAGTTGTATTGTAATTGTATAGTTCACCGTAGGGTGAGTTTTTGAAGATAGGAATAATAGATAGACGTATGTTTTTTTACCTCTCTAGTTCCTAGAATCTAGTATATTGCATGTCCATTTTATGATTGTTGAATGCATTCATGAATATATGGCGAGGAACAAATATTACGTCGGTTTTCTTTGTTAGAGAAGATGCAGCGTTTGTGTTGTGTGCGTGTAAACTGCTTCAAGCACTGCTTCTGTCCACGCTCTCACAAATTCTGGGAAATTTACCATAATATAAAGGATTACATTTTCCAAAAGAAAGTGAAAGTGACACAAAAAGTTTTGGTAAAACCTTACTTTTTGTTTCTTGGGGCTTTGCCTTTGAGAAACAACAATGAAAATTTGTGACCATGGTTAAGAAAGACTTTTTTTTCTTTCTGATTGAGTAATGCCATTTCTACCAAGTTAAAGGAAACTATTTATTTTTTCTGTCTCTCTAATTTTCCTCAAAGTTATTAATGTGGAAAAAAGGTGAAACAAAAATGATAGTTATTATTTTCAGTTATCTGTAGTTTTCTTTTTTTACTTCCCAGTTAAGAGTGGTTAGAAAGAGTATATTCAATTGCAAACTTCTATGATTTAAAAATTCAAAGTTTATCACCTATGAAATATAATTGACAAATGCTCTATATTATAGCAGCAATTTTTTACTTTTTATATATAAAAGTAAGATATAATTATTAAATAGAGAAAATATAGGCAAGAACATGTTAATCATAATACAATGGGGATATGTTACACAAACTTATGAGCATGTATATCTGTAACATTCAAGATACGTCACATATATGGTATGTATCTTTTTGAACACAACATGTATTTGCTTTTCTCTGAAAATTTTTAACACATTTCTTGCAATAAGCTTTGGACTATTGATGTGCAGTGTTTTGTGTTTTATTTGATATTAAGTAGATAGGTATTCTATGTTTGCTCTCAGTGTTTTGAGTGTACACTAGGTAAAGTATGCCACATATTTATTTTCAGAAAACTTAATTTTTATAATTACTTTTCAAGTTAAAAAATGTTTTAGTTATCCTGTATCTCTTAATTACTTATGGATTATTGTGTCTCCTGAGGTTCTATGGAAAACTATTGATCTTTTCCTCATCAATTAGCAGAAATGCACATAGATATCATCTTTGTGTGGATTGTCAAGCTACTCATGTACACATGGAAAGACGGTCATTAATCCTTAAAAGCCCTTGAAAATGAAGGTAAACAAAAATCCTGACTTTATAATCCAAAGTATCTTTAACTCTAGGCAAATTTTGTTAACTATATAATTTTTAAATAATATACTGTTATTATTATTTTATTATTTTGGGGAGATAATAGTGTTTAAGTAGATGTACCCATGTACCCCTAATTTTCATGTTATACATTCATGTTATGTACAGACATGAAAATAAATATACATACTGTACGCCATGCTGTGTTCAGTGGTAATGGTTACCCCCCCATTTAAAGTTATCATGGCATCCATTCTTAGTAACAGAAAACAATGGCATTTTCCTGATGAGAGAGTTTGGTCTTAGAAGTGCTTTAGAAAACAAGTAAAGTGCAAAGTTTCTCTAGGTCCCTCAAATAAAAATGATGTAAACCCACGGAAGACAGTTTAATGGGTTTAGGCAGGAGGATGGGCTATATAATATCAAGATATATGGTGTTGCATCTCATAGATAGATTCGGTTACTGGCTCTACAGATCAATAATGGCAATCATGATGATGATTTACTGTTTGGAAACATATTTTGGTGGTATCCAGGGCTGTCTGACAATGCATATTCAAAAGACAGATTGAATGCCCTGAAATGTTAACCTTGTCACTGATGATTTCAGTATTTTCTGAAATGCACTAAAAAAGAATGTTTTTGAAATTATTGAGCTGAATAAAAATATTTATTTATATCAGTTCTAACTGAAGATTTTCCTATGTTGCAAAATATGACACTAAGGTTAATTTGCATTTCAATCAGATGGTCTAACATTAATCTTTATTCATTTAAATGTAAACTCACTATAATTAGGAAATAAAATAGTTTCACCTCTATTTAGTACATCGCAAAGAGAAAATAACATTGAAGGATTTTCATTATGGCAAAATTGCAAAGTGACATATTGTTTTATATTCAAGGCGGGCTTCCGGATTAAATGAAGTTAGACATCATTTCATCTTTTAGAGAAACATTCATTGACATACTTACTATAAGAAAAAGTTGCTTTCTTTTTTGCTATGGAGATTGGCAAAAATGCAATTATCAAAAATGAATTTCATGGTATTTGACAGTTTTTTATTTGTCCTCCAGAATAACAGACCAAAGGATATTTTAAATTTTATTCCCTCCAGCTGTCAATTTTCTATCATTTAATTTTTGTATGTCTCTAAGTATTATATGATTACTATAATGTTTCTTAAATTACCATAAATAATATTTTAAATACTCCACATAGGGTAATTCCTGTATGTGACATTTCAATGGGTTTTCCCTTTGTCTCTTGCTGTTCTCACAGAGCGATATAAAGAGATGCGACTGAACATGTCTACAAGGGAGGACTTCCGTTTTTTTCTGGAAGGCAAAGGCAGGCATAGATCTCTGAGTATAGATCCTAAAACTTGTATCTGTCAGCAATCTGTTTCTTTATCACTGTCTTTGTTTCCATATCTGCAAAATGTTAGCCAGTATAAGAAAGGGGAACAAATGCAAATCCAGTGTTATCTCAGTGATATATGCTAAATGTTAATTGCAAAGAAAATACTAAAAGGTTTGCATCACTTGCTGGAACCGATTTGACATTTTAATCATTTAAGTTTTCCTAATAAACACAATGATTTACTATAATATATTATTTTATTATCACTTTATGGTTTTGTTTTTATAGATATGCCAACAATTTTACTTTTTCATGATAAGGCTATTGTTATAGATTAACAAAATTTGCAATCATTTTATTCATGTAAGAATCCAAGTTTAGAATTAAAGTGTGTCCTCTTATTTACTTAAGTCATTAAGCATACATTTCATTAATCCTATGTACCATTTTTTAAAACTATTCTTCACCACTTAGAGGATTTTTTTCTCTCTTGCATATTAGATTTAATATTATAGTCAGCCATGATAATCATCCTTTGCTTATATCCGCAGGTCACTTTTCCCTCTTAGTTTCACGTACTCAGTTTGAAAAACTGATTCCTTGAAGTAACTCAATTTACTTCTCTGTTTCATGCCTATACTGACTACAGCTGAATGTGTCTAGAAATTAGTTTGCAAAGATATATTATTCTTCATCAGTCCATTCTCTTTTTTTTCTCTCTCTCTCCTATTTTTAAGCCTTCTCAAAGCATTTATTCACTTTCCACATGTCATATAATTTGTATACCACGGCCACTACTTAATAGCTACCTCCTTTGTTGAGTGAACAGCGTATAAGGGCTGGGATCTTTGATGTTTTGTTCATGGTATGTGTCAAGAGTCTAATATAGTAAACCCTAGAAGAATGTAATATACTATATATTCTTTAAAATTTAGCGGGTTTTTTTTCTATAACTATTCTTTTTTATCGTTGTTCAATTACAGTTTACCCACATTTCTCTCCCTTGTCCCCATCTCGCTCCCACAGTCAATCCCAACCTATTGTCTGAGCCCATGAGTCCTCTATTCATGTTCCTTTGCTTGCCCCTTCCCCTTATTTCCCGTTATCCCCCTCTCTCCTTCCCTCTGGTTACTGTATGTTTGCTTTCTATTTCCATGTCTCTGGTTCTATTTTGTTCACTTGTTTGTTTTGTTGATTAGGTTCCACTTTATAGGTGAGATCACATGGTATTCGTTTTTCCCTGGCTAATTTCACTTAGCATAATACTTTCCATCCATACTGTCATGAAGGGTAGGAGCTCCTTCTTTCTTTCTGCTGCATAGTATTCCATGGTGTAAATGTGTCACAGTTTCTTGATCCACTCATTTACTGATGGGCACTTAGGCTGTTTCCAGCACTTGGGTATTGTAAATAACGCTGCCATGAATATTGGGGTGCATAGGTTCTTTTCAATTATTGTTTCGGGATTCTTAGGTTTTAATCCAAGCAGTGGGATCACTGGATCAAAAGGCAGTTCTATTAGTTTTCTATCTTTAGTTTTCTGAGGAAATTCCATACTATTTTCCGCAGTGGTTGCACCAGTCTGCATTCCCACCAACAGTGTACTAGTGTTCTCTTTTCTCCACAACCTGTCCAGCACTTGTTGTTTGCTGATTTGTTTATGATGGCCATTCTGACCAGTGAGAAGTAGTATCTCACTGTGCTTTTAATTTGCATCTATCTGATGGCTAGTGTTGAGCATTTTTTCATGTGTCTATGAAAATTCAGGTTCTTATGTCAGAGTCTCCACTCTGTGTGGGTTTTAGAAAGGTTGTTTTATTTTGGACCTGCTGAGATTGCCAAAATCACATCTATTTGTGTGTTTCAGATTAAATGTTGATTAACTTTTCTTTCTCATTCCCTCTCTTCATCCTGGATGATATATTGTTATTGGAAACTCTCACCGAATAATTATAATTTACTCAGGAGAGATTTTCTCCCTTTGATTTCTCCCTGCTTCTGAGTCACATCTTATCCAGAGATGCACGGCTTCTCAGAGAGATGATTGCTCACAACATATGAGGGTGAAACACACATTTACTGAGTTTTAGTTTTTACCTTTTTCCTATAAAACACTTTTCAATTAAATTTTAGCATTCGATGTCAACTAATCTAGTATTGTAATTGCTTCCATCTTATTAAATTGCCAAATCCCTCTACATTCATTTCCTTCATAAAATTTTGATTATTTTTTGGACTCAAAATCATTGGTTAACATAATTTCTCTCATAATTCTCACATTAGGGATGAGGAAACTGAGCCTCTGAAAGATTAAGAAACTTGTCTAAGGTCACAAATACGAGTGCTTTGTACTTTGAAATAGTTCCTGAGACTTTTATTTTCAGAAGCTTAATATAAAATATTTCATGCATGCAGGAAATTATTCCTTCATGTCTCTTTTGGGAAAGGAAAAATTACAATTGAAAATATTTCTCATTCAGATAGCCTTGATTCTATTTGACATTTTAACTGTACTATCTTTATCTCATGTAATGAATGGATTAGGTAATTACATTACTCTATAGATTCTATTAGCATAAGCAGATATTAGAATTTGGGAAACCAATTTGGCTGGTAAATTAGAAGTTAGTTGAAATAGCCTGAGGAAAATGAAAAATAGGATTTCTTTTACGTTAAGTCACAGGTTTCAAAATTAGAAATATGCCTTGTTCTTTGCAAAAACAAAAAAAGAAAACTATCTTATTCACTTTAATGCACACTACTATATTTTTACACAAATTTACTACAGAATATCAAAATTTCCCTGCTTGTTACCTGATATTATAATTCTATCTCATTATTATAGTCAATTAATTGGGTGAGATTCCAAAGTTCTTTCTCATGTTCTTCTTTTTTATGATACACCATACCTTGAGAAGGGAAGCTAAATAAACTCCACCTTTTGGATTTTTTTCCACTGAATGTGCACGTTATGTGGTAATAGAGCAGCCTGCTGTGTCTGTTGGCTCTGTGGCCACAGCTGTAATGAGCAGAGTCACACTATATGCTCACAAGAGATGCAAATTATTTGTTAAGTCATCCATTTGTAAAATGGAAGCCAAAGCAAAAAGAGGATTTTTTTGAGATGTTTTAAAATACGTGAATAATTTCAAATGAAATTTATACTTCCAATAATAGTCACTGTGTCCTTAAAAAAACTTGACATCATAAGCTTATGTGAAATTCTCTTCTGTCCTTGGAAAAATCTTTATAGCTCCATCATTTTGGTCTCTTTCTACATCAAATGAAGAAAACAGCATCAATGAAATTTAAGCTCTGATTAATGTGTAACACACATACTGGGTCAGAGCTAGGAGGATCCATGTTTCAAAATTATTTGGCTACTTTGGAATATATGAATAATATGACTAACAATACTCTAGAGTCTAATAATAGCTGTCATTGAGTGAGCGTGAATTATGTGTTTCACTAATAGCTCGTTTTGGGCTCAAACCATCTATGAGAAGAATATGAGACTCAATGCAGAGTAATGCTGTGACTGGGCTGAAGTAGGAAGTCTGCATCCACACCCCATGTCCTAATGGCTTGTGTTGATTGGTTTTTGACTTAGAAACTATAATAGGGGCTAAATAATTAATATTGCAAGCTCAATAAGCATTTTCATAATTACTCTAATGTCCATTTTTACTCAGTCTTTTGTCTGAGTTTCACTCATTTTTAAAACAATTCCAGAAATAAAATGATGCTTCATGTCACTTGTTCAGAGAATTATTGAGAGCACACAAATTTTAAATTGATATCAAAAGCATAAATAATTATATTAGTGATGTATTCTGATTAGTTGCATCCTTCAACATTAGACTAACACTATCTTTTACTAGTCAAGCATAGTGTACCACAGATGAATTAACCAAAAAAAAATCCTCAGTGTGTAACAGGCTTAAAAGTTTATTCTTGTCTAGAAATTATGTAAAAATTCATTTAAAAATATTGAACATTTGTTAATCTCAAGAGATCAATTAACCTAATTACTTTAAGAAAGTGAATAGTTGTTTACTATTTTAGGGGTTGCTACAGACACAATCCTGGTCAGAACAAGTTTATGAATTAAATATGTTTCTAAAATATGAAGTCCAGGGAATTAAGCCAAGGTCAAAATTTTGAAGCTAAACAAGTGGGCTAGTAATAAAAACTCTCATATTAGCTAAACTGAATTATTCAGATGTGATCAATAGTGTCTGAAATTACCAAATTTCTTACAACACTAACAGCATATGATATAATAATCCAAATGTCTGGTTCCCCTCTGGAAGGATTAAGTGCACCTATCCCCTCTAGGCCCAGCGTAGAGGGAGCAGACAAAATGCTCATTTCTTAGTTTTGCCCTGGGGAGAGTTTGACTGCTATTTACTAGCACTTGCCCAAGGGTCCACCTTCTAATCATCTTACATCTAAGAACAGGCTGTGAGCCTCTGGGGAGCTTGACGAAGCTGGAGGGAACTTAGTTTGCTTTCTCTTTGTTTCACTTGAACAATAAAATCAAGTCACCAGGTTCTCCCCAGAAGGAGCTTGTCCACATGTCTAGCTCTCCAACTTTTTTTTTCTTTTTTAAAATTTTTATTGTTATTCAGTTATGGTTGTCTGCCTGCAGATTAACGAATCCCTAAATTACCTACCTCTGAGAGCTAGCAGGTCTTGGCATCCACAAGTCCCACAGGATCATAGTAAACAAAGAGGCCATTGTTAAATAGGTGTGTGAGCACGCCTTGCTGCTATCTGTACATGTCCCACAGACATATATGGGACAATTTATTCAACTGTAGCAGAATACACATTATTCTCCAGCACGGAGGGAACATTCTCCATGACAGGTCATATGTTAGGCTACAAAATAGGTTTTACCATATTTAAAAAGATTCCAATTTTACCGAGTATCTTTTTCAACCCTTATGATATGAAACATGAAGTCAATAATAGAATAAATGTTGCAATAAAAAGAACAATGTTTGACCATAGGAAATGCAGCTGACAGATAAAATAAGATAAAAGACATAGGTCTGTTTGATTTATCAGTATTTCACAATAAATTAGAAATGGCAGCAACATGTTCATTGTACAGTATTTTTTTTTTTGTCTGGCAGAAGTCAGTATTTTGTACAGGATGAGGAAAAGTAGGACAAAAAACAGTGATCCCTCTGGAGATGGGCTTTATTAGGGAGTAGCTAGAGGAAAGAAAACAATCCAGATGATGAATAATGGTAGTGGTAGTAATTCAAGCTATTGAATATATGGCTGTGGAAAAAGTGAAGTGAGATTTTTCTTTGTTGTTGTTCAATTACAGTTGTCCCCAGTTTTCCTCCATTGCTCTCCCCTGTCCTGCCCAGTCCCCACCTCCCACTTTCAATCCTCCCTTCCATTGTCCTTGTCCATGGGTCCATTTATACATGGCCTTTGACTTGACCCTTCCTCTTCTTTCCCCTGGTATCCCCTCCTCCTCCCCTCTGGTCACTGTCAGTCTGTTCTTTATTTCCATGTTTCTGGTTCTATTTTGCTAGCTTGAAGCGAGATTTTTGAGGCTGGAACATTTTATGTGACAATAAGATTTAAAGGGTGAAACAAATTTTGGTTTCTTATATAAAATTAAGGCCCCAGTATTGGACAGGAAGTCCACATGGAGTTTGGTGTCCAAAATAATGACAAATGAAGTGAGAAAGTGTTTCAAGTATGTGTCTTAAGTTCTCAGTGGATGAAGAACTAGAATGGAAACTTTGACAACTAGACATGTGGTAGTGCACGTGTGTGCACATGTGTATGTATTTAAGAGTAATCATGCTGCATGCTACTTTTCCATCCCACGGGCTCTTAATGTATGAGATTCAATAAAGTGCCTTAGCACTTATAAAGGGTTTATGTTTCTCATTTGGTGAGAAATGTTCAAAGCACAGTAGTCCCACTTCATCCATGGTTTTGCTTTATGTGGTTGCAGTTACCTGTAGTCAAAAATAGGTTGTGTAAGTTCCAGAATAGTAAGTGGGAAATTCCAGAAATAAAACAAACCATCCATTTTAAGCTGCACACCACTATGAACACAGTAATGAAATCTCATGCTGCCCTGCCCCTTACCACCCTAGAGATGAATCATCTCTGTCCAGGGTGCCCAGGCTACATATGCAACCTCCTGTTAGTCACTAAGCAGTGATTACTTATTAGAGGCTGTTGTGCATCACAGTGCTTGTATTCAAATAAGCCTTATTTAACTTAATAATGGCCCCAAACCCACTTATATAACTTTTATTACAGTATTACAATAATTGTTCGATTTTATTAATAGTTATTGTTAAACTCTAACTGTGCCTAATTTATAAATTTAAATAACCATACATATGTGTGTATTTATAGTGTTTGATACCATCTGTGGTTTCATGTGTCTTCTTGAGGTCTTAGAATGTATCCCGTGTGCATAAGGGGGGGACTCCCATGCCATTCAGAATGCTAGAAATATTCGTAATGATTATTCTTCTACCTCTTAAAGTTAGATGGTAAGAAATATTCAATTTCAGTAAGTGATGTACAGTAAAATTTTGCACATCTCTTTGATGACAATCTGCATCATAAAGAAAAGAATAGGACCATGTTAATTGGTTTGAGAATCATTTTTCTAAGTAACCACACTCATTTCCATTTTGGAGTGAGGCTCTAGAACTGAAATTCAAGCTTACTATGCTATTCGTCATAGATGACCTTGGTTAATGTATGGTTATAATTACACAGAATAATCAATGAAAACAACAGGAAACTCCAAAGACTAATGAATAGAGTACTCTATGGAATTTAAGATTAAAAAAATGACTAGCTTTTCATTTCTTCCTTATGCTTTTTGTAAAACTAATTCCCACCTTTCACCTGCAAGAACTCTCAAGGGAGCACATCATATTGTTTTGACTGTACAGGTTAGTTCCATTAAAACTCTATTACTCACAAGTTATATATTTGTACTTTTGATCTATCATTTATTACTATAGGTTTTTAAAATAACTTTGTTTCAGTACATCAAAGTTATAAAAGAAATGAATTTGCTTTTATGCTTCATCAAGACAAGAATCTAGATGAAAATGTTGTCTCATGGCCGTTTCTGTTAAAGCAATTACTGGTCTCTGATCATATCCACTAATCTATTGTGTTAATGTAGTATTAACAATAAAAATTTAAAAATTGACTGATTTTATTTGTACTGAAAGAATCTCAGGATAAACTGTGATATTTGTTCCATTTCTCAAAGTGCTTCCTGAAAAATATGGGCCAAATAATTTTAGGTATAATAATTCATTCAAAATTCCTCACAAAATATATTGTTCTATTAAAGCCATAGATCGAAGTGACATTTGTTGGCTTTCTGATGCTTACTAAATATTAAAAAATAATTTCTTCACTAATCTGCATATGTTATAAATCTCTGTGTGAAGAAGAAAGGTGGAACTGAAGAGCAGAATGAAGAAATAACCCAAGTAACTTGTAAACAATATCACAGTATTTGTAATATAATGTGTTCACTATAAAAACAAATTATTTTTGAAGTTTTGAAATGTAGTTACCAAGATTTCTGTATTTCTATGGACTAGTAAATATGTAACTGTTTTCTATTGCAAAACCAACAAATAGGAATATACAGCATCCAGCACAAATAATATCCCTTTTTATTACAAAATATTTTATTACCACATCATAAGCATGTAATTCTGTAACATAACAATATCACACTCAAGCATACCACATGACATTTTAGGTGAAATATTCAAATTAAAACTATAAATTATTACACCCATATTATTACCCTATCAATCACACTCAAGCAGGCCTTATTTCTGCCAGACCCTGTGTATTGAGGACAACTGTACAAGGTGTTTCCCTGTTGGAAAAGGGGTAGTGTGTAGACTAGATCATCTACTTGTGAATTGGAATGGGAAGTATCACCTCATTATAGCTAACTAGAGGACAATGTTTTTAGATTTCTATCCAGTAAGAGCAATTCACCTGATCCTGCCTTTTGATCACTGGCTGATTAAAAATATTGAACAATTTAAAAAATGTTTTAACTAATAGAGATCAATTATTATTTTCCATAATTTTGATTTTGCAAAGTAAAACTTAAGGTAAAAATTATATCAAATGCTAATTAATGTGAACATTGGAAAAAGAAACTTCTCTGTGTTTGTGATCATTGTGTTTCTTATATGAGGCATTATTATAATGACTTTTCTTCCCAGTTTATTATAGGCATTCTTGTAGACAGACAGAAGGAATGCAGTTGAAGTCTAACTTTATTTTTTTAATTTATTTTTCAATTTATTTTATTTATTCAATTTATTTTTTTAATTTATTTTTCAATTCAGATGACATACAATATTATATTAGTTGAAGGTATATGATATAGTGATTAGGGATTACCTATCTGAAGACTCACTTTTGAGGGTTAATATTAAATCACCATTCTTACATTTGTTGTCTTTATTAGATCAGTGATGTAAAAGGTCTAATGTGATGTCAAAGGACTTGCATTTAACAAACTGAAAATATCCTGTGGCTGCTTGTCAGGTTAACCCCCTGCTCCTTTAAAAAACATGACTAAAGTAATTTTGTTGAATGAATGAATAACTTAAGAGATTTTTATAAACCAAGTTATCAAATAGACTGGGGAAAATGCAGGGGTAATTTGTAAGTAGAATTAAAACAATAAATATAACAGCATGTAACATAAGTTCCTTTCTGTCCTAAATTAAAAGTTGTACACATATATAAGATTGTTCAAAATACTTACATGATGAAATTGAAGCCTCTATGGTATCATAGTTTACTAGGTGCAATATTATTTGATACATTCTGAATAACTTGAAATCACTTTGTAGTAGTATGTTATTGATTTTGCATTTACTGTTTACTTATTAGTTAGGAAATATTCAGTGTGGTGCCTCTAGTCAGATTCAATTGTGTTAAATTTGTTAAGAAACATTTAAAACTTATTAAAACACATCTTGTGAACCTCACGTCATCCTTGAGCGTTGCCACATATTTTGGTAACATGCTGAATTTCTCACAAATGCCTTGCTTAGTGCCATACAGTAAAAATGTGCCTTACTGTTTCCTAAAATTTTTTCCTAAATGAAGGAAAAATATGTCACAACAACAACTATACTAGAACTTTTTGAAACTAATTAAACAACATTACAGATTTACTGAGTTACTAAATCAGGGGATGTTTATTGAAATACCATATGACCTCACCTATAAGTGGAACCTAATTGACAAAACAAACAAATGAGCAAAATAGAACTGGAGACATGGAAACAAAGAACAAACTGACAGCGACCAGAGGAGAGGGGTCAGGGAGTAACTTAGGAAAAAAGGGGAAGGGGCAAGTCAAGGAACACGAATAGAGGACTCATGGGCATAGACAATGGTGGGGGGAGATTGACTGTGGGAGTGGGGGGATGGGACAGGGGAGAACAATGGGGAAAAGATGGGGCAACTGTAATTGAACAGCAATTAAAAATATATAATAAGTAAATACAAAAACAAGCTGAAAAATGAATTTATTTGTGATTGGTATGTTGTTTAGCAAGGAATAGACAGGCCTAGAGTCACATAAAGTCATAAAACTTATTTCTGTAATTTGAAATGTTCAGTTTTAGATAAGTTGCAAATATACACATTAACATATGCTCAATATCATTAGGTTTTAAATGAAATGAAAATGAAAACCACAATGAGAAACAACGACATGCCTATTCCAATGACTAGTGTTAAAAATGACTGACCATATCAAGTATGAAGAGAGTGAAAAGGAACTTGAACTCTTTTGTACACTTCTGACGTGAAAAAAAAAATGATACAACCACTTTTGGAACAGTTTATCAGGGTTTTTATTTTTAAGATAAGTATAAATCAGCCATATGACCCTGTCATTCTACTCTTAGGTATATACTCAAGGGAGAAAAAAGGAAATATATATCCACACAAAGACTTATATATGCGTTCATAACAGGCATATTTGCAATAAACAAAAACAATGAATGTGCGTTACCAGGTAAATAGATAAATTGTGGTATGCTAAGAAAATGGAGCATATGCAAGAATAATGAATGAACTCTTTTTGTTCAACCTCGCCTGAGGACATGCTTCCTGGTTTTTAGAGAGAGGGGAAGAGAGGGAAAGAAGCACTTGTCCATGACCCACCTGGTAACCTACCCATAACCTGTGCATGTGCCCTGATGGGGAATTGTACCCATGAACTTTTGGTTTATAGGACACGCCCAACCAACTGAACCAAGACATGAGTGAACTATTGATACAATCAATAACATAGACGTACCTCAAACTAATTATGTTGAATAAAAGAAACCAGACTTCTCCTCAACTCCCAAAGGAATATAAATATATTTTTATATTCTTTTATATATTTTTTGTCAATTATAGCTCAAGAAAGGTTTTAAAACAAACAAACAATTAAATTCCGCTGCCCACCCCCCCCCCCCATCTCCAGCTGAGGCCTGCTATAGATGAGAAACTGCAACTTTGGAAGTAAATTAGAAGTCCTCTCATCTCTTCTGATATTTTCCTTTTCATATAAAATTCCTGGCCTTTCCAGAGCTGGTTTGAGAGAAGAAGAGTGAAGGTATTAATGCCAAAGTTTTAAACAGTTATGGAAGTGTCTTTGGGCTGCTGTGGTGTGTGGTCATGTCTCCTAGATTGGTCAACTGCAACTCTCTCAGTGGAGATGATGCCACTCGGTCATCTGTACACCGTCCCCTGTCCTTTCTGCTTTGCCTCTGAAGATATGTTCCACCTCTTTATTCTGAGGATATTGCAGTTTCTGGCTGAAATTTTGGGGACCAGGAAACTTTTTAAAGTTGTTGGAATTTTCACACCTTTGACTGCCTCAAGTAAAGGGTGCAGTTAGTCCCAGGCCCTGTCCTGCTCTAGCTAGATCCCCGCTCTTCTATGTCAGGCTTGGGTCAGACATCAGCTCCCAGGGTCTCCAGTGGCCGGACACACACAGTAAACTTTTCTCATGCACTGCACATTGAGGACTTGGGGAGAGTGGGCCACATTCTCTACCTTTTGGAGAATGACTTTTAGTATAGGTATTTCCAACTACATACTTCCTCACAAAATTCCACCTATATGTCTGACCCAGTGTATGTTAGATGGTGAAAAATGTCAGCTCGGAGTTGTGTCTTACAAGCTACTTTGGGATGTAACATTTATTAATTTTATGTTTCAGACAAAAGTGAGTTAGGAAACCTCCTTTCCACATCCTGTTACAGATCTACTGAGTCAGGGCTATGTATTGAATATTTACGTGGTGTAAAACAATGCACCAACTTCTATAGAAAATAAAGGCATGATAATAAATATGACTCCAAACACCTTTACTAGAATCTAATATGGAAAACAAGATACATATGTGTATAATTCAGATAAAATTGGTTTAACCATAAGAGAGATAAAGGTAAAGCACAGCAAAAAATGAGAGGTACAAAAAGATCCATTATTCTGGTTTTGTAGAATTTGGGACAGTGAAGAGAGTGGAGAAAGTCTATATGCATAAAAAATAATTAAAACTAAGGAGTATGATACTTCAGGAGAAAAATAGTCCTTCATCACTGGCTATTTCCATTTAATATAATAATTCAATTTTAAAACCTTAGACTGCATGACTTTTGTGCTATCCAAATATCTATTAGTATGTTTCTGAATACATTTGGAATGAGCAAATTGAAATATTTATGTGTGCATTACATTTTAAAAATATAATAAATTACAGAGTTTCATTTACAGTTTATTAGTGAATAGATTACCTCCTATGCTTCCTGGCTACTTTTGTATTGATCAGAGACTTAATAGCAAGTTAGAAATAATACACTTTTAAAATTACCTTTAATAAGTAGGGTTTTTAATTCTATGAACAACATAGCAATATGTAATTCTAATTGAAAATATGCTATGTCATGAAAATTTTACATTCTTGAGATGATAAAAACAGAAAGAAGAAAGCAACACTATGCAATGAAACTTATGTAGTAAAACCTTCTCCTGGCTTGATATGACTATGTGAGGGCATTTATGAAATGGAAATACATAAATCAAACTTCATGCCGGATACTTGCAGGGCTATATATATGCATACACACACACACACACACACATATATATACACACACACACACACACACATGTAAAAACTATTAGCTGAGATATGGTGGTAATAGGTATCATATGGCAGAGTAAACAATCTTCCTGGATCCTCGATCTGAGCATGACAGAGCAAACAGTGTATGTAGGGGAAAACGAAACTATTAATTCACGTGGGTGCTTGTGCATATTTGTGTGTATCTGTGCACATACATTTCTTCACAGCACAGCCATGGACCGCAATAACTTTCTTGGCTCCTTGCTACTCTCCTTTGTACCATTCAAAAGTGCCCTCCCTTGGAACCCAGGCCACATCGTTATTTAAATTTGATTTTGCTCTCAATGCCATCTTCAAACTCCTTCTAACATCTTATTCTTTTTTTTAAACTTCACTGTCAGTTTATTTCAAAAGAAGACATAGAAAAGCAATAAAATTAAATTCACAGATTTGGTGGCAGCGAAGAGGTGACCACTAGGATTACTTGGACCTATCTAAGTACAAAAAGGGAGTTCTATGCCTTTTTTTTTTCCTACAATATTTTTCAGATGTTATGTGACATTTAGATGTAAGAAGTACGATAGTTTGAATAGGTGGTCCCATTATAAAAGTAAATCCCCCCCAAAATAACAAATCAAGCAAATAAAATAAACAAAATATATAAATTTGTCTAAACAACTGTATAGAACATAAAATCAATAAGAAAAATACATTTAAAAAGCAATTATTGGTATGGGATTAAAATGTATTAAAACAACCTCATAAAACTACCAATGAACTGGACCTGGAAGGTCAACATTGACCGCAAACTTGAAAGAATATACTCACTAATCCAACTTCCTTCTGGTTGTAGTAGGATTTATTCAAGAAGTACAAAGTTTATGTACTTTCCTAAGAAATTCAGAGTGTAACTGCTGAACAAGGTATAATAAGTAAAGATGAGAAATACAGGTTCAACTAAGATTAAATTGTGCAGCTCTGAGATCCTAGGATAGAGTAAGGAGAATGTGTGCTAACATCTAAAGGTAGGAGTTGATCTACTTCTTACAGATGAACAGTAGCAGGTTTAGAAAAAAATAAAGATAACACTGAGATGACTCATGAATAAAGACAAAAATGGGAAATTATGCAACACAGTGGAAAAATTGATGTGATTATATAAATTTATTTAGAGTGGTATATTTTAGTCTTCTCAGGCAGCCATAACAATATACCACAATTTGGGTGACTTAAACAGCAGAAATCAATTTTCTAACAGTTGTGAACTCAAGAAGTTCAGGATCAAGGTGCTGGAACATTTGGTTCCTGGTGAAACCTCTCTTTCTGGTTATAATCTGCTTCCTCCTCACTGTGTCCTCACATCAACTTCTCTCTGTGCACAGAGGAGAGAGAGCTTTGTTTTTTCTTCCTCTTTCAATAAGGAAATCAACCCCATGGAATTAGGGATTCACTCTTTTTTGTTATTGTTGTCTCTGTACATATGTATCCCATCCCCCACCCTTTGTCTTCTTCCATCCAAGTCCCTGCCCACCCTAGCCTTCACCACATTGTTGTCTGTGTCCACGGGCTATGCCTATATGCCTGTATGTTCTTTGGCTACTCTCTTTCAGTCCCCCAAACCTCTCCCTTCTGAAATCTGTTCCATGTATCCATGCTCTAGCCCTATTTTGTTCGTCAGTCTATTTTGTTCATTAGACTCCACATGTAAGTGAGATCATATGGTGTTTATCTTTCTCTTACTGACTTATTTTACTTATCATGATAATCTCCAGGTCCGTTCATGCTGTTTCACAGGGTAAGAGTAGCTTCTTTTTTACAGCTGTGTAGTATGCCTTTGTGTAGATTACCACATCTTTTTTATCCACTTATCTATTGGTGGACATTTGGGCTGTTTCCAAATCTTGGCTATTGTTAATAATGCTGCTATGAACATAAGGGTACATAGATTCTTTCTGATTGGTGTTTTGGGATTCTTAGAATATATTTCCAGAAGTTGGATTGCTGGGTCAACCAGCAGGTCCATTTTTAATTTTTTGAGGAAACTCTATACTGTTTTCCACAGTGACTGTACCAGTCTACATTCCTACCAGCAATGCACTAGGGTTCCCTTGCCAGGACTTTTATTATTATTTTTATTTAACTTTAATTATGTGTTTAAAGGCCCAATCACATTCAGAGTATAACTAAACAAATAATTATGGGGGATATACAGTAAACCCATAACAGGGAGATATAGATGTTAAGGCAAGTGGCTGATAGGCTTGTACCAGTACATTCGAGTTGCCTTTTGTGGGAAGGTTTTACACTCTGAGTCTACATGCCGCTCTAGAACGGATGCACAGAATTCGTGGAGGGGCAAGACATGCCCATGCATCCACCCCAGTGCGTTGGTCCTTTCATGCACCTGTGGCTGGATGGAATTATTCATAGCACCCATTAGGTATTCCAGAAAATGTATTAGTTACCACTAATAAATCTTTATATTAAGTGAGAAACTTTCCATTTTTCTGAGGACAGAGAAGCTTTGAAAAATTAAAAAGTCACAGTTAAAAGTAAAGAAGCCTGTTTTCATTTTAACATAGTCTTCTTTGGGGGAACTGCCCAGTCTTCCAGAGAGTCTTCTGTTTCCCTGATGCCTGACATGAAGGCTGCTTCTGTGTCCTCATTACAGCGAGACTGTGAGTCTTAACTCTGAATGAGATCCTCTGGCCGTCCTCTGGGTCCTTGATGTGTTGTGGCATGTCCTCCTGCTATGTACCTTGCATGTTGTAGCTGGGATAGATCCCCTGTGTCCTGGCCACAGTCAGAGCCACCTGGGCCCTCTTTGGTAACCCATCCCCACCACAGGTCTTGCGGGTACTATTGAGGCTGGGCCTCAAATATGTTCTCTGTCCAGCACGTGTCCTGGGTTTGTTATGCCATAGTCTTTGCCATGTGCTTGCCACCCTCTCTCAGCACAATAGAACTGCTAGCTCTCAGCAATCTCCACAGTGTCCAAGAACTGACATGGGTGCAGGAGAACACTCTTAAACACCTCTCTGGGTCTAAATAAATAAAGCACCACTTTTGTCCACCTAAAATTGTGTAGGTACAAAGCCCTCTTCAAGGTCTGGATTTGGTAATAAGAAAATAAACAAAAGCCCTACTGGACTCAACATTTTCCTCTAATTGTGGGCAATTACTAGTTTTGTGGCCTCTATATCTTTGGAGTTATAACCCAGATGAGTGTTTGAGATTTCAAGTCTGACTACTTGTTTTCTTTCTCTTTCTCCTTCTCTGCATAAGAGTTTCTATACACAGGAGCTACTGCTTTGTCATATTCTCCTCTTTCCAAGATAACATTCATTCTTGTCACTTTTGTAGACTAGACACAAAGTTCAGATTCAGACATGTCTAGTGGGCTGCAGAGAAATTTTAATTTGAACATATTTAAAATATATCAATTTAATGCCTTCACAAGTTTTTTACATGTTATTAATTTACATATTTATTCTGATAACAAGAATGCATTGAGAGTCTTAATATTGATAAAAAATGCCAGCCTATCAAAATAAATAGTGATTTACATAGTCCATGTCCTCACTGAGTTTAGCGTAAGGCAGGGAAGACAAATGATTAAATAGATAATTACAAAAGAGCTTTATAAATGCTATGATAGAGGGGCAAGAGAATATTATAGGATAAGTTATCAGGCATACATATCCTAGTATAACCAGCTCACCTGCAAACACATGTATGAAATAAGAAACACCTTGCAAGTAACCAGAAATGCTATGACTTAGCGTAACAGTTAACAGGAGTATCTTCCCATAGAATATAATAAAAGAATGCTACTTTTGGATGATTAATCTGATGTAGGAGGCAGATTGGATAGGATGGAGACAAAGCAGATGACACTGTCTGAGCATCAAACTTGTTAACGTATGAATGGATGAAGAAGAGAACTTCTTGCATGTGGTGAGGATACTACATGGTTTAGAGGGGAAAATGGACAATTGAAGACAGCATCTATGACCGTGGTGAAATCTCCAGTGAAAGGTCATGACAAAAACAATCCCATAAGATACTGAGAAGTATTAAAATAGTTGTAGGAGGGTAGAAAGTAGTCTTCCCTCTATTCTACATAAACCTGGTTTCTGTAATTGTGTTTAGTTCTGGACACTGAACTTTAAAAAAAATTAAAAACCATAAAATGGGAGATGGTTAGAGAAGGGCAGTAAAGATAATTAGCCTTCTGGCAAATAGAAATTAAATAATTAGATTTGTTTACATTAGAGAAAGGAAGGGAAACGTTGATCTGATTATAGAAATGAGTCATAGGTAGAGTAATTAGGAGGGAGATGCTGTGTTCCATTTTCCCAGATGACTGAACAATAGGAAATGGACCTTAATACAGTAGTAATTTTATTTTAGGATATCAATGGAAAAAAACTCTTTAAAATCTTCTACAAATATGTCACTGTATAGCTTACTATCTTAGCATAGCTTCCTATAGGTCTGTCTTTAGAGTCTTTTAGCATCTGTCTGTGCTGACTGGTTACTTGTATGGTCAGGATGGGGAAATAGATGTGTTCATGGATCTGTGGTTTAATCCAATTTGCAACAGTTTCTTAACTTGATTTCATAGACTAGTTCTGAAAATTAATTTAAAATAATGTAACTGTTTCAATATACTCTTTTAAAGTCAATAGCCTCTCTATAAAGTATAATTTAAATTTGAGAGAAAATATGTCTGTAAATTGCTGACTTTTCATTTTACTACAAATAAAAATGTAAAATCCAGTCCTTAAAATTATATCATTAGTCAAGAGTTTTCAAAAAATTTTCCTAGTGATTTTATAACTCACTTTATGATTCTGCCTTTTATCAATTATGTAGAAAAACCTGAATTTCCTCAACTGAAAGTGGACATTTTTAGAAAATTCTAGGAAGTTCAAGATCTGGTTAATTACATGTCTCTTTACAAATGCATTCAAACTTTTTATACACATCCATAAGTTCATGAAGTTGTCTATGCCCACCCTGGACACATACTCCAAGGTCACTGAGAAGAGAATTCAGCTCCGTCTCCTAGGACACAGAGCATTAGCAAATACAAGAACACAAGTCAATTCCACAAGGGTAAAAAAGTGGTGATTTTGATGAAGGTACTTTTAGACTATGCAAAAATCCCTGCTTCTTGGAGACGTTTACCTGTTAAACCTGTAAATGTTCAGTGCATTGAACAGGTCAGTCGTATCCACTTGTGAAAATCAAAAAGTTTAGAGGAGCAAGATCATAGGACTCTGTGGAAAGGAGGCTGAGCTTTGATGTGATAAGTCATAAACTATCAGTCCAGGGGGAAATAGGCAGAGAATGCCGGTAGCATTCTCATTTTTAAGAATCTAAAAGATTTTTGTCCATGGTGGCTAGTGTAAGCCCAAGATTATGAATAAGTGGGACATTTTAATAGAGAAATTGAGAAATCTTACTACCTCATTTAAATGGAACCACTAAGTACTGCAAATAGGGAAAAAAGGTGGAATTATGAAGACAGATGCTTTGTAGGTAAAATCGACCAATTTAGTTGACATACCATATGTGAGAGGTGTCATATCTAACACCCAAAATAGCATTGCCTTTTTACTGAGAAGTTTCCTGTAAGGGTCAAATGCTTACGATAATGTAAATCATAATTGCTGCTGATTAATAGATATTGCAAACATTTTTAAAGAAATTCAATGTGTGTCTCTAAGGCTTAAAATTTTTTCAGCCTACTTATGTTACTTCAATTGTAAAACTTCCCTTGAACATGATAAATGTTAATGCCGGGGCTGTTTTGCATTGGGTTTGTCAGTGGCCCACTTTATTATCTGCACACTAAATTGAGGATGCTTTATGTAAGAGCACTTCATCCTGTAACTACCTTACATTTATTTGACTATGTCACATGACTACCTCATATTTAATTGAAATAACACACAATTAAAATTGTGGCTGGGAGGTGAATGTAACTATTTTGTATTTCTCTCTGAAGAATTTTTTGATATTAGCAGTTTCTTATTTCTTTGTATTTCTCTTTTACTTTTTAATTTTTGTATTAGAGAAAATAAATTGGATGGATTTAATAAAATTCCACAAATGCGCTGTTGACTCTTTTTCCCCTTAAAGTTTTCTTGCCCAACATTCCCTAGGAATCAAAATAAAAATAACAGTTTTCAAATAAAATGTAAATAACTGTTTTCCAACTGAAAAGTTAAAATCATAATTTAAATATTCTATATGTTACATGGCATAAGAATTTAAGAAAAGTTTGCTATTTCTAAAGAAGGATAGCTCTATTTTATTATTTTCATTAAAATATATGAAATAACAACAAATACATTAATTAAAATAGGGAAGTTTAAGGAATTATTTTAGGTGAATACAATTTAAAATCAGTGGCAACATTATATACTATTTTTGTGGCTTTATGTGGGGAATTCTTTTCAGGGTACCTTTGATTTTCAAATAAGTATATAAGAAGAAATTACTTCTCAATAAAAACCATTTTAAATTAACTTTGAATATTTAACTTCAAAAGGAATATACAACTTTTATATTTAAAAGTCTAAATATGAATGACTAGTATGTGCAGAAATTTTAAAATATGCATTATATTTTATCATAAATATTATACATATTGTACAAAAATAATATTGTTAGTATCTTAGAGATATAACTTTATTTTTGTCAAATATTTGCATTTTCTATTTTTCAGGGGTAATTATAACTCACACTGATATGTTTGTATTTAAAATATTTAATGTTTAATGATATGTATTATTAATTATATTGTGGGTTTATGCTACACACACCAATTAATTATACAAATTATAAGCTTTTGAGTTGTGGGTCAGTGTAAGTTCATTTATGCATGCACAACTGTCATTTTATTTTAAATTTGGTTAACTGCAACTCACAAAGAATGAAACAGAGGTTCGGCAGCCTGTGGCCACAAAAGCCAAAACTGTGAAGCAGATAGATGGTGCTTAAAAAGGAAAGAGGTTTTATTCAGGTGCTCTGTGATCGGGGAGCGGAAGGACTCCCAGTCTCAAAGCCCGTCTCCTCTTTCCGCCATGAAAAAAGTCCACCTGTGCTCAGCAAAGCCAAGACAACAGCCAGTATCCAGAGTTCTTGCGCAGGTTAAAGGGGTGGAGGGATTAAGCAAAAAAAAAAGGAAAAGAATTTATGGACACGGACGACAAGGTGGTGATTGCCGGGGGGAGGAGAGTAGAAGGGGACTAAACGGTAATGGAAAAATATATTAAAGATTACATATTAAATACATAAATAAATAAAAAATAAAGTGCAGGTCTTTGGAGCCCGCAGGCAGCTGCTAAGCAGGAACTGTGCCAGTTCCTGGCAGCCGTTCATATCAGGCTCCTTCCTAACGCCTGCACGTACAGCCCTCATGTCCATGAGCCACACAGCTGCCAGGGCCACAATGTCACCTGCTCCCGGGAGAGAGTACATCACCAAATCAACCAGAGAAGGCTAGACGTCCCCTCTTTGGAGGCCATAGGCCATGTGGCCCATGCAAAGAACCAGTGAATGCACCGTGAGAGTGCAGGTCACAAACACATGAGCCACAAGCCAGAGAGAGTGTTTCTTTGTTCCCCTGGAATTATATTAATTTGGGTGTAGGATGGACCAGGTGCTTTCTCAAAATGACCAACCAATTTTCCATACTGTCGCAGGCTTTGGGTGGGTCCACCTTCCAACCAATCCCTTCTATCCCTAGGCTAGGCGGACAGGCCTCTTGGGTCAGCAGCTCCACCTGTGCCATTTTCACGTCTATGATATATATTCGCCTGCCTTCCTCTCGTCCCAACCCAATCTGGAACCGGAAGCAGGAGGGCTGTTTGCTCTATCTAATTATCTTGCTAAGCTTTTACTCACTCCGGTCCCATTCATTAATAATTATAGCTCTGCACGCTCTCAGGATAAGAACTTCCCTCTGTCGCCGTCCCAGCCATAGGGAGGACTCCTCGGGCTCAGACTGACCATATTCAAATAACACCAACAAAAACGATTACTTTTTTTTGTTATTGGGTTTGGAAGTCTTTTATTCATGTTGTACTTGGAGGCCTATTTCATATTTATGTAATATGATGAATTAGCCTAATTTAACTACATGTTGTAAGGAAAATTAGCTATAACATTATCAAAATTCTCATTTTTGAATACTGGCCTTTTAACATTAATGTTCTAATTTTCTTTTCCTGCATGGTGCCAACAGACTGCTTAATGGATTTTAAATATTTATCAAATTAACCGATTGCTTGAATAAACAAATTCCATTAGCGGTGTTAGCAATGTACAAACACAATGTAGACTTTGAGCCATTCATATCCTAAGACCGTTGTTACAAAACCAGTTCAATTATGTACCTCTATTGTTCAAACATGCAAGTTTATGCTCCACATATATATATTATTTGTTAGTATTTTATGTATTTATACTGCAGTACTTATATTTATGCTATGTTATAAAACTGACAAAATAGAAATTGAAAAAATAAAAAGATGAAATAAGGATAACCAAGCAATACTTCTACATGATTTGATATCTTATTGTGTATCATTCATTATGGAAACAACAAAACTCCCACTGAAATAATTATTAATATTTTTGTTCAATAAAATGTGATACTTTTCTCAACACTTAACAGTGTTGCCAAGCACAATAGCCTCACATTATCATTAACCGTGATCTTAAGGCATAAGACACACTTAGATGAGACACAAAAGCACTTTCCTAGTTGTTTTCTGATCATTTCAATTTTTGTCATCACCCCACTAAATGTCGTCATACTGGCACTGTTTTATTCTGTAGTTGTTGACAAAGTGCTTATGTTCCAAATAAGTGAAGTGTACATTCTGCTAGTTTATGTTTACTTGTGCTTGTCCTACTAGCAATTTCTTCAATCCATGGCTCTTTGTAGGGATATTTTTCAGCTGCCTGTCCTTTTTACGACTTACTTTTGTGAAAACTAGATAATACTATCCAGAAATTTACTGAACCTGAAACAGTATGACAACAACCTATTAGAGGAATAAAAAAAGAACTTTGACACTGTAAATCTCTTCTCCTCCTTGTTGAAATCCCACTCTCCCAAAAGGACCATCTTTTACCACATGGGGCAATCCTCCATCTGTCCTTAGGATAAAGAGAAAAGATCAGTATTCATCCATGTATTAAATATGAGTACAATTAATTTTTCTCTATGTTAAATATTACTCATCATGATGTTTTCTTCTTGAACCGTGATGGATTATCTTGCTCACCTTCTGGAAAAATACATACACCTCATTTCGATACAACAAATTTAGGGAATGCAGGGAACAAACTAACACAGCCAGGGATACAAGCCAACCCTTTGGAATGGTATCTGGAGACTTCCGAACTGTCTTAGTAGTAGAGCTAGTAAATAAAATTTCGGTAAGTAAGAAGTTCTCTGATTCCAGACTTACTATGGATGTGGACTAGTTCTATCTTTGGAGAGAGCACGGCAACTTAGTTTCAGAAAACTTCGCACCAAATTGTCCAAATAGTGGATGACAATATTTTATCACTTAGATAAGCAGCTAATGTTGCCAATTTCTATCTAAGTAAAAGAAGATGCTCTACATGACTTTTGCTTAGTTTAAACTTTAGCTTAACTGCAAAGGTGTCTGGAGAACTTAGCATACATTCAGTGTATTCAGGAACTATGAATTTATGTAATAAATATTCATGGAGAATCTACTAATATCTGGTACTCTTTTAAGAATAAAAAACATTTTTTTTCTAGTGGGAAAAAGGAAAGAGGAAAAACCTCCCTGACCCAATGAAGCACTCAGCTACAAAGAAAACAAAATCAAATAATACAGAGAAACTGGTGTTAGTTTCTACAGGCTGATATTTGAAAAGACCTGATAGAGGGGAGGGAGCAAGGCAAGCAGTTTTCCAATGAAAAGGCATTCCAGTCTGAGAAAATAACAAGTATAAACACATTAGGCAACAGTGAACTAGGCAAGGAGGCCAGGAGGCTGGAGGGGGAGAGTGGTTGAGCCTAAAGTCAGAAAGGAAAGAGAAGGTGGTGGGCAACAGATCTAGCAATGCCTATGGAGCAAGGGTGTCAAACTCATTTTCACCGGGGGCCACATCAGTCTCACGGTTGCCTTCAAAGGGCTGAATGTAATTTTAGGACTCTATAAATGTGACTACTCCTTAACTAGGGGTAAGGAGCTAAGCACTGCCACCTGGTAAAAACAAGGTGTGGGGCCAGATAAAACAAGGTGGAGGGCCAGATTCGACCCAGGAGCCTTGTGTTTGCCACCTGTGCTGTAGAGTAAGAAGTGCGGATTTTTTTAAAAGAGGAAGAGTTGAGAAGAAATACGTAATTTGAAAAGAGAGGTATACTATTATGTGGATGGGAAAGAAATAAAACATTCTAAATTTGAACTATAGAGGATAAGAGTAGAATCCTGGAGAGTAGTTATTTAATAGGACATTGCAACTCCAAAGTGAAGAGACACTGGTGACTTGCAACTAATACAAATAATATTGAAAGTAAAATCTAACTGAAATGAATTTTTAGTTAATAAAAAGAGAGGCAAGCAAGCAATAAAAAAGAGAGAGAGGCAAAGACACAATGGTGGCTTAGAGTATTCAGTAACTGTGAAGACTTTGAAGGTTGGACTGGGTTTTGGCTATATTTTGAAAGCATCACCGGCAAGATAAGAGCAGGCGCACTGGAGCCAGATTACTTTGGCTTAAATCCCAGAGCGGCCTGTTGAAAGTTACACCGCCAGGTGCTATTTAAACTTACTGTGATACCTTATCTGTGGAAAATGAATGCTTTTATTCCCTGTCTTCATTATTGAAAAAATTGTTGTTGATATATGTGTGCATATATGTGTGTGCCAGCTAGAATAGTGCGATCACATAGGAATCATTAGTTTCTGCTATTGCTATGGAGTGGAAGAGGAACAGAGGAGTGCATGATGAACCCACGTCTTTGGTAGGAGCAACAGGAGTAATGGAGGTGCTTTTCACTGAATGGAGGTAAGTGAGGATGTAAGCGTGGGGGAGAGTGAAAACAAAGGTGCAGGTTCAGATATGCTAAATGTGTGATGACCCAGAGCCATGGAAGTGAATGTATTTTGTGGATATATTTCAGATGACAGATCCAGAAAAAAGACAAAAAGTAAAGTTTTCAACATTTATATAATTTTAAAAAGTTATGAAATTGGATGCAATCTTTGGGCGTGTGATTTACTTGGGGAAAAGAAGACTGAGTTCTGTGCATTATGCAATGTAGAAAGGGCATCAGCAAAAGTGACTGAAAAGTGATGCAAGAGGAGAATTTGCGGGGTGGCATGGGGCTTGTATTCCAAATAAAGAATCTGTTTCTGTAATGAGAGTGATTGAGTCTCCCAATTGCTTTGGATAAGTCAACTAAGATGAGGGAAAATCATTGTCTAGTTGATTTAATAACCAAATTTTACTGGGGACTTTAGCTGTAATTATTCAATTACCTGACATGAGTTTAAGAGAGCTAGGGAGAGGAGAAATTGGATATGAAAAGTACAGATAATACTTGGCAGAGTTGTATTGTAAACAAGGGAGAGCAATGTGGTTGGTGATAGCAAAGAGAATGTGTAGTCAAAAATATATATTACTTGCCCAGTTTATTTTCCATATGGCTCTTTCAAACAAAGAAAAACAATATGGCATTTCTACTGTTGTACCTAATATCCTGGGAAAAATGATGTTTGGTATATTTTAAATATAGTAGTAATTTAATTTAAAATGTTGACTGAAGCTTCAATTTCTTTTAATTTTTGTGTCTCAGCATAATTTAGCAATCTATATTCTGGTAATGAAGATCTTAAAACTCTATAATTTACTTATGCTTATCTCTGGGATAATTCTACCTTCTCAAGTTTAAATTACTTCTTACTTAGTCTTAAACAAAATACTTGTTTAAATAACAAATTCTCAATACATATTATTTATCCTAACAATTTTCCAATACTGGTCTTTTCTGCTATTTTTAAGTTTCCTTCCTTTTACTTTTTGATATTTTTCGTGACCCTTTTATCTCCATCTTTCTTCAAAGTCATGCTTTGCTTATTCATGTTCATATAATTTTCAATCATGTTAAAAACCAATATGGATTTTGTTTATCACTACAGATACCCTCTTGTTATTCTCCACACTCACCTTTTTCATGAAGTGTAAGTTAGGGACCAGGCTCTGCCTAACAATAGCCCTACATATTCGCTCCTCTGTTCCGAGGGAATTTCCCTGAGCATGCCCCTCTCCCTTTCCATCTGGCCTCTGCACAAAGGCTTTATCCCATATTAACACCACACTTTGTTTTATTGAGGACCTTGAGTTTATCTGAGAGCGGGTACATGAGAAACAATAATGTTGTGGGAGAACCCGGCCTGACCATTTTTGGTACCTGAACCCTGACATTGCAGAGAAACTACACTTAGCCAGCAACAAAAACTAAAAAAGGGTAAGGGTTGCAGTGATGACAGATCTGAAAAAGGGCTGCCAAAAATAAATAAATGTAGAAGGATAGATTTCTCTGGAAACTATCCATTATTACATGCTTATGCTTATATGGCTTTAGTAAAGTGAAAAAATCTTGTTACATCTTTATGTATATCACTTAAAAATCTTTGTAAGATTTTTAGTTTGTATGCTGCATTTGTATATTGATCTACCCGTGAACTTTATTGCAATAGATGTCTTTCAATAGAAAAATATTTGCAAGGTGTTGACTAATTTTAAAATATAGAACTCTTATTTCTTCAGTGTAAATAAAATTACAATGATGAGATTACTGAAATCTCATATTTAACTGAAAACCCTCCTTTTAAAATTCATGCTGTTCTCAGTGTCTAAAAGAAGTCAACTGATTTTTCTCAATCTGTTTTCATGTTGTCCAATATTTTTTTCTGCAAATATACAGTTTTATAAGGCATAATATATATTAAAACATATTCTGCATTCTTTTATTTTTAGCTAATAATAAATTACATAATAAAATGCAAAGAAAGATTTACAGTCAAGATAGAGGTGTAGGTAGAAATGTTTCGCTTCCTTGTACAACCAAAACAATAACAACCATATTAAAAGCAAAAAACAACCAGAACTGCCAGAAAATGAAATTGTATGAAAGTCCAACAACAAAGGAGTTAAAGAAACATTCATCCAGACTGGTAAGAGGGGTGGAGACAGGCAGCCAGTCAGAGAGGACATGCAGCGCAAGGTGGTGGCCGGAGGACCAGGTGGGTCCATGTTCTTGCCCTGATAAGTCAGGAAGAACAACTGGGAAGTGAGACAGACTATGAAACCCAGGGTTTCAGTGCATAAAACTAAAGACTCAAAACTTCTGGCTGTAAAAATCTATGGAGTTTGTGGCTGTGGAGAAACTCCCAGTCTCATAGGAAAATCTGATGGAGAGACCCAAAGAGTCCCAGAATGTACACAACCCACCCACCTGGGAATGAGCACCTGAAAGGGCACAATCCGCTTGTGGGAAGTGAGGAAAGTGATGGAAAGTAGAGCAAGAGCCTAGAAAGTGAGCAAGTGGCATTGTTCCCTATCTGGCCCCTCCCCCACATACAGCACCACAAGCAGCCAAGTGGATTACCCGACATTGGCAAATACCTAAGGCTACACCCCTTACAAAGTAACAGGTGCACTGAGACAAAGAAATATGGCCCAAATGAAAGAACAGATCAAAACTCAAGAAAAAGAACTAAGTGACAAGGAGATAGCCAAACTATCAGATGCAGAGTTCAAAACACTGGTAATCATCATGCTCACAGAAATTATTGTGTTTGGTCCCAAAGTGAAGGAAGAAATGAAGGCTATCCAAAGTGAAATAAAGGAAAGTATATAGGGAACTGAGAGTGAAAGTAAGGAAAATGGGACTCAAATCAAGGATTTGAAACAGAAGGAAGATATAAACATCCAACCAGAATAGAATAAACAAATAAGAATTCAAAAAAATGAGGAGAGGCTTAGGAACCTCTGGGACAACTTTAAATGCTTCAACATCCAAATCATAGGCATGCTAGAAGGAAAAAAGAAGAGCAAGAAATTGAAAACTTAATGAAGGAGAATCACAATATGGCAAAGGAAATAAACATGCGTGTCCAGGAAGCTCAGAGAATCTCAAATAAGTTGGACCCAAGGAGGAACATACAAGATACATCATAATTAAATTACCCAAGATTAAAGATAAGAAGAGAATCTTAAAAGCAGCAAGAGAAAAGGAGACAGTTACCTACAAAGGAATTCCCATAAGATTATCAGCTGATTTCTCAAAAGAAACCTTGTAAGCAAGAAGGGGCTGGAAAAGAGGTATTCAAAGTCATGAAAGGCAAGGACCTACATCAAAGACTGCCCTATCCAGCAAAATTAGCATTTAGAATGGAAGGGCAGATAAAGTGCTTCCCAGATAAGGTCAAGTTAGAGGAGTTCATAATCACCAAGTCCTTATTATATGAAATGTTTAAGGGACTTATCTGAGAAAAAGAAGGAGATCAAAAACTATGAACAGTAAAGTGACAACAAACTCACAACTATCAACAACTGTACTTAAAAAACAAAAGCATAAACAAGCGTACAACTAGAACAAGAATAGAATCACTGAAATGGAGATCAGTGAGTATGGGAAGAGGGAGAATTGGGGAAAATTCACAGGGAATAAGAAGCATAATCGGTAAGCACAAAATAGACAGGAGGAGGTTAAGAATAGTATAGGTAACGGAGAAGCCAAAGAACTCATATGTACAACCCATGGATATGAACTAAGGTGGGGGGTATCCTGGGTGGTGGGGAGTGCAGGTTGGAGGGGAATAAAGGGGAGAAAAAATGGGAAAACTGTAATAGCATAATCAATAAAATATACTTTAATAATGCAAAGAAAGTATGCAACAAAATAGCTTGAGGGGATAATTTTATTGCATAAATGCAGGATTTGACCTTTAACCTTTGTTAATAATACAAATAAGAAAACTTTAAAAAGGGAAGGAAACCAGAATGTGAGTACAAATGCAGGTGGATGGGTAGACTCATCACAGAAATTTGTTATATTTTATTTCTGATTAATTATACTTTCCCAGTTAAAAAAATGATGGTTGAGAAGGAAGACAAAGGTGTGATATATAGTCTTTGAGGTTAGAAATGAAGAGTTAATAGACAAGGCACATAGAGTAGGATTTCTGAACAGGAAGAAAGTTGAGGTTACCAGCCATGAGTTAAAAGTGGACCAATCAGTATTGTTGTGTGTTTCCCTGAAGTCACTGTGTATTTGTCTATCACAGTATGTAACATTGTTGTTATTATTAACTAAAGTCAATACTTTATTAAGATTTTGTAGTTTTTAATGTCCTCTTTATTTTGCTGTAGTATCTAATCCAGGATAGCATCTTATATTTAGTCAGCATGTCTCCTTAGGTTTCTGTAGATGCCGAACAATTTCTTATACTTCTTTGTTTTTGATGATGTTGTGTTGTTTCTAAATATTGCTTATTTTTATTTATTTATTTTTGTCACTTTTTCTCATTGTGTTGTTCTCTGGGAAAAGTACTCAGAACTGAATTCCAATACACTAATTATTTCTTTAATTCTATGTGGTCTGTGACTTATTCTACTCATTCATTTTTTAAAAAATTCAATGACCATATTTTCTCATTTTCAAGATTTCTCCTAAGTTAATTTAATAACCATGTACATTTAAATTCTATCTTTTTATAATTTATCATTTTTATTATTTTTCTTTCATTTTTTATCCCTGAAGATATAAAACATTTATTTTGAAGTCATTTTCAGTTTTCTCTATTATTTTTATTTTATCTGGTGTAAATTCCAATTAATTTGGTTTGCTATCTTTCTTAGTATCAATTTGAATTTCCAAATTTCGGTTTATAAGTTTATAATGAGTCGGTGTTACATTTATTTTTGTTTCTGCTTTCTTCTTTCTTTGTGTGTGAAATCATCCTTTCTTACAATACAATTGTGTGTATCATTATCATTTACCCAGAACTTCTACGCAGAACTTCTATAGTCCAGAGTTCCTATCCCGTGGTGATATCCACATATAACTTACCGGTATGTCTGACAGCATAGTTGTATCTGGTTCATTCATTCCACCTCTTTAAGTGTCAGTCAACTCTAAGTCATTCACCAGCCAGAAGATTCATCACAATTTTTTCCACCTTTTTTCAGAGTAAGGAACCAATCTTATTTCTTTACTTTGAAGAATAATCCAGGTTCTGCACTGAAGGGATCCCTTTATTTCTTATTATCCCAAAAGAGACCTCAGTTCCTTCTTCCTCAGCTTGTTCCCTGGCTCTGAAACTAGCAAGCATGACTATTTAAACCCACCTGTTGATACATGTTTATTATCTGTTTGGTCTTACAAAATGTTTGTTTTGAACATAGATTAATTATTCCTTTAAATAGTCCTTTTTTTCTTAATATTTATAATATCATTATGTGTTTAGAGTAGAGCAGAAGGGCTGAAGAAGTCAAACAATAACACTTGATTCACTGTTTAGTGGCTGATATTTTCTAAGTGAATTTTATATATACAGATACATAATGAAATTGAATACATTGCTCTAGCTTTTGGAAGAAAGTGTTTCATAAGTAAAAATTTGCAATGCTCTGTGTTCCTTTATAGATAGATAAAGCAATTTCCCTTGGGAGCTCTGTTACATAATTCTGTGAATTGGATGATATATGAGAAATAGCTTCTGTAATGAATAAGATGTTAATTATGGAGACTTACTGATTAGATGGGAGAAAATGCAATGCATTTGGTAATGACTATTACATATTGTGATAGCTGTAATAGATATCTAGAATGAGAACTACATATTTTATTTGTCCCCGGTCTTTTTCTACAGGGCTGAAGGGATTGCAGGTATGTAAAGCCCATCGGGTCACCTGGATCATCACCTTGACATGCAGGGCATTCCCTACAGTGTATTTTGGGTCTTTTCCCCATTTTAAATTACATAAATTATAGTTCTTATAAGTGGCTCCATAAGCAGAGAAAAATTCTTTTAAGTTCATAATGGTATAGAAATATATAGATTGTAATTTATTCTTTCAAAGTCACAGAGATTAGCACATTAATTGTGGCTATCTGCATGGAATCAGTCATTCTTTTTTTTTAATCAATCATTCTTAACTTCAGATTTGCTATCTGCATACATTCAGTAACCTGTATCTTCAGATGTGGAAGAAAGACTTAAGGTCAGCAGTTCTATTGTTTGTATGTTTCTACATCCTTCACAAAACATCTCCAGCAGGTGGTAATCCACTTGAGTGCCCACATTTTCAAATCAAATTATACCACCATGATCCAGGAGGAGAGGTGAATGATCACCTCCATGTGCTAGTCCAAATGCTGTCTCTCCAAATATGTACCCACAATTGTCACTCTAAAGTGTCCCTCTTATTAAACATCTTCATCACCCACCACAACTTAATAAAATCTATGGCTTTAATGGTTCACATCATTTGTTTTAAATTTCTAGAGATAAACTGCTCTAGTATATCAGCATTTTTCTTCAGTGAGTGTCATTAAGAACTTAGCACAATATTCCAAATGAGATCAACCCTCACAGAAAATGCTACATCATATACTTTGCTCTAAATATTGTAATTTATTAAGCTTGGTCCATGACCTTTCCAAACATGCTTTACTTTATAGAATTTCAGATATTTGTCATTTCTTTTTCTAAGTGCCTACAAATTAACCAATTGATGTTGAGTTCTGCCATCTTGGATATGACCAATATTGGACTTTATTCTGGAGACTAATCTTCTTCCTCTCAGACACTTCCAGTCTGCATTTTTAATACCTTCACCAACTCCATCATTCTCACGGATATTTCATCTAAGTTTAATGTATTCATCAATTCATTCAGTGCTTGAAGATGTAACTTGAGCCAGGAATCTTAAACTTACTTAATTAGTCAGTGGTTGTCTTAAGTTTTTTCTCAGTATTCTAGTTTATTTTGTTAATAAATGTTTTCCTTATTTGGTTCAAAATTATCTCATTCCCAAATTACAGAGAAAATGGACTCAAATAACATTTGAAGACTTTATCTTAATGTTTCAGAGTTTTTTTGACCATCTCTTCTCAGCACCAGACCTATGAATTTTCTGTTCATTTTTTTTCCTCTAGATATAGCTAAGACATTCTTTTCCTGTCCTCTGCTTTTTTTAGTAAATAGTGGTTATATTCTAAACTTTAGGTTCTGTAACACCATATTTATGGATTTCTGGAATTTGTATTTGTCTTGGTTACAAACTATCTTTCCATTTCTCTTGAACTTTAGATATATTAATTTTAGAATTTTGTGTTAAGTATTTTAATATGAAATCACTTTTATTTCCATTGGATCCA
Organism: Desmodus rotundus; assembly: GCF_022682495.2. Classification (NCBI taxonomy): domain Eukaryota; kingdom Metazoa; phylum Chordata; class Mammalia; order Chiroptera; family Phyllostomidae; genus Desmodus; species Desmodus rotundus. The sequence continues at coordinate 15,431,385 of NC_071388.1, read as the reverse complement.
TTCAAAATTATGTTTGGGGGATATAATTTCAGATATTTAAAATATTTTTATGATCTCCTAAAATTCAGACATAGATTTAATTACTGTATTTTCTCCAGTTAAGTTAAGGATACATGTTCAAATCATTCAAAAATGTTGTTCCCTGGATCACTAACTTCAGATCATACTGCTTTCATTTTACGTTTGATTTTTACCAGAGAATCCATCTGTCGTATTGAAAATTAGTCTAGTGGAATAACAGCCATTACTGTTGCTTTTATAATATTCTGGGAAATAAAATTGGACACAGGGACACAAGACAGGTCAGCAGTTTAGTAAAAGCTCTCTTTTAAAACAGCATTCCAGCAGTCTGCTGTTTTACCCCTGTCCTCTCCTGTCACTAATTTCGTGTTTTCATTAATGACACATCACTCATTCTCTCTTAACAGTTCATGGAGTTCGCACATTATGTTAAGATACTGCTGCTGATTCTCTCCTTTTGGGGGAGGGGAGATAATGGGGAAGTTAATTAACATCACTGTTCCTGAGAAATCAGTTGCCCTGAGCACATACCTGCTTTCTCTCTTTTTATTTTTATTTTCATTTTTTTTAATTTTTATTGTTATTCAATTACATTTGTCTGCATTTTCTCCCCATCCCTCCACCCCACCCCAGCCGATCCCACCTCCCTCCCTCGCCTCCACCCTCCCCCTTGATTTTGTCCATATGTCCTTTATAGTAGTTCCTGTAAATCCCTCTCCCCACTGTCCCCTCACCACTCCCCTCTGGCTATTGTTAGATTGTTCTTAACTTCAATGTCTCTGGTTATATTTTGTTTGCTTTTTTCTTTTGTTGATTATGTTCCAGTTAAAGGTGAGATCATATGGTATTTTTCCCTCAATGCCTGGCTTATTTCACTTAGCATAATGCTCTCCAATAGCCAAGTACTGGAAGCAACCTAAGTGCCCATCAGCAAAGGAGTGGATCAAAAAATTATGGTACATTTACACAATGGAATTCTACGCAGCAGAGAGAAAGAAGGAGCTTATACCCTTTGCAATGGCATGGATGGAACTGGAGAGCATTATGCTAAGCAAAATAAGCCAGGCGGTGAGGGACAAATACCATATGATCTTGCCTTTAACTGGAACATAATCAACAAAAGAAAAAAGCAAACAAAATATAACCAAGGACATTGAAGTTAAGAACATTGTAACAATAGCCAGAGGGGAGTGGGGAGGGGATAGTGGGAGAGGGGTCTATAGGAGCTACTATAAAGGACACAAGGACAAAATCAAAGGGAAGGGTAGAAGTGGGGGAGGGAGGTGGGACTGGCTAGGGTGGGGTGAAGGAATGGGGAGAAAATGCAGACAATTGAAACTGAATAAAAATAAATTCATTAATTAAAAAAAACACAGAGCTAACAAAACTCTGAGCTAGTTTTGAATCCAGATCTGTCTGGTTATAAAGTTCATGCCATAGGCACTCTACCTGTTGTTACCTGGGTTTTGTTGTTGTTGTTCTTTTAAAATCTACTGTAGCATTCTAAACTATGCTTTTAAAGGTAGAAGAAATAACAGAATTTTGCTAAAACCCGAAAAAAAATAAAATAATTTTTTTTTGTTTGCATCTTCACTCAAGAGAGATACTGAGCATAGAATTAGTGTTCCATCCTCTTCAATTATCTGAGTTTTTGTAGAATTGGTATTATTTCTTCATTAAATGTTTGGCATAATTTTAAAGTGAAACAATTTAGGCCTAGAAATATCTTTGTGGGACATTTTTAACTAAAATTTTAATTTCTTTAATTGATATGGAATATTCTATGTGAAACCAACCTTTTTCACTGTATTATAAGTCTATTTCTACTTCAACAAAATTTGGAGAAATGTTTTGGATGACATGTGTTTCAGACTGAGATTATGAGCATTTTTAATGTTTTGTTCATTCTCAATAGAAACTACATGAGTGATGATCTTTTAAGAGAATGTGTCCTGTAACTAACAAATATATTTTTGGTGCTAAATTTCAGATAATTCCTAAGGAGTGCAAATTTTTCAACTTGATAAAAAGAAATTTGAAGTGTTAAACTTAATTTGAATTTATTGAAATAAAATTGTTTATAATATTCTCTAATTATCTATAATCATAATGATTTGTGACTTCTCTCTTTTTTCTGAGCTGTCTAGATTTATGAATTTTATGAATTTTATTATAGAATTAATTTATTTTATGGTTATCTTTCCATTGTTCTCTATCTCATTGATTTCTCTTCTGATCACTCATTCTGTCCAAGTGCGTTATTTTTGGGTTTCATTTTTTTCTTAATCTAGTATCTTGAAGTCAAAGCTGAGAGCACTAGTTTGGGATTATTTTTCTTTATTGCCCTTAATTTTCGTAAGTATTGATTGGCAGATTCCTTTAATTTGGTAAGGTGATTTCACTTTTATCCTGTTAAAAATACTTTCTACAGTAATATCATTTTTTTTGACCTGTAGGTTATTTAGAATTGCCCCCCCTCCATGTATTTTGGGGTTTTCCATAGACCTATGTGTTATTTGCTTTTAATTTATTTCCAGTACAGTCTGAAAGAATACTTTAGGTGTTTACACTCCTCTTTAATTTACTGAGGCTTGATTTATGCCAAGTTGATAAATGTTTCATGTGTACTTAATTGTTGTTGAATGGAACATTCTGTAATTGTCAATTGAATCAACTTGGTTGGTAATATTCTTCAAGTACTCTATGTCCTCATTGATTTTGTGTCCATTTATTTTTTCAGCAGTTGGGAGAAGGGGATTGAAATTTCTCATTGTAATTGTGGATTATTTCATATATGCAATAAAGTGGTTTCACTTTCATATACTTTGAAGGTCTGTTTGTAGATGCACAAATATTTAAGATTATTACATTCACTTGATGAGTTTACACTTTCTTATTATGAGATGACTTTCTTAATATCCAGTAATATTATATGGTCTGAATTCAAAATTATTTAATATCAATATAGTAATTCTACCTTCTTTTAACTAGTATTTGTATGGTTTATCTTTTTCAATCTTTGCCCTTTTAATATACTTTTGGTTTTATATTTATAGTTTTTTTCCTCATAGGCAACATATAGAACTTGGTTTTTAATCCAATTTGAAAATCTCTGCCTTGTAATGGAAGCATTTAGACACGTATTGTATCACATTATTTATGTTCTATTTGCTTAACCTATTCCTTTTTCACTTTTTTCAGTTTCTCAGCTTTTTTTAAGTTAAACATTGTTATATATGTATTTTATCACTTCAACTGCATATTGTTTTACCTCTTTGTGTTGTTATTTTAATGATTCCTTAAACTTATAGCAGTCTAGTTTCAAGAGAGATTATATGACTCTACATAGTTTATAAAAACTGTAAAGTAACACACATTATTTCCTTCCTAGTCTTTACAAGTGTGTTACCATATATGTTTATATATGTGTATTTGTTTTTGTATTATACATGTGTGTATGTATTCAAATGTATGCATTTATGAAAAAATTCAACAATATAATATTATTTTAAGCAGTCAATGATCTTTAACAGAGACTTAAGTAATAAGAAATATATCTCATATATTTATGTAGTTACAATTTTTGGTGCTCTACATTTCTTAAATGTAAATATGTATTTTCATCTGGTATTACATTCCTTCTGCCTGACAAATTTTCTTTAATATTTCTTGTATTCTGTGTACTGATGATAAATTAATTTTTTCTATGTTGACAAAATTTTATTTTGGAATAATATATATTAATATATAATAATTAGTTATTAATCACTGCAGAGTGAAAGTATTTTAAGACATGTAAAATATTATCATATAAAATGATGTTTTATATTATAAAATAATACATATTATTATTATATAATGAGTAGTATGGTTATATAATTATATATGTATATGTGTGTGCACATGTATATGTCCCATGAAGCTATCACTCAATTTCTCCTAAAACATGTTCTGAAAACAAATAGAATATAAACATAAAAGAATACTTGAGTTTAAATATGCCACACTGCTAGTTTCAGAATCAGAAAGTGAATAGAAAATCCAAAAATGAAGATTCTTTTAGGGTAGTAGAAGTAAAAACAAGTACCTAGAGAGAGGGTCCTTACTAAGCCATTGAAATCAAGGTCTGAATGGGTTTTGTATTCTGAAAAGAGACTGAAGCAAAGGAGCAATGGATTTTCTGGCTGGTGTTATGACTTAGAAAAAATTGACATTTAATAAAGAGAAGGAGATATAGCTATGTGTCCAACCAGGTTGACTTTGTTCTACATCTGGAACTACAACTTATGTTTGTATAAAATAGACATTTCTTAATTTTTATTTTAATTTCCCATGTCTTGAGGTATCTATGCAGCATTTTTTTTTTGTAATTTTAGCTCAGTCTTACAGGTCATTAATTTTATTTATTTTTTATTGAATTTATTGGGGTGACATTTGTCAAGAAAACGATACAGGTTTCAAATGTACAACTTAGTAAAACATTATCTGCATAATGCATTGGACACTCACCACCCAAAATCACGTGTCTTTCTGCCTCCATTTATCCATATATCTTACTTACATATGAATCTAATCAATAAAATAATTTAAAAAACAGAAGCATTGTTACATAAAACAGACTGACAACTGTCAGATGGCAGGGGAGTTGGGGGAAGACAGGTCATTAATTTTAAAGTCAGCTTTATTTAATGAGCACTTTATCCAATTCACAATTTCTTCATATAAAATATATATGTACATATTAGTATACGAGGTCTGTCCAGAAGTTACCAGCCATGTAATATGAAAAATAGAGACATTTATTGAAGAAGATGCAAGATACATGAAACATTGTACATAGGACAATGACACCTCAGTCCCCTTCAAAATAGGCACCTTGGAACCTCACACACCTCTACCAGCATCTCTCCCACTGTTCAAAACACTGCAAAATCCTTTGTTGGAATCACCATCAGCTGCCTGACCATATTTTCCTGAATATCATCGACGGTCTACAATCTCTTCCCTTTCAAAGGTGATTTTAGTTTTGAGAGAAGTTAGAAGTAGCAGGGCACCAAGTCTGTATTGTAGGCGGCTGAGGCATCTGGGTGATCTGATGTTTCACCAAAAACTCTGCAGGAGACGTGATACATGAATGGGTGCATTATCATGATGCAGCTGCCAATCACCAGTTGCCCATAACTGAGACCTTCTGAATCATCTGAATAGTTTCTGCAGAGGAATGTTCAAGCTGAATGCAAAATTTGGTGCATATTTGTTGCTCTACTTACTCAGTCATTTTGAATGCTACAGCCACACAGTACACATGCTCATTCAATGGATCCACCCATACTGACTAGTACAGTGAGGTTATCATTGTTCATACATGCACATTCCAGTCCACTCTCCTTAGCTGCTAGGTTACATCAAGGTTGTGCAAACCATTCTTGTTGTATTAATAATGGCTGGACATTTTCTACACAGACCTCATACATGTACATATATGTACATATATTTTATATTTTTATAGAAGTTCTAGTTTTAAGCTGACTTTTCTTATCTCATTCAAAATGAATTTTATATTACTCCTGAATTGACCTTTCTGCTTGTTTTCAATAGAATAGGCATGACTTTATAATAATCATAAATTTAGAATGATATTTTATTGTACAACTCAGACTTTGGATAATGAAATCTGTTATTTTGCTTATGAAGATGATTTAAGAAGCATGATGCACCTTGATTTTTGGTCCATAAATTTCATATTTTATTTATTCACATTATCATTTTTAATATATCTGTTGACTTTGAAACTGCTTTCCATATGACACAGGGAAAATTTATTTTTATTATAATGGCATACCCATGGATTTTGATTTCTCAGGAGATAAAATTAGGCACTACTCAAACCAAACACTTAAATTAGGGAAATAAGATTACATGACACCTAATTATATTGGCACATACAAAGATTTTCTTTTTCATTTTAAATAGAATAAAATGATATTCTTGCTTTACCATCTCACATGCTAAAAACATAAGTCTTCCCTGAGATGTGCATCTTCGCTTAGTGCGGTGCCATTACCCTTCAAATCACTGTGTGTCAAGCAAAAATACATTTTCAAATTTCTGTAACATGTAAGCATAAATTATTATGGAAATATGAAAGTTTTTTAAAATATTACCAGGGGTAAGTCATCTTGATAGCCTAATTCCTTGAAATACTGTAATGAAAATGGCAGTTAACCTTTATGGCTTTTCTCCTCAAAACCTGCCACAATCTAACCATGAAGAAACCATCACGTGAAGCAAAACTGGTAGATAGTCCACAAAATACCAGGCATGTACACCTCAAAACTCCCAAACTAATGTCATCGGACACGAGGAAAAGAAAGAGTAAAGGAGACTTTCAGGACATATGACAACTTAATATAATGTAGTATTCTATGTATGAGATTCTAGAACAGAAAAAGGACATTAGGTAAAAACTAAGACAAAAATATGGACTTTAGTTAATAAAAGGTATTTATTGGTTTATGACTTGTGACTAATATAAGGTAATGCATGGGAAGATTCAACAAGGAGATACATGGGGTCCAGGTATATGGAAACTCTCTAGTATCTTTGCAACTTCTCTGTAAGTCTAAAACTATCCTAAAATGAAACATTAGTAAAACTGAAAAGGTACTATTTATATAAGATGAAAATGAAGTTTATTTTCATTTATTAAAAAAGCAAACATATCTCACCCTGCAACAAGTTATGTTAAAAAAAAATAGGGAGATAAACTGTCTAGATATTTACTTAAAGAGGAAAAATATTTACCAAAAGGAATTTGACATTCTTTCAAACTTTAGAGAACCTTTACAAGAGTAGATAGATCATTTTGAAAACATATAAATTGGTCTCTTTGTTTATAACATTTGTATATCTAAAGGTTTTTAAAAGACAAAAAGGAATAGGGTTCAATTTTTGGAATGGAAGAGTCTGAGGACTGGTACCAATCAGTAATCATATTTTATTTTAAACTTCGTTATATCTAAATTCATATAAATGTGATAATATGGTATATTTTAATTTATGTTTTTACAGATTTTAACCCAAAGAGGAAATAAAAAAGCTAAATAAAGCAGAGTAAAAAATAATAACAATCCATGCAAAGTTAATAGATTGTATTTACTGTCAGATAAAATAAAGACTTGGAAAAATGTTGTATGTATTTTATATCAAAAATACAGAAGCCTTATAAAATATAAGAAAGATTATATGACAAGCTATAATATTCAAGATAACACAAATACATTTAAGACTAAGGTAGGACCTGTAATTTAACACTATACAATATACTACCAGTTATTTTCAAGGTGTTTACACATATCATTGAAAGAATGAAACAACCAGGTAAATCAAGTACTTATAGATTACTGATTGATATATGTAAACAGTCAACTATCAATTTTATGTCATAGTTTTTTCAGAAAATAAGTGAAAAGCAGACTGCTATAAATCAGATTGTTTTCTCTGATAACATAGTTTATTTGAAGTCATAATATGTAAATAAAATTCAACAAATAACATCTTTGATTATAATGGGGCATAGAAATAAGACAAAAATAAAAACTAGTTAAAACTTAAAATTGCAGCCCTGGGTGGTGTGGCTCAGTGCATTGAGTGCTGGCCTGTGAACTGAATGGTCATCAGTTCAATTCACAGTCAGGGCACATGCCTGGGTTGTGGGCCATCCCTGGTTGGGGGCATGTGAGAGGCAACTGACTGATGTATTTCTTTCACACTGATGTTTCTCTCCCTCTCTTTCCCCTCTCTCTAATAGTAAATAAACCAAATCTTTAAAAAACAAATAAACTTAAAATTATAGAATTGTAATAGGTGTATGAATTTGAGTTTTTAGTTTTAAAGTTGTCAGTTGATAAAATTCATAATGATTATGGAATTATTAAATATTAAGAAGCTATGCACAGTGAACTCTAAAGTCTCTACTCTAAAGTAGAATTTAATCAATAATTATATATGTTTTCTATTTAATTTCATTTATAAAATGCACAACATAATTTCATGAAGAAAATTTAAATCTTGCAAAATCTTGTACAGCTACAGTTGAACAAATACCATGTTTTGGTTTTCTCTCTCTCTACTTCTTTCTCTTTAAACATTATACATGTTTGAGAAACATAAAGTGATTTTAAACAGTTGGGTCACCTGAAATTTTATTTTAGCATATCAAAAAATTCTGCATCTGGGCACCCTATTTGGCAGTTTTGTTCAAAGTTTCTGTAGTTTATCTTATGTTACATGGCTAAAGCTGTTATAAATCTTATGTTCTATAAATTATTACCAGTTTCCTGAGGGTTGATTTTAAAATAAGGGGGCAAAAGTACATGTTTTTAAAAAATACTACTGTAATTTTTACCAAATAACCAAACACTGTAAATTATTAAATAATATTTTATAGTATTACATTTATATTTTAGGCCATGAGTGTTTAATGTACCAGATAAATTATTACAATTAATATGTTGCTTTATTTGAGCTTTAGAATGAACTTAAAATGATAATTCCAGAAAAAATTATACAATTTATTTAATTCCCATAATCCGTACTGTGATTAAAATAAATACTTGAAGGCATTTCAACATCAAGGACAGTTGAGGTTATCAGGCTATGATATTTCAACACCCTACATCCTTTACATCTGGCATCATTCTCCATGGACCAATAACACTTGCCTGACTGATATAGTAAGTCAAATAGCTGCCCCAAATATTTTGTAAGTTCATATTCTTCCCCTTTATTCCACTGGTTAAGGAAGCATCAGTTAAAGTATCTACTGTCCATGTAAACTCTTACCTAGTAGAGTGCTGCCACTCTGTCCTTCCCCAGGTCAACAGCAAGAAAAGTATACCCAGCAAAGCCTGCTTATGCTTTGGTTACACATTTTCATCTTGTCTCTTTCAGCCTTCCCAAAGCATTTCCCTCTCCTGAGTTTTCCCACTGCAACTGCCAAGTTTCCAAAGATGTGAAACTGGACATCATCCCTACTACTTCTTTCCCCATCCCCTCCAAGATTCAGGGTCATTACCCATAAAAGTCACTCAAAGAATGCACATAGAAACAATGAATAAATACAGCTCTTGAGTTCATGTGGTGTCATCCTGATACCTAGACTTTCCATCTGACAACATGTGAATTAGGTTGGGGTTATAGTCCTTTGTGCTTACTGTTTTCCATCTGCCACCCTGATTCCTACCAATTATTGTTCTTTCCAGAGTGTGGTGTAACCAGTTTTAAAAGGTCCCATCTTCCCACAAATTATATATATACTAACGTACAAACTTACCGAGCACTCCGTCTGAAATGATATGCCAATTTTCTCCTTGAATGATAACTCTACATAGTCTGCATGAGACCTTGGCAGGATTTAGGTATATAGTTTCATCGTTGATCTTTTATACACCCTAGCACATTGCAAAGAAGATTCTGAAGGCAACAACAGGACTGGAACAAGATTGGGCCTTTATCAGGGTATATTAGGTTACCCTGAGGACGACACCTGAGATGTTCTTCCTCCTGCAACAAGCCTTCTCCCTCACATTCCTCCACATCGTGGCTTATGTCATCACAGAGAACTTTCTGTATCCATTCCTTTATACAATAAGACACATCCCATGTCCCATGATTTCTGTTACTACTTTTAAGTTTTAAAATGCTTGTGTTATCTTGAATTAGAAGTAAAATTACTTATTAAGCAATTTCTTTTTGGTCTCACCACCAAAATGCAAACTGCATGAAGACCTGACCTCTTCTATTTTTCATATCTGCACTCATGACCTGACATGGTTGGTCTTCGATGGGCTTATATAACAGAACACCCTGGACTGAAGACTGGGAAGTTCAAGACCAAGATGCTAGCATGGTCACCTTCTGGTGAGAGCTTTTTTCCTGGTTCATAACCAGTGTTTTTTCACTCTGTCCTCACATTGTGTAAGGGCTCAGATCTGTAACAATCGTCTTCTACAGGGCACTAATTCTATTCCTGTGTGCTCTATCCTAGTGACTTGAGTACCTTCCAAAGGTCTTATCTCTTAATAACACCATATTTGGCTGTTAAGATTTCAACATATGCATTTTGGGCAGGAAGGCGGCACAAACATTCAGCCCACGACATCATTATACTTCCTTATGAGATGAAAGTGCCTTGTATTAAGTCACATGTCTTCCAATTTCAGTGAATGATAACAATGCAGAATGAAGTTCATCTGACCGAGATTCCCTTTGAATTTTTGATAATATGAATAAGAACAGTTTTGAAATGATAAAGCCAATCTTATCCATTACAATTGTAAAATTTTTTTCTTAGGTAAAATGAGAAAAATTCAACTTCGGTTTTTCCAAGACTCCACCATGAAAAATAAATCCATGGCGTGGTTGGAATATAAGACTGTGGTAGTCAATGTAATCTGGAGAAATTATGCTTGTTTAAAGAGGTAGCAGTTAGTTACACCAGATTAAAGAGGAAGGAGGGCCTAGTTGCTAGGTGAGAATGAAGGTTAAGTGCTACAATATCTTCTGGTTTGTGGAAAGAATTTTTAAATTTGGATACTAATTAATATATTAATTAATGTCCAAGTTTTGGAGGTTAACAGTAGCCTTTTTAATTATGCCAAAAGATGTTTGAAGAGGACTGTGACCAGCAGGTCGTCAATTTTTAGCCGTAGAGCTTTTTGCTCTCATCAGCTTAAGGTCTTTTCAGAATCTCATTCTTACTCATATGTACATTATTTTGAGAAACATCATATGAATTAATATGTGAAATTCACAATAGTGGTTATTATTGTAATAATTAAAAGGTATTGTTTAAAACTTTAAAATGTACTCTTTGGAAAATTTAACTCAGTCCTTAGCATTTTCTTCCTGAGAAATTAATGTGTTTTTATCTTCCAAATACTGTCAGTTAAGTAATAAAAAATGTTCTATTTATGATAAGTACAGAGAAGTCATCTTACTCAACTCCAGGACATATGTGGATATGAGGCCATGGATTTTGGGTGACTTTAATTTATGGCATTGCGAAATTCTAGTGGCACTTGAGATACACTCCAAATCAACCTCTGACAATTTTTTTAACACTAGTATCTAAAATGCACATCTCTGCATGTGTAATGTGTGGAACACAGCTCTGAAGTGTAAGTGTTGCCTGTTTTGTTCATGTTGCACGCTAGTAGTACCCAGAAAAGTGCTGGCATATGCATTCAATAAATGCTTTCTAAAAAAATGAATGAATGGGAGCTTCCAGCCAAGATGGAGGCTTAGGTAGACACACTGCACCTCCTCACACAACCAAAAAGACGACAATTTAAAAACAAAAAACAACCACAACTGACAGAAAATCCAAACGCACAGAAGTCCGACCACCAAGGAGATAAAGAAGAAACATTCATCCAGACCAGTAGGAGGGGCGGAGATGGGCAGCCAGGGTGGAGAGGACTGGCTGGTGGACCCAGCGAGGTGGTGGATTGTAGAATGAACGGGGCAGGCAGTGCAACAGCTAGCAGACCCGCAGCCCCACATTTGCACATAGGTAGACAGGGAGGAACAGAGGGGGAGCGCAGTAGACCATGCAACCCAGGGCTCCAGCTTGAGGAAATAAAGCCTCAAACCCCGATTGAAAACACCTGTGGGGGTTGAGGTGCCAGCAGGAGAAACTCCCAGCCTCAAAGGAGAGTTTGTTGGAGAGACCCACAGGGGTCTAGAGTGTGCACAAGTCCACACACCCACTCAGGAAGCAGCACCAGAGGAGCCCAATGTGATTGTGGGTAGCAGAGGGAGTAACTGAAATCCAGCAGAGAGTGGAGCAAGCACCATTGCTCCCTCTTGGCCTCTCCTCCATGTACAGTGGCACAGCACAGTGACCAGCGTTACCCCACCCCAGTGAACACCTAAGGCTCCACCTCTTTATGTAACAGGCACGCCAAGACCAAAAAAAAAAAAAAAAAGGCCCAAATGACAGAACAGATCAAAGGTCCAGAAATAATACAACTAAGCAGCAAACAGATAGCCAGCCTATCAGATGCACAGTTCAAAACACTGGTAATCAGGTGCTCACAGAATTGGTTGAATTTGGTCGCAAATTAGATGGAAAAATGAAGACTATGCTAAGAGAAACAAAGGAAAATGTACAGGGAACCAATAGTGATGGGAAGGAAACTGGGACTCAAATCAACGGTGTGGACCAGAAGGAAGAAAGAAACATCCAACCAGAAAAGAATGAAGAAACAGGAATTCAAAAAAATGAGGAGAGGCTTAGAAACCTCCAGGACATCTTGAAACATTCCAACATATGAATTATAGGGGTGCCAGAAGGGGAAGAGGAAGAACAAAAAATTGAAAACTTATTTGAACAAATAATGAAGGAGAACTTCCCCAGTCTGGCAAAGGAAATAGACTTCCAGGAAGTCCAGGAAGCTCAGAGAGTCCCAAAGAAGCTGGACCCAAGGAGGAACACACCAAGGCACATCACAGTTACATTACCTAAGATTAAAGAGAAGGAGAGAATCTTAGAAGCAGCAAGAGAAAAGGACACAGTTACCTACAAAGGAGTTCCCATAAGACTGTCAGCTGACTTTTCAAAAGAGACCTTACAGGCAAGAAGGGGCTGGAAAGAAGTATTCCAAGTCATGAAAGGCAAGGACCTACATCCAAGATTACTGTATCCAGCAAAGCTATCATTTAGAATGGAAGGGCAGATAAAGTGCTTCTCAGATAAGGTCAAGTGAAAGAAGTTCATCATCACCAAGCCCTTATTATATGACATGTTAAAGGGATTTATCTAAGAAAAAGAAGATAAAAAATATGAACAGTAAAATGACAGCAGACTCACAGTTATTAACAAACACACCTAAAACAAAAACAAAAGCAAACTAAGCAAACAACTAGAACAGGAACAGAAGCACAGAAATGGAGATCACATGGAGGGTTATCAATAGAGGAGCGGAAGGGGGAGAGACGGGGGAAAAGTACAGAGAATAAGTAGCATAAATTGTAGGTAGAAAATAGGGGGAGGTTAAGAATAATGTAGGAAATGTAGAAGCCAAAGAACTTATTTGTATGACCCATGGACATGAACTATAGGAGAGGAATGTGGGAGGGAGGGGGTGTGCAGGATGGAGTGGAGTGAAGGGGGGGAAATGGGACAACTGCAATAGCATAATCAATAAATATATTTAAATAATAATAATAATAAAGAAGTAAACTACCAGTCACAGGGAGTGAGCAAGAAGACAGTCTTACTCAGCTGAAATTTAAGATGTAGGAAAGGCAGATCTAGATTGATTCCCAAAACCTGAAGCCTCAAAAATAATTTTCTGTCAAAAAATTTATAATTATCAGGTACCTGCATCAAATATTGGTGGCACATTTTCAATACCTAGTATTTGCTCAATAAATGTTGATAGAACTGTTAAAAAATGAATGAATAATCTATTAAACTCTAAATTGGAAGCCTGCTACTAAGTACTTACATGAAGTAGTTATCTGACAAAAAGCCATTTGACTTTTTCATACATGTGCTTTAATTCTTATCTTACAGATAATGAAATTGAAACTCAAAGAAGTTACAAAATCTGTCAACTGTCCCACACTTAGGATAACAATATACCACTCAAGATTCTGCATTATTTCCATTATTCTATCATTTACAAAGTGACTTTAAATCACTGACATTAGATGATTGTGGAAGTGATTAATAGTTTATTAAATCTGCTCTAATTGTTATGTCTAAACATAAAGAAACGAAAACATCTCAGCACAATCTTTCTTAAAGAGCAATTACATTAAGCAAGTTAATAAAGAATCAGTAGAGTGGATGTTAAGATTCATGTTAGTAATAAGATGTGCAAATAGGAAACACAGTTATTACTGTACATTTAACTTTTCAGAAACCTTTGTCTTTTTAATAAGTTGATCAAATTTTTCAATTTATAAAAATAAGGAGGAGCAATGTTTTTTGTGCTACTTTCATATTTCTGGTGCCTATTATGTTTATAAAATTTCCATCTGCAAACAAAGGCTTAACATAATCATTAGATTTTAATTTCCATGTTGCCAATATAAACACTAGCTCTAAATTCTAATTAAGACTTCAGGAAGATTTTGAACCAGAATTATAGATATTAACAGTAGCTTTGTCTTGAATGCTATCATGGTAGAGGATATATGGAGAGAGAAACCTGGTAAAATGAGAAACTCCTAAATCTGCATTTTTAAAATTTATTGTGATGCAGAAAGACATTCTGAAACTTTAGAGGTATAAAAGCTTTCTGGTTAAGAATAACCTAGAGTGGATTACTCACTTTCTACTTCAATATGCATTAATGCTCTTTGACCCTAGTAGGACCAGTATTTCTTTCTAAAAGAACATGTGCCCTTCTCAATCTTATTAAGACTGAAAATAAGTTGTCAATTTCTTTTTCTTGGCCACTATTTTTGGACCCTTACCTCAGGCAGGGAACCTTTCAAAGTGTGTCAACTAATTAAATCTTCAAAAAACTCTCTCCTTAATGAGTGTGATTACAAATATTTCACCAATGAGTAAAGCAAGACTCTAAGTAGTCAACAACTTACCAAATGTAGGAGGTGGAACCAGGATTCTACACAGAGTTTTCCTGCTTTGAAAACACCTACTGTATCATCCCCTTAGATTTAGCCAGTTTGAGTTTTTGAGGCCAAGGTCTACCAAAGAGGTTCCTACTACCCCAAAAGTCATATAGAGTAACAAAGAAACCAGGTTTAATAACAGGATATGTGTGAAATCAACACTCACTTGCTTCTCTTTACAAAAGGAAACTGTTACGGGCTGGATGCTGTGGCCTCCCCCCAACTCCTATGCTGAAGTCCCAATTCCCAATGTAATGGTACTTAAAGGTCCTTAGCCTTTGATGAGGTCGTGCCTATGGGCTCTCATGAAGGGATTAATATCCTTATAAGATTAGGAGGAGATTACAGTTCTCTGTGAAGTCACAGCAAGGAAGTGCCCATCTAAAAGACAGGAATAAGGTTCTCACCAAGAGCCAGATTTCCTGGTACTTTGATCGTGGACTTTCTAGTTTCCAAAAGTGCAAGAAATAAATACCTGAGGTTCAGGCCAAACTGTTAATGGTATTTAGTCACATACAGTGGCCCAGGCTGATGAAGACAAGAATCTGTTAAAACTGTTGATCCATTAGAGTCCATCTCTTCTACCCTTCAAAACCACTCCGTCGTGATTACATTTCAGTGCCTCACTTGCCCTAGCCTTTCTGACAAAAGAAACAATGTCTCATTTTCCTTTGTTTCTATCACATTAAGTTTCCTGGCATATAATACATGTTTAGTAAATATTGTTATTTGTTTACATATTTCTTTGTCTTGCAACTTGCAATTATTTTTATTTATTCCAAAAATACAATTAAATTGCTTTTCTTGTCTACTTCGACTCTTTCAGGAATTATAATTTTTAAAACAAATTCATTTTTTTAATTAGTGTGAATTTCAATGGCAGGGCACTTTCAAATTGATGGAATGGGAGTTTAGTGCTGTCCTCAAGGCAAGCTGACATAATGACTGTCCCCCTGGGTCACTGTTGCTCCATCATTCTTCATGTTCTTGCCAGCTTCTCAGCATCATTTCAGTCGTTCCTGGAATAAGTGACCTTAAAGTGTACAAATGCTCAGTATTATTTTTCTGAGTTCAAAAGAAATGACGTACTTCAATGAAACCAATTTTATAATAACCAGAATAATAGCAGGGAGAATGAGAAATATTAATTTTTAACACATTATTTTGTATGATTCTTAATTTTCATTTTTTTACATCTATGTTAATAAAATAATGCTATGACTGTCATTGAGACTACAAAACATGGATCTAATAAAATTGTTAAAAATAATAAGGTTTTTTGATGGAGTTGAAGCATGAAACTTTATTGCTTCACTGAAATAGCAACCCATGACAGGTTTAAGCCTTCTGCTACTTTTTTTTTTTTAATTATTATTGTTTGGTGTTTTTCTTTCACTGACTGGCTTAATTCACTTAGCATAATTTTCTTCTTTTTTAAGAT
This sequence comes from Desmodus rotundus, assembly GCF_022682495.2. Lineage (NCBI taxonomy): Eukaryota > Metazoa > Chordata > Mammalia > Chiroptera > Phyllostomidae > Desmodus > Desmodus rotundus. The sequence goes on along the minus strand of NC_071388.1, from coordinate 15,415,274 downwards.
TTTATTTATTTATTTTTAGAGAGGGGAAAAGAATGAGAAAGAGAGGGAGAGAAACATTTTTGTGTGGGTGCCTCATGACCTCCCCCTGCTGCTGGCCCCGCTACCCAGGCATGTGCCCTGACTGGGAATCAAACCGGCCACCCTTTGGTTCACAGGCCAGAACTCAATCCACTGAGCCACACCAGTCAGGACTAGCATAATTTTCTTCAGGGCCACCACAGATGTTGCAAATTGTGAGTTTCTTCTTTTTTTACTGCTGCAAAGCATCCCATTGTATAAAACCACCCCACAGCTTTTTTACCCACTTATCTCTTGATGGACATTTAGGCTGTTTCCAAATTTTGGCTACTGTAAATAACACTGCTATAAACATACATGGGGTACATTTTTTGTATTGGATTATATTGGGTTATATTCCCAGAAATGGAATCACTGGGTCAAAAAGGTGTACCACCGACTTACACCATACACAGAAATAAACTCAAAATTGATAAAAAAAAAACTTAAATGTAGGTTGAGAAACCATACAAATACTAGAAGAAAACATAAGGAGTTAAATCTCAGATATTCAACATACAAGTGTTTTTTGCCAATATAGCTCCTAAAGCACTGGAAACAAAGTAGAAAAAAATGGGATTTCATCAAATTAAAAACTTCTCCACAGCTAAAGAAACCATCAGTAAGATGAATAGGGAGCCCAGTGTATTGGAGAACATTTTCACCAATAATATATCTGGAAAGGGTTTAATCTCCAAAATATACAAAGAACTAATACAACTCAATGCCAGGAAGACAAACAGCCCAATTAAGAAATGGGTAAAAGACCTGAATAGACACTTCTTCAAAGAGGACATAAAGAAGTCCCATAGACATACGAAAAAAATAAATACTCAACATCACTAATCATTAGACAAAATGCAAATTAAAACCTCAATGAGGTATCTAACCTTTCACCTGTCAGAATGGCTATCATCAATAACTCAGCAAACGACAAATGTTAGCAAGGATGTGGAGAAAAGGGAACCCTAGTGCACTGTTGGTGGGAATGCAGTCTGGTGCAGCCGCTGTGAAAAAGAGTAGGGAGTATCCTTAAAAAATTAAAAATGCAACTCTCTGCTACTATAATTTGAAAAACAAAAAATACATAGAATATGTAATATTTGATTTTAGGATTTCCTATTATAATCACAAGAAACAATAAATCACTTTTCAGCATTATTTATAGAATATTGATTAAAATTAGTTAAAACAACTAATTTATCCTAGGTGCTAAATAATCCTTTGATGTGTGTGGTAATAGAATTTGGGATTAAATGAAGGCTTATAGATGGAGTGTTAAATATTTAAGAGCTATATCTGCAGGCCTCATTCTTTAAACCATAAAGTGCTAAATCATAGTCAATGTGATTGTTTTAAAGTATATAGTTTACTTTTAATTTTCAGGACTAAACATAATCTATTCAATTATTCACCATTTTTCTCATTATATTCTGGGATTCACATGGGAAAGTAAAATGGAAATTTTTCCTGAAATGTCTAGTAAATTCAGAAGAGAATAAATGAGCAGAATGACTGTGTATGAATGTATGTGTGTTAAAAATTCAGGAAAGTGGTTTATTCTTATGAGAACAGAAATTATAGAAAAAGAGCAGCATATAATAATTTTATAAAATTCTTACCATTTGGACTTCTCCCCAACACTAACATATGTATTTCATCTTAGGCCTAGATGTTAATTTTTTCTCATTCATCAAGTTCCTACTAAATGTGTCATCTCATAATTAAAGAAACTAATGTTGCATTTGACTTCATATACTTAAAGCTAAAATATTTTATAGGAATAGATTTTTAACATATAAACTTTTCCTTAAGATACAAAACAGGACAAATAAACTTACTTATTTGGATGAATTTATTGTTTACCACAATTCAATCAATTGAGTTCATTTAGAAAAGAAACATTCATTCAAAAAGAAACACTGTAATAAAGAGTAAACAGTTCCTTTTACACTGAAAAGTTACAAAAGCCCTCACACTGCTCTATAAAGAAAAATTTAGTGAAAAAGCAAAACAGAATCCATTTTTACTAACAATTACTGCTATTTTCATTGTAATGTTGCAGAGCGCTTTTTTAATAACTTTTTTCTTTTTAATGGGATAAATATATATCTCCCTTGGGTTAGGCAGTGCAATGCAGTGTTATTCCCAGAAAATGTATTGGCCTCTTAGTGGTGGAAATGGGCTCCATGTTCCTGAAAAATGCAGCTGTGAAATCCGAAAAGTAAATTGAGCTAAAGAAATTTCTTCCTACTACCTATATCAAACAAATTAGAGGCACATTCAATTGCCGTTTGAATCATTTACAACTGGCGATTGTCGTGATGTAATGTGTCATCTGCTATTACAGTCAGTTTTTTCATTAGGCTTCAAGCTTAATTTCAGAAAATGAATTTATATTTTAAGCTCAGAACACCTGGTCTATGACTAAGGCATGTATCAATAAAAACAATTGAACTGGTTGATGAGAGGAACATGCTTCTGGATTTAGTTGACATTTTGGGACTATGGGTGCTGATTGCTAAATGGCTTGGCTGGTTTGACACACTGACAATGCTTCAATGCACATGTACCAGTAAATTCTTTTTTAGCGATAGATATCTTAGTCTTCACTGAATGAAAGTTTTGCAAGTTGTTTCAAAGCTTTAAAATACAGAAATTAACAGTAACTTAGAAGAATTTTAGAAACTTAGTTGTGGAACTTAGGGTCCACAGTTCTAAGTTTATCCACTCATATCTTTGTAGGGATTTCACAAGCAAAAATTAGATCAAAAAGTTGAAACGAAAGATCTTTAGGAGGTTTAAACATAACAATATACATGTTCCTGAAAACCCCCCTTTTCCCTCCATTATCCCCTCCCACCTCCCCTCTGGTTACTGTCAATTTGTTCTTAATTTCACTGTCTCTGGTTATATTTTGCTTGCTTGTTTGCATTGTTGATTAGCTTCCACTTATAGGTGAGATCATATGGTATTTGTCTTTCACCGCCTGGCTTATTTCACTTGGCATAATGCTCTCCAGTTCCATCCATGCTGTTGCAAAGGGGAGGAGCTCCTTCTTTCTCTCTGTTGTGTAGTATTCCATCATGTAAACGTACCACTGTTTTTTGATACACTCATTTACTAATGGGCTCTTAGGCTGCTTCCATTAGAGAGAGGTAGGATCAAGGGTATGAAGTGGAGATGGCTGGGGTCCGGGGGGGACTGGTGGGGGGAAAATGAAGACAACTGTACTTGAACAAAAATAAAAAAAATAAAACCTGCTGAGCCTCAGCCTCCTGTTTATTGTGAGGAATGATTAAATAACAATGCAATGTGCCCATAACATTACCCACTATGCTGTTGATGCTCAATAAATGGTAACTATACTTTTTGGTAAGGGGTTAACAAACTATAGCATAGTATAGGCCAAATCTGCCTGCCACCTGTTTTTATAAATAAAGCTTTATTGGAACTAAAAAAAGTAACAATAGAACATTGTTTTTAAATGGTTACATTTAAAGATATATGATTTATCAAAAATGCTATGTTTACATTTTTTACATATGTAATTTCAATTTTCTGGAGAATAATGTACACCTATTTTCAAATTGGCATATTGATTAAAATAATATCAGGATGATATTTTAGTCATAATCTAGTTTAATACTTGTATCAACAGCATGAGGTGGATATTATTGCTATTAGCATATCATTTATAGCTGTATAAACTTAGACACCCACAGAAATATCTTTCAAATATCTTTTCCTGAACTATTCCTTTATTCATTGCTTTTGTTATTCAAAATGTGGTTAGAGGGTGAGCAGAAACACAACACTGGGAAGCTTATAAGAAATTCAGAATTTCGGGCCTTATCAGAGACTGACTTATTTAGAATCTGCATTTTAAAGATTTCATTTATTTATTTTTAGAGAGAGGCGAAAAGAGGAAGAAAGAGAGGGAAACATCAATGTATGGTTGTCTCTTGCACGCCCCCTACTGGGGACATGGCTGGCAACCCAGGCATGTGTCCTGACAGGTAGTCAAACCGGCGACCTTTTGGTTCGCAGGCCCGTACTCACTCCATGGAGCCAGACCAGCCGGGGCAGAATCTGCATTTTAAATAAATCCCTAAGTGATTCACATGGATGTTATAGTTTGAGTGGTGATGATGTGTAATACCTTCATGTTGTAGTAGAGGTCCTCTCTGTGTGGTCTGAAGATAAATACTGGTCTTTAATGCTGAACCGTGATCATACATACCATATTATACACCTGATTCAAAATCTGTAAACGTCTACATTTTCATGTGGGCATATAACAGAACGTGGGTCACGTTTCTGTACTGTGATTAACATATCAGAGGACACATTAATAATCAGTATTATTGATAATTATGTATTTTGAACTATTTAATCAAGAAGAGAGTATAAAACTATATCTAATCACTTGAATAAATATTGTATATAATTGTGTCTAATTACTTGAATAAGAGGCATACTAAGTTAAATGCTGAAAAGAGATAAAAATTAAATACTACAAAGCTCTAAAAAGTCAAAATAAATATTACCACCAGCTGGATAGATGAGAAAAAATTATTATGGATAAAGTTTCATTTGCATTTGAAATTGAATAATATAAAAATAGATATAGCTGGGAGGCTGTTTCCCAGACAAAAGGTTAGAGTATGAGGCAAAGTCCAAATGTGCAAGGAAGGGACTTGTTAGGGAATAAGTCATCTCCTTAGTTAGAATATATTGTACAAAAGAAGGTTAAAAATTAAGACTGTCAATGTAAATTGAAATAATATTTTTAAAAGGTTAGAAACTATCTTGAGGTGTTTTTACTTCATAGGGTATCATGATTCTTCAATGGTTTTCATTAAAGACTAAAGTGATTGTGACAAGGTGTAATGGTTAATTGTGTGTGTCAGTATGTTAGAGCCAAGGGGTGCTCATATTAAATGTTATTTCTGCAGCTGTCAGTGAGGGTGTTTCAAGATGAGATTTGTATTTGAATTGGTAGACTTAGTAGATTACCCTCTCCAGTGTGGGTAGATAGGCACCGTCCAATCTGTTGAAATCCTGAATAGAACAAAGAATGTGGAGGAAGGAGGAACTTGCCCATTTGGCTTCTTGACATTCAGCTAGATCTGGGGCAGTTCTTTTCTTGGACTGAAATTTATACCACCTCCTCCTGTGGTTCTCAGGCCTGCGGACTCAGAGGACAATCACAGCACAGGCTTTCCTGTATATCCAGCTTGCAGACAGCAGAGCAGGGGACTTCTTAGCCTCTATAACTGTGTGAGCCAATTCCTCAATAAATCTCTTTCTCTCTCTCTCCATATATATATAAATATAGATATAGATATCTACAGATATCTATAGGTCTATATGTTGTTTTTCACAATAACTTTGAAACATCTGTTCTTTCTTTTTTTTTGTAGGAAGGATGGTACAAAAGATAGAGAAAAGGCTGGAAAAAGAGCGTTCCCTTGATTACTCCAAGATATGAATGAGGATAATAGTAATAAGGAGGAAGGGGTTATTATAGAGAAACTTTGGGGACATGTTCTGTAGGACTGAGATCTTATTGTGTAACATAAATGGAGGAGAGCAGAGAATAAAGGTTAATTATAGAATTTCAATCCTGTTTGAGAAAGAATAACCAGGCTATTGACAGAATTAAGGGATCAGAAAAAAATGAAATTTAGTTTTGGAAATATGGATACAAAATAGTAAACACTGGATAATTTAGGCATTGGCATCCATATGACAATGAAGGGAGAGAAACATTTCATGTGTATATTTGAGAGTTATGAGCACAGGAAACAAAAGCTAGAACCGTGGAAGTGGATGAGATTCTACTGGGCCTGAAGAGGATGCATTAGGATGTGCTTTAGCCTCTTTTTCCCTTTTCGGCTGTGATATTATCAGCATCTCACCCAAAACTCTGCTTGATGTTGAACTTTATTTTACCTATCCATGTCACTCTTTCCTTTTTGCACTATTAGGCACTATTTATATCACACCGATAAATATAACTAAACTGCTCGATGCTCCCCTATATTCATTTCTCCTTTATTCTAAGTAGGGAACTTGTTTTACTTGTGGCTTTAATAAGTTCCTCTCTTTTCCTCACAAAACCATTTCTCCGACTTCCATTTTATTTCTTGTTGTCATGTATATCGCTTTTTACCAATAGATAAAGGCAGGACTTACTGGGAGCCCTTTAAAGGGAGCTCATCAATACAACATGAACTTCATTTGTGTTTTGTTTTCTTATTTCATGAAACATCTGCTTAATAGCTGGATCCCTGGCAGCCATATTGCAAGTGTAGAAATGAGGATCCTACCAAACGGATGGATGTTAAATGCTAGAGAGAAAAACAACAAAGTTTGAAGGGACTGGTTTGTTTTGAAAACATGTTAGAGTCAGAGCAAGAGTCCTGAATTTTTTTTTATTTAAAAAGTTCTTAAGGTAAGAATATATTTTTAAATTGGTTTAACCATTGTTTTGGATCTCATTGATTCTTTTGCCTAAATGCAATTCCTAACTGATAATTCATTGTGTTCTTGATCCAATCTTTGTCGATCTGAATAGCAGACTTAGAATCATCATGGGAAATGCGTACACTTTAAGTTAAAGGAATCTTAGTGTACAATGCTGAGCCTGATAATCAATGTTGCCTGACAATGTGTGTTCAACTAGGGATAGATTTTTAAAGACAGGTATGGTTTTTAGATGACAGGCTTATTTGTCACGTTAATATTACCTCAGCTCTCTGTTCCGATTGTCTTATGTTGATAGGAGCAAGCGTGAATTCCATGTTAGCAACCTCAGCATCAATCATAGGTACCAGCTGAGAAAGCACAACATCCTCAAGTTCCTTGATTCCGTATTCCTGTCATGCTGGCCTAGTGCAGTGTGAAATGCATGCTGATCTATTAGGGGTTGATAAAAAGCAACATGATTAACTCATGATTTATATCCTTTGAGATCGACAGCACGTAGAAAATAGTGACAAATGGAGGATCTAGTGGGACTAAGAAACAATATATTAAAAATAGAAAGCCTGATTACCTTATCTTATGTAATTCATCATTCTTGCCTTCATCAGTTATCTCCCCTTTTCCCAGCACAATAATCAGTAATGCCAAAAAAAAAAAAAAAAAAAAAAGCATGGTGGACTTACATCCTCTTAGAACAATGCAAGTTTTATTCTTATGGAATATCTAAAATCCCTCAAGTCCCCAAGTTAGACTTTGTAAATGATGATATGATGAAGATATTCAAACTGAATTAAACAATTTCAAAATTTCAACTCACTCTGCAAGTATATTTACCTTATCCACTCAAAAACCCAAACGATGCAAAACAGAGCTGGTTTAATGCTTTATATGACCCAGGTGAAGAACTTTTATAAAATATTTGAGGAGATGCTTAATATCCCCTAGTAGAAAATTGTGGTGGCCTGACCAATAGATATTTATTTCTTTGCTGGCAGAATCAAATTTCTGTGTTCATCCTTTACCAACTCAATAAAGAGAAATCAGTCTCCAGGTGCAGTTTTCACACCTGATCGGTTTGAACGAATCATTCTGGCCATTCTCACACCAATGATGAATTTAGGCATTGGTCTGTGAAACAGCTCTAGCCAATTAGATAAAAAGGCATGTTTCCCAGGAACCCCTAGGACAGGTTACTATCATCTTTTTAAAAATATTCCCTTCCTATTCACTGGCCCTTTATATTTCTGAGCATTCTGGCTTGAACTACAGCAGATTTTTGTGGCATTATGGAGAGCTAGCCTGTGGACACACCAACATACTAAGGGTGGCAGACAGATTTTAAAAGTCCATTGGCCCTTAGTGAAGTAATTTAATAATTTAATTTATAATCCTGGAGCCTTCTATCCCCAACCTTACTATTTTATAGCAGGGTGCACTATTTCTTACTTTAATTTTTTAAAAATTTAAAAAAGATTTTATATATTCATTTTTACAGAGGGAAAGACAAGGAGAAGGAGAGGTAAATATCAATGTGTGGTTGCCTCTCATGCACCCCCTGCTGGGAACCTGGCCAGTAACCCAGGCATATGCCCCAACTGGGAACTGAAACAGTGACCATGTGACTCACAGGCCTGCATTCAATCCACTCAAGTCACACCTGCCAGGACATGTTTCTTATTTTTAAAACCAGACAAGTAGGGATTTCAGATGCTTGCATCAAAAAGTATGCTGATTAAAAAAATAAACATGTAAGCAAATAAATATACTTCATGTCTATTGTGGGCATACCGACTATTATTACAGATTTATTGGTTATATTTTTCAATTTTTTTATTGTTGTTGTTCAAGTGCAGTTGTTACTATTTTCCTCCCACAGCTCTCCCCCGCCCTATCCACAACTACCTCCCACATTCAATTCTACCCTCCCCCATCGTCTTCATTCATGGGTCTTTTACACATGTTCTTTGATGACCCTTCCCCTTCTTTCCCTCGTTATCCCCCTCCTCCTCCCCTCTGGTTATTGTCAGTTTGTTCGTTATTTCAATGTCTTTGGTTATGTTTAATTTGCTTGTTTGTTTTGTTGATTGGGTTCCACTTATAGGCGAGATCATATGGTAATTGTTTTTCATCTCCTGGCTTATCACTTAGCATAATGCTCTCTAATTCCATCCAGGTGGTTGTGAAGGGTAGGAGTTCCTTCTTTCTTTCTGCTGCATAGTATTGCATCATGTTAATGTACCACAGTTTTTTGATCCACTCATTTACTGACGGGCACTTAGGCTGTTTCCAGCACCTGGCTATCATAAATTGTGCTGCTATGAACATTGGGGTGCATAGGTTCTTTTGGATTGGTGTTTCAGGGCTTTTAGGATATAATCCCAGCAGTGGAATTGCTGGGTCAAAAGACAGTTCCATTTTTAGTTTTCTGAGGAAATCCCACACTGTTTTCCACAGTGGCTACACCAGTCTGCATTTCCATCAACAGTGTACTAGTGTTCCTTTTTCTCCACAATCTCACCAGCACTTGTTTGTTGATTTGTTTATGATGGTCATTCTGATCGGTGTGAAGTGGTATCTCATTGTGGTTTTAATTTGCATCTCTGTGATGGCTAGTGATGCTGAGCATCCTCTCATATGTCTCTGGACCCTCTATGTGTTCTCCTTGGAGAAATGTCAAAGTTTTTATTGGAAAATAAATATGTGCAATTTTCTATTAACTTAAGAGAGATGCAATGATCTGGAATATAACCCCCCCTTTTTTCAAATGTGGACACATGAGTACTAATTTCCTGAGGTTAAAAATTCAGATTCCTGGACACTGTGTGGTACCTACTGTATCAGCATATTTAAAGGCAATGACCAAGATTTTTAACTTAAAAAAATTAATTTCTTGACCAAGATATTTAAATTGGCTTTAAAAATCACTCTCCATTATCCTTGGTTGTTTGAGAAATAATGATAGATATGTAATTACCTTTTTAATATTTTAAATCTGGGCACCTTTGTAGCTTCTCTATTACATAAAAAGTCCTAGGGCTTAATATTATCATAAAACCTATTCCAAACACTTCAAAAATCTTATTTTAATCATAAATAATTTTGCAAAAGTTATCAATCTCTAGTCCCAAAGGTGTGTGTCCCATACACTAAAACTCATGAACATAATTACAATTAAGATTTCTAATAATTAATTAAACCTACTTATAAGTCCAAATGAAATCCACAGTCTCTGCAGAATTTTCAAAAAAATGAACTTGAACTATGTTTATAACAGCTAAATGGCATTCAAAATTTTAAGAAAGTATTTTGATTGTTAGAAATGACATCAATAATGCAATTCCCAAAGGATATATATTTTACAAGCATGAATTAATCAATTTTAATGATGGTTAATTTAGGAGGCTTTGGAGGATTGCTACTGTGTTGTTGTATCTGCTGGCTCCATGAACTAATCATAAAGGAAATCTGTTGCATTAAAATAAAAAAGAAAAAGAAAAGGAAAATACTTGTCAGCCTTAATGATGACCAAAAAAATATGGTTTCTGCTTGGGAAGCAGGCCTTACAACTGTGCTTCATCATCTGCCTGCTGGTCAAGAGGAGACAAGAGTTGGGAACAGAAAACATCCACTTCCCCGAATGTAAACCAGAGAATTTATATGCATTCCTGAGAAATGATTTAAGTATTTGCTTTTCATAATATATTACGATTTGTACTGGTGATCAAACCAGTGTAGCTTCTGAAGAATAAGACCACCAAGGTCATTACCAAAGATGCAAATAAGCAGAAATTTAGAATGTCAGTAATACACTTTGTCAAGATGTTCCATGGTAATATAATTTGTTGTAATGTCTTTGTGAACCAGTTCTAAGAAGAATTTAATATGCAAATATGCCAGCAGAATTGAGGATACAGCCCATACCTATTGCTTAATGTTAAATATGCATGAAACATAATGTCTTCATGTTTAATTCTATTATCATTTTGGGAGTTATATTTGTACATTCAAATTTTACATTTCTACATTTTATTAACACACAGATGTGACAGCCATTTTCTGCAGCTACAATAAGTTAGGCTTTCAAAGCTTGTTTCTTGACAAAGATAAAATTATTATTATGTGACATAACTAAAGTCTCCACTTTTTTGTTGAATCTCTAACACACAGTATAAGTGTCTCTTAAAAATTTTATCAAGATTATTTATATACATTGTGTGCTTAACAACCACAGTGATAAGAGAAAATACAAAAAGGCATTTTACCAAAAATATATAAAGGTGTTACATTTATTTCAAGGTACATAAATAATTTATTCAAAGTGATCTTGATAAAGTTAGGAAACTAGCTCTTCTTTTTTTCTGCAAGATAGATTCTCCAATTATTGGCATTTTTTTCAATGAGATGGTGTTGTAGGATTTTTTAATAGAAATATTAAACTAGAAGGTCTATTTTTCATTAGTGTGGTTATTTTTCTCATGTCCTAAAGTAGGGATACATCTTGCTCCTTATAACCTGGTACATGTTTCCTGAGTCAGCTTACAGAGATTAGTAACACCCTGGCACATGTTGCCACGTAAGGGCATAAAAAGTAACATCACTTAGTTATTGTGTAAGTTATCATAAATGACCATTAACATTTTTTCCTGATTATAGGCTAGTGGCTAATGATATTCAGACATTTCTCTTATTGTTCCAATCCAGAGACTAATTTTATAAACAAAACATTTAAGATAAACTTTATCATTTAAAAAAAACCCAATGTAGTGCTATTGGTGATGAAATTGAGATTAAATCACACATTTTACACGTCAAAAGTCTGATCATCATATGATGCATGTAAGAGCTAGGCAGCCTCAGCACAGAGATCAACTCACAAGTCAACACAGACATTTTTACCAGAACCACTAATAGTATTGGAGTTGTGAATTCAACATTGATTTACTTATTTTTTATTTCAAATATGACAGCCACAAACCTTTAGGTGTTTGACTTATGAGACAGTTAAACAATGTGCCTAGAAACTCAGAGCGAAGGCATCAACCTTCTCAGTCCACCACAAATACACTCCTCTCCCTTCTGGGCCTGCACTCTTAGGGCAGCCAGCCCAGGCCACTCAATCCCCACCCTGCTTCCCCTGAAGGCCACACCTCTTCCTTCCTATTCAGATTGTTGGTGACAATCTCATCTCCTTTCTCCATCAAATCTTTCTCACACTTTAGCTAATACTGATCTTTATTTTTTTCTAAACTACAGTACATGATTTTTGTACCTCTCCTTCTGGCAGACAATTAACATTCCCTATGATTACCAGCTATCCCAGAAATAGAACTGAGAGCCTTCTGTGAGTCAGGTTTTAGATCAGCTCCCCTTTTCCAGCTACATACTGCTTTAGCCTGCGGGTGGGGGAACAGAGAAGTGGGCACAGTCAGCCTCTGATCTCCACCTTAGATAAACTAGCTTTATCCCTCCAGCACACACGTGTGTGCATGCACACACACACACACACCCTTCTTCAGTCTTCCCACACAGGGAAGACTAAAAGATATTATCCTGTACATTTTTCACAGGGAAGGAGCAGCCACCAGCTTGTGGATAATTGATTACAATTGGTTCTTTCTCTAGTAAACCCTTCTGTGGCTTTCTCAGATCCCTTGACCCCCAAATTCCAAGGAAGAGCCTTTTGTTAAATTAAATTTATTGTAATGGCATTGGTTAATAAAATTATATAGGTTTCGAGTGTACAATTTTGATACATCATCATCTGTATATTGCACTGTGTGCCCACCTCCCAAAGTCAAATCTGCTTCCGTCACCATATATTTGGCCCCCTTGGCTTTTACTACCCTCTGACCCCGCTTCCCTCTTGTAACCACACCATACTTCTGTCTGTGTCTATGACATTTTGCTTGTCTTTCTTGTTTGTTTACTTGTTGCTTTCAGTTTTATATCCCATGAGTGAAATCAGATGGTCCTTAATTTTTAAGGAAGCTATCTTTTCTGAGGTCAGCTGCTTACAATCCCCCTTGTATAGATTCTTGCTGATACAACATGTACACAGAGCACCTTCCCCCATACCACCCTCCCTCTCTCCTTAAGCCTCCTGATTCTTATTTATTTTTGCTGTTGTTAAGAGGTAAATACCCCAACACTAATTTTTAGCATTTCTTTGCAAGTCTTACAAAGGTTCATTCATTAGGCAACATACAGTTGTTGAGCACCTGGTAACAGCCAGACGCTGGGACTGTATTAGGAAACAAAAAAGAAATCAAATTTTGCCTTCATTGAGCTGGAAACTATACAAATGAAAGTTAAATTTATACTGTGGTGCATGGTGATAAGTGCTTAGAAAGTAAAGTAATCAGGAAAGACAAAATGAAGCACATTTGCATGGGTAGGCAGAGGGGAAATTTTAGGGTGTCTCTAAAGAAGACAACTCTAAAGAAAATAAGGACAGGATAAGAGACCAGTTATCAAATTTTTGTTATAATCCTGGTGAGTGACATAATATGACTCATATGAGGATGGTGACAATGGAGTTGATGAGGAGTTCTCAGTTGGGGTGTTTTAAAGGTACAGTCACCCTGATCCATTGAAAGCTATACATGGGTGAGAAAAAGAGTCAAGGATGACACCAAGATTTGTGGCATCATTAAATAAGACAATGAGTGTGTGTGTGTATGATGTTATGTGCATATATACACATGTGCATGCATATATTCACATACACTCATATGTATACATACATATTGCAGATATAGCACACATACTGACATGGGTGAGACACAGGCTTTATGGAACTATTATATTATTATGTACGTTTTACTCATACTTCTGTGCTATCTCCTTAAAAAAATAAATCTCGACTTAAGTAAACCTGACTTTACGACATATCAGTTGTAAAACACTTTTAAATCATGTATTTCATTATTTGGTTATAAATTTGAAAAACTGGTTTAAAGGAAACATAAGTGCATAAAATGATATTTGATGTTTCAGGAAGGGTGAAGGATCATTTTTAGAATTTATACAATGGCGGGTCCACTCACATGATAAGGCAGAGCTCTTGTCAGACCCGTCGATGCCGTTGTTGATGTAAACAGCCAGGTGTGTATCACAGACCCTGGACACCACGTGGTGCCTTTAGAAGCTCTGCTTCTCCTGCCATGGAGGATACATAGTAGGGGAGGTTTTTTTCAGTTTGTTTGTTTGTTTTTGGCTTCTCTAGTTTAATGCATAAAAGGCACATGCAACTTTTCTGATTGTTGGGGCTCCTGGGACATGGCTACTGATTGACAGACACTCTAGTTGGAGTAAGTTCCTACCTTAGAGAGAGACAGACCCTCAACATGGGCAACTTCACCAGCCTAAGAAGTGTGAACCACAAGAAAGTGTGGCTAATGATATCTAGACCATATAACACAGTAATGAATGTAAAAAATAGTACAATGACAAAAGAAGTTACAAATAAAATTATTATGCACTCTCAACTTCACTTTGCAATGTATAATATTGCCCATGTTGACATGTATTAAAGATGGTTTAAGTGATATCTGATAAAAACCAAAGTGATCCTATGATCCTGATGTTTAGATTTCTCAATATACTACATTAGCCTGATCAAAGAAAGCATTTCTTTTACTCTAATTTTAAAACCAAACAGCATTTATTCTTATGTAGTAGACAAAATCAGCAAAATTAAGTTCCCTCCCAAATGGAAACTCATAACTAGAAAAATAAATTTAGTGTAGATTTCTATAGAATATTTTTCCTTGTTAAAAAAAGCAAGCACATGAAAACAGGAAGCTGAACATGGAATACGCTCTTCTTGGACGCGTTACACTTTTCCCCTACCCAGTTTCTTGGGCTCCACAATTATTGAGCAAGAAGAGACATTAATGGGAATTTTGATTTTTCATTTGGTGCATTTAAAATGATCAGCAGCCACTTGTTTTTCTCTATGCACTCAAGCTTCCTGGTATGGCAAAAGATGTTTATGATCTTGATATTCAGCTTTGTGCCATAATTTATGTTCTGGATACTTAGCATTTTTCCTTCAGAGATATGAAAGAGTCAGTAATAATTCATGTCCTTGCTTTAGTTTCATGCAGAAATACAGATCATCTGCAAATTCTTTGACAAAAATGTATTGGGATCTATTTGTTTTTCCTCTTGTAACTAATTGCCCTATAAGAGGACACCCACTATTCCCTAAACTTGTACTGGATTACCAAAGATAACTGTTTAATTTTCAAGAGTTTTGCAAACCCTCTGGTATCCGTCGATAACTTAAATTGACCATGGTGGAAGGTATTGACATAAAGGAAGTTGGAAAACATGACAAGTGGAAGCCATTTTCTTTCTTCTGACATCCAGCTCACCACTGAACACAGTACGACGAGTTTGATGAGCATGGGACTTTCTGGCATGTTTGTTAATGGTTCAAAGTCACTGCCTGGTGCAGATGCAGTCATTGTAACTGCTGGTACTAAAGACGGTTTCTTTTGTTAGGAAAATCCCTGGATATACTATCTTAGAAGTGAACAACAGAGATTAGATAAATGGTCGAGAAAGAGATGAGTGTGTAAAATATTACTGAAGTGCAGTGTAATGTTACTAGAAGAGTGGTTTGGGGAAGAGGGGATGATTATGAGGAAGGCATCACAAACAAGACAAGTAAGGTGATTGTTTTAAGACTGACCACTCTGTGCTATCATACAATTAATATTGTATTGATAACAGTGTCAGTTCTCTTTCTCTCTCTCATCCTGTTCCTACTGCAATTATTCTACCACTCTACTTACTAGACCTTTCTTCCCTCCAGAAAAATATAGAATGTTCAAGGTTTAGTAAGGGTATATAGAAATAAAAATAAATAAATATTTGTGTGTATAAAAGAGAGAGATTCAGAAAGTTAATTTAGTAAAATTTTGTACGTATTATATTAATTGAAGGCATTGTGTTTAGGACTTTTGATACTTCATTCAATATTTGATGTTTACTTTACCTTTTCAAATAAATGTTTATTGATTTTAGAGAATTTGGTCAATAACACCCTCAATATGATCTCTTAATTTTATTGTACAAAAAATTAAAAAGAAGGACAAGTGTGAATGATACAGACAGTCCAATTATATTGAAGGATATGCTGGATAAGGCTGACAATTTATCACAGCTTTCTCCTCTCAGCAAATTTTTCCCATGAAGAAACATAGATTCATCCTCCAACATCACGTTTTGCTTTCTTCCTTTGCTTACACTTACCACACCATGTTAGAATCATATCTTACCTCCTAATTCTTTCACTAATGATCTAAGACAAAGACCTTAGTATGTTATGGATGTTAGGGTGTATTCATACTAGAGAAAAAAGAATTTATCCACTATAACAGACTATCTCTCCAACAAGAAAACTTTTAAGGAAGTAAAGTATAAGAAATATTTGTGAAAAGGATGTAATTTAATTATTCACTGTGTTTTATATACCCTAAGTTATAGTTCTATTTTATAAATAGATAGCACAGCTCTCTGAAAGGAAGAAAAACTGCATTCCTGAGACTGAGTTGCTCTCAAACTGAGAAAGCACGAGAAAAATTAAGTTTTACTTATGGAAATACTTAATTTCTTTATGCAAATATACAAGTTATTTTCTGTACTTTAAATTCAATTCACAGTGAATTTATCACTATAAATAAACATTCACATCTTCTCTGTGACGATCCATGTAATATTAACTAATGTCATAAGAAAATTGAATGGCCTACCAGTTGTCTACTCTGTCACATTCTTAAATGCTTCATCCTGGGATGTTGTAGCTGCCACCACAAAACGAAAGGGTTACTTCAGCTTTCATAATGCTTGTAAGTTGTATAATTGCACACAAACATTTTAAAAAGTCCCCTCCTCCAACAAAATGTATATGAAAGGAATCAAGTGGTTATTAAAGGTAAAGTCAGAAAAAACTTAAACTACTTTTAGCAAAGGTCCTCTGGTGTATTAAACTTGCTCTGTAATATGGTGGCAACAGCATCAGAGCCCCATCCACAGGAAGCATCCCATGCAACTGAAATAAAGGGGATTCAGCTGTTGTACTAGAAATTGAGGACCCCTTGAGAGGACCCAAGACTCTCAATGATGAGGCCAATAGATGCCGTCTCTAAAAGCAGAGGAACTTGATTTTATGTACGCAGAATCGCTATCACTAAATGGCTGACAAGACTCCTTATGACAGTGCTTCCTCATTCCTTGCATTATTCTCCTTTTTAGCTAGATTTTTGAATGGTGTACATGCACATGAATATGCAACACACAAACTAAAGGCTTACATATTATAACTTTAAAATAATATTGCCTTTGACATCGTTGCACATGAGTTTACTGCTTAACATGTTAGGGAGACCAAAATAATGTGGACAAACTTACAAATAAAGAGCAACAGTCTCAGATTATTTTCCATCATTTTAAAATACATCACAACTATCTCAAATGTTATTTTATGTTTTACTCATTTTGTTTAAATTGAAGCCTCATTGTCATTATATATAGCTGAAAAAGTTGAGTATCTGTAATATATAGAGAAAAACAGATTAATATCTCTCCATTTATTCTCATATTTTGGGGACAAATATATTTTTAGGAAATAATTTTATGTCTTCTGGTTAATTTCTAACTATATTTCAGGACTTCTAGGACTTATGTTGACATTTATATTTCAGCCTCAAAGTAATAAGCATGGACTTGAGTCAGAAAATCTTTCTGGTTCCTGGCCTTGGCAGTGAATAATGTCTGTTATTTTTCAGGCTTCATCCTTCTATTGGAAGGAGAAATGTTCTATGATATTCCTTCTTTGCCTTAGATACTAATTTAATTGGGTGAAAGTGAGGAAATCTTGGTCTTAGTATACTTTTCTAACCAGTTTTTGTCCTGATATGGTTTCATTCCCATCCTACTTCATTTGTTCCTATTTTACTCACTTGTTCCTATTTGTAATTTCCAGGAATGCTTCTAACCTAATCTGGAGCAATGGATTCTTGGGGTCCACCTCTTTATAATCTACTGCTGTGTTTTACTCCACTGGTTTTGTGTCATTGCTGATAGTCATGGAAAACTTCTTTTACTTTTACTGGGCTGCTGCAAATGCCACGAGTTCCACTGGACCTTGTACTGGCACAATGCCCTCTACTGCACCCGCATCTCTGGGTTGCTGATAATAACCGAGCTGCTGACCTCAAACCTGACCCCACCACTGTCATTCTTGGACCTCTTATTCTACCGTAAATTGTGGCAGAGCTCTGGTCTCGTTATTGCTTTCATATGGTCTGCTTTACTGTTATGACCTTGATTCACTGATAGTATACAATTCCTGATGGTGGACTCTAAGTCACATGTAGATTATAGCTTCTTAAGTTAGCTAAGTTTACCAAATATTGTTAGGCACTTAGAACACTGCCCAGGGACAAATAAGATAATATCCCTAGCCCTTGAAGAACTATTAATTTCCATAGCTGGAAGAATAAAAATTGAAAGTTAATATAAATTTTGTGCTGCTAATGGTATTGATGATTTCTCTATTGTTTTTCCTCCAGTCAGCTCCAGCACCCCCTCTACTGTTAGGCAATCTACAGAAGGCCATTGTGGACAATCTAGATGACAGACATTTTCAGTGCATTAGGGAAAATAGGTTCTGGCCTCTGGTCTCTCGAACAGGTCATCAGTGACTCATCTAATACTGCTTCCCTCTTGTAAATCCTCCACAGTATTGACAGCATGTTCTCTTCTGCCTAAATGTAGCAGTTACTGGACTCTAAATGATAAAATTAACTTTACTTATTTGAATATACAAGGTGTGTCAGAAAGTACCCAGCCATGCAGTATGAGAAAAAGAGACATTTATTGATGAAGATATAAGAAACACTGTGCATAGGATAATAACACCTCAGTCCCCTCAAAGTAGGCACCTTGGTACCTTGCACAGTTCTCCCAATCACCACTAGCTTCCCCATTGTATGCTCCTGAATCTCACTGATGGTCTGAAATCTCTTCCCTTTCAAAGGTGATTTTAGTTTTGGGCAAAGGCAGAAGTAACAGTGTGCCAAATGTGGGCTGTAGGGGGGCTGAGTCACCTGGGTGATTTGATGTTTTGCCAGAACAACTCTGCACAAGGTGTGATGCATGAGCAGGTGTGTCGTGATGAAGCTGCCAATCACCAGTTGCCCATAGCTGCGGCCTTCTGAATCATCCAAATAGTTTCCTCAGCAAAATGTTCAAGCTTAACACAAAATTTGGTGCAGATTCATTGCTCTATTCGCTCAGTCATTTTGAATTCGACAGCCACACAGTACACACAGTACACAGTACACAGTACGCTCACTCAGTGGCGTCTACCACCCCTACTGACTAGTACAGTGAAGTCATCACTGTTCATGCATGTTCATTCCAGTACTGTCTTCTTGGCTGCCAGATTACATCAATGCCAGGCAAACTGTTCTCATTGTATTAACAATGGCTGAATTTTTTTCTGAACAGAACTTGTATTACTTTTAAAAAGTATATATTTTTTAAAAAATTGAGGTGTAATTGATACTAACATTAAACAGTAGTGTTAGTTTGAGGTATGCAACAAAGTGATTTGATTTTTGTACACTGAGAAGTGATAACTATAATAGTCTAGTTACTATTCATTATTACCCAGTTGTGATTCTTTTCATATAATGAAACTTTTAAAATTTACTCTCAGCATTGAAATATGCAACACATTATTGTTGACTTCAGTTACCATGCTGTACATGATATCACCAGGACTTATTTATTTTGTAACTGGAAGTTAGAACCTTTTATTCTCTTTCAACCATTTTGCCCACCCTCTAGCCCCTCCTCTCTGGCAACCACCCATCTGTTCTCTGTATCTATGCATTTTTTTTGTGCAGTTTGTTCATTTGTTTTGATTTTTAGATTCCACAGATAAGAGAAATCACACAGCATTTACCTTTGTCTGGCTTATTTTACTCGACATACCCTTAAAGCCCATCTATATTGTCAAAAATACCATTATTTCACTTTTTTACGGTTGAATTGCCTCCCGATGTGCATGTGTTTGTGCGTGTGTATGCACCCGTTCATTCACTGTTTGATGCTTCGCTCATTTCCATATCTTAGCTATCGTAAATAATGCCACAGTGAACCCAGGGGTGCACAGCAATGTCGAGACATGTCAGTGTTCCAAAGGGAGAAATCTCAACCAGTAATTAGTTTTAGGATGGATGGAAGCCAGACCCTCAGGTGGTGGCTTTTAAAGTAGTAAATGTTTATAGTGCTGTGGGACCACAGTGTCAAATCCTGCTGGCCTCCAGACCCAGCAATCAGGACCTGTCCCCATCCATGATGACAAAAAACAAAAACAAAAAGAAAAGAAAACAAAAATGGAGGCTCCTAATGAGTGTATAAGTTCCTTTCCGGAAGAAGCCTGAAAGCTGTAGGGAGGCCAAGGCAGGGCACAAAGATGACCTCACTGGGCCTGCGTTCTCAGATAGGTATCTCCACAGCCTCTAGTAGTGTGGCAAACCTGCACCCTAGCCCTCAGGCTGAAACTGCAGGGTACACAAGCCTTATTCTCAGGAAGATTGGGGAAGGGTGTTTCGGCCTGCTACCCTCACGGTGCCTGGGCTTGGCAGCCTGCCAAGACTGTCTCTCCAAATATTTTAGTCCCATGAGATACAGAAATGCAAGCCCTCAGCCACCAGAGTAAGAGGCTCACTGGGTGTTTCTTGTGTGGACTGAGCTCTCCCCTTGGCATGGGGGAGGCAGTGGGAATGTGCGGGAGTAGTGTGCACCTGATGGATTTAGTACGGCAGTGGGGAAAGTGCAGTGAGGTGCACCCTATGTGGAACTGGCAAGGTAAGGAGAAAGAGCACCTACATCCCCAGAATGAGTCCCAATAGGCCACTGCCCCCTGACAGATGCTTAATTGAACAAGTGAATCTCCCTCACCTTAGGGCTAGGCACTTTTCCAAATGACTGTTTCCACGTTGGGTCCCTGGGGGGGTAAATCCCTTTACCAGTAAAATATCAGTTCTCTATAATCCTTTGGGTCTCCTGGATATAAGCCCCAAGGGTTTTCGAAGCCAGCTCGTTAAGGGGTTCAGTTCTCTACTGGAGGTCCCAAGGGTTGGGGGATCCTGATGTGGTGCACAAGGCCCTCACTCTTCAGGGAGAAGCTCCAGATTTGTGAGATTCTTCCTGACTGAGGGTCACCACGTGGAAGGCGGGCTTTTTAATGAGACCATGCCTCTGCCTCTCCTAGCCATGCTTACTTTTTGTCGTGGAGAGGCTATTCAGCTACTTTGAAGGTCTATTTGAGAGGGACTTGTTTCATATGTAGCCGTAGATTTGGTGAGTCTCTGGGAGAAGATGAGCTCAAGAACTTTCTACATTGCCGTGTTCAATGGTCATCTCCCAACAAGTACCTTTTTGACATGTTTTTTAAGGTAATAATTCAATAGATTCATCTGATTCTTTAAAAACACTAAAATCCATGAGAACTGTATTTTTATATCAACAAAACAGAAATTCAAAATGGAGCCATAAAATTCCAACCTGCTTTATCCGTTTCTAGACATTAACTAAAGAATTATACTTCTTACCTTGTGTATATGTATATTGATGGAAGATGATCTTTACAAATATTTTCCTCACTTCTAGCATACAAATAGAAATCATAAAATACAATAAGGAACAGGTTGTATATTTTAATTAGCACCCAAAACTATGTAGCATCCTTATTTTTTTTTAGCATAGTAATATATCAGATGAATTGTTAGTATCTATAATTTATCCTCAAGTAACAAACTTGTATTCAAGTCAGCAAATGTTCTCAGATTTTGGTCCTGAGTATATCTATTATACTTTCCACACAACAATTATTGCTCATGAATTTTTATGAAAACAACTTAAGAATGCATTATAACTGAGTCTATATGCACACAGTGAATTGGGGAATTGTCACATTCACAGGTACAATGCAAATTACGTAATACATCCACATAAGACACCTGCCTATTTGAGGTCAATGGTTTTTAGATGGAATTGTGAAAATTTTTCCAATATACTATATGGTATGTATTGACAAGATCTTAATCAGCCTCATCTGGTTTCAAAATGCCAGTGCTTTTAGGCACTTAATAATTAAATATGGAAGATAAAATATTTCCTGGCATTAAAATGGTATACTGAACTGTAAAATTCACAATAAAGACACTAAAAATTAAGATGACTGTCAATAGCCAGATGGCTTCTCTGATGTTCTAAAATACACATGAAAGGTTTTATTAATTTAACCACCATCTGGGATATAGTTGAAAATTAGCATCCAAGGGCAGTTAAATCCAGATATAATCTGAATGTTACCGTATGTTCTACTCCAACTTGAGTGATTTTTCTCTTTGGTGACACTGCATGGGATCATTTGAGTTCTCCTTTCCCATGTGCCTGCAGGAATAGGATACTTTCTTTCCACCAGGATGATATTGTTACAAGTACTTAAAATTGAAATGAGAAACACTTATTTATATATCCATAAGGTAGTGATCGATTGCTATACAAATTCTACATTATTTCTTCATGAAACCTATTACACTCCATGCTTTTGACAACTAACATTAATTTGATTTCATCTTCACTAGCTCCAAAACTTTTATGCCATATATAATTTTCAAATTAAAAAAAAGTAAATTATTTTCCAAAATAAGTATATATCCAGAGAAGTGGGTTAGACCTGGTTTTAGAAGTGACATCTTGCCCTTGGGTAAGCAGGTCACCTTCCTTACATGTAATGCAATTTCTCACCTGTGAATGTAAGGTATTGCTGCTCCAGAGGTCATTAACTTTACTAGACCATGACTGGCCAACTATGACCCCTGGGCCAAATCCAGGTCACAACATGTTTCTCTACTGCCTTCATATTAAAGCTGTTGTTATGTTTTAAAAGGCTGTAAAAAATAGATAAACAAATGCATAGACATTAAGAAGACTATGAAACAGAGGTTATATGCTAGCAAAAATATTTACTATCTTTGTATATATTAGGTGATTGTTTTACACCCTAAGATACTTATTACTTGGCTCTTTACAGAGCTTATAATAATGTGTATTAGATTACACATTACTATAGAGACTTTGCCTGTTGGCCTCAACACTGACAGTGGATTGCAATAATTGCAGAAATGTAAGAAGTACACACCAACAATCACTCTAGGTAATATGACAGAGTTCTATGTTGAGTAGTGCTAAAAAATCAAAGTCTAATAGCCAAGCACTGGCAATGTTAACTAGGACCAGGTACTCTGAGATCTAATGGCATTACATTTGTTAGAAATTTAAATTGTTGTTAATATTAAATTATTTTAATTAGTTTATTTTTATAGTCCTAGGGGAAATATAATCATATATGTTTCTGAATGTAATCAACAATTTTGTTGTGTCTTTGAATTTTATAAACTAAATTAATCTATGTCTTCTAATTTGATATTCATAAAAATCCTGGGTTTCTGTATTTTGTTTCCAAGATTTACATAAAGTCACAGAACTACTTGGTTATAAACCTTGAGATTAAGTAATTTATTAATTCAAGTTTTCTGTCCCCTAGACTCATGTGTTTGCCTCTACACGGAGTTGCCACTCATCAGATGAAAACCAAATAAACAAGTAACAAAACAGAATAAACTCCAAATAACAATTTTATGATGGGAAAGGAAAGTGTTCTTGTTTGAAGAGAGAATGTCCTTATATGTATAAAAATGAATGGAGTTAACAGCATACCAACTTTGAATAAACAAGTTGTTTGCAGATTTTAATAAATAATTTAATTCATTTATCCTGTTTAATTAGAGTTCATTTTTCAGTTCATATAAGTACAAGCTGAAGAAAATGGAGTAAAAATTGTGAGAACTAGATTATGAAATCACTGCTCATTTTTAAAGTTGTTTAAAACAACTATTGTACAACTGTGTGTTGTATATTTCTACTCTCAGAAAGAACAGATCAAAGCCATTACATGCAGGTGGCTGTGAAAGTTCAGAATTAAGCAATCTTCATAGCTCTTCCAAAATATTGTAAGCCAGAAATCTATAGTATAAAAATACTAGTTGTATGAAATTCACATTTTACTTCCGTTTTCCATTATTTTGACTAAACATCTTGTTTAATACAAATGAAATATAAATGTACTATTTAATTCAAATTATGAATATGTTTTGGTAAAAGAGATTACATTTCCTCATTGGTATTCATTAACTAAATGCATAGCAAAAGTTACAGTATTCCTGAGTCTTGTAGACACCCTTTTTACCACAACCATTAGTGTTGGTTTGTAAAACTATAGCTTTATTACTCTACTAAAATCTTTTATACAGCTGTATATAATATGAGCACTCTAGTTTTCCCTGTGGCATATAATCGTCCACACTTTTAGGTTTTTATAACCTCAGTGAATAAAATACTCTCCAAGTATCTGATTTTTTTAAATGTGAAATTTTAAAACTTCATAGCAAATACACTTGATGAAATAACCAGGCTTTTTAATAGGCTATTATGGATGCAATATATTGCATCAATTCCAAACCACAATTCCCAAAATTAAGGTGAGGTCTGTTTCTTAGCTCTACAACTAAAAAATCAGGTCTCTGAAAATTGTTTTATCTGTGGTCTGAGGCTATACCTAATGAATTTCCTTCTAAGGGAATTTATTATCTTATATTTCAACTTTATATGAAGATAACAAATTCAAAAACATATTTCACAAAGCTAATCACATAGTATTTGCCACACAATAAAATACTTTATGTATTAATAACCTAAGAAAACTTTTCAAATATTAATTTTGAAAACCAAAGCAGAAAGTGCTAGTCATTTCCCAAACAAGTTCAAGTGTGCCTGTTAATTTCTGTGACTTATTTAACCCACAAAAGCCTTTCTACTTGAACACAGAAGAAGCCATTACTGTGACTTTCCTACAGTGACCTCAGTGGAGGATTAAACAACATGATCGTAACTATCATTGTAGCAATAACAGGGGGTCAACATTGACTTTTTTTCCCCCAACTCTTTAATCTTCGTAAGAGTAATAGGGCTGTCATTGCACTTGGCATATAGACTTAATTCTCTTTCTTGCAAACAGAAAGATAAAGTTATGACCTAAATAATTAGGTAATATTCCTAAAAGACTTATCTCCTCAGGGAAACATAAAACAGAATAAATGTGTTTAATTATAATTTGGTCATGCATAGACTATCGTGACCTGCTTCTAAATATTTTTTTATTTAACTGCAACTCACACAAGATTATGGAAAATAAACAAATGCAATGATGATTCCAAATCATCCCAGTACACAAAATGACACACTAGTTTGGAGAAATTAGTGATTTTGAAAGGTGATTTTCAATATTAGTGATATATTTAAAGAGATGACAAATTTAACTATAGTGCTAACACATTTTCACAAACATTCACCCAAGATATGAAGGAATGCTCCATTCCCTTAGCCTTCCACACGTTTCTTCTCTAGTGCAGAATGGGCTTCCTTCTGACATCCCAGACAGTCCATCTTTCCAGCTCCTGCACAGCTGAGAAGACTGGGCATGCCCACGTCATAGCTAAAGACTGTAGGCTCTAGTCTTAGGAGTGTGGTCAGCACAGCACTGCCCTTTGCCAATGATATAATCATAGACCCAATTAGTTCATCTATTTGAGCTGCAGTTTACTTATTTGTAAAATGGGTTTAAAAATGTCAATGCATAGGGTTACAGTGGAAAAAAGGTAATAAAATTTCTGTGAAACATTTGAGGTAGCACTTACTACAAAACATGCACCTAATACATAAATATTGTCTGTTATTTTTAAAATTCTCACTCAGTGATATGTTTATTGATTTTAGAGAGAGAAGGCAGAGAGAGACAGAGAGAGAGATCACATCAATGTGAGAGAGAAACATCAATTGGTTGCTTCCTACACATAACCTGGCGGAAGATGGAACCCGCAACTTTTTGGTGTATGGAATTTGTTCTGTGGGACTACACTCCAACCAACTGAGTCATGCAATGAGGACGATATTGCCTGTTATTATTAACTTTCTGTCATTTTTCAGCTTATGTCCATATACCTCTAAATATATGGAAATTTAATCAATTTCAAGCATGCTTATTTCTAAACCACTGTTGAACTGCCCTTTCTAACCCAGTTTCTGAGGCTTTGTTCATGCTGTCACTTCTATCCTTTTGCCCTTTCAAAACTCTCAGTGCTATAGCATGCCATGTTTAAGATTCAGTTCAAAGTTATTCTGCAGTCAAATCCATTAGATGTTTATATAGCTCCCATTATAATATACTCTAAAGTACTGTGAGTACTCAACAGTACTATCACTGGCTGCTTCTTTTTTTTAATTTCTTTTAACAAAACTAGTGTGTGGATTATTATTGAGCACATAATAGGTACTCAATAAAAATGGATTATACAAATAAATTACTACCTTAATTTAAAATGTGTATTTTAGAGCTAGATTTTTAACTACTACACAATTTAAGGTTCCCGTCTCCTGGTTGCCCAACATCAGTCAATATCACACAGAGGAAATAATGTACATGCAGCACTCTGGTGAATTTGTTTATGTAAATCCAACAAATTGATTAATTGACACAATATTTAAATTAAACTAAGTTGAGAGTCTTCTTTAGTTAAAGTGTTGTAACTGCTGAATATATTACTTTAGTCTTAACACAGTACTCTCTCTAAAATGGTAATTTAATTCAATTTGTTATCCTGTGCCACATACGAAATCTTCCTTCTAGGTTATCTGTGATTCTCCTAAATATTCTTTGTCACAACACATTATAAGGATTAAACATCCTGGCTGGCCTGGCTCAGTGGATTGTGTGCCAGCCTGTGAACCAAAGGGTCTCAGGTTCAGTTCCCAGTCAGAGCAGATGGCTTGGATGTGGACCAGATCCCCAGTAGGGGGTGTGCAAAAGGCAACCACTCATTGATGTTTCTCTCCCTCTCTTGCTTCTTCTCCATCTCTAAAAGTAGGTAAATAAATAAATATTTTAAAGTAGAATTAAACATAATTTAAAATAAAATACCATTGAATAGCATAATTATCTTTGGGAGAGTCAAATAAAATTAAGTGCTAGTAGGTATGTGTATATCAAGGCAAGAAGTATTTTAAAAATAAGTTGACAGATATCAGAGGGGAGGGATGGGAAGACTGGAAGACATTAGCCAAAGAACATATACACATATATATGCATAGTCCATGGACATAGGCAACAGTGTGGTGAAGACCAGGGGGAGGGTAGGGGCTGGGTTGAGGGGGGCAGAGGAGAGGAAATGGGGGACATCACTAATAGCGTCTAAAATAAAAGAAACAGATAAATAAATAAAAATAAGTTGTAAAGCAATAAAATGTGCTATAAATTTCCAATAACCATGGAAAATATTTTTTAATAACAGTAGTAAAAACTATACTATCTTAATTATAGTCTTGAGATTTTATCCTAAGGAAATTTTAAGAAAGTAAAAAGTATATGCACAAAAATGCCAATTACTAGAGTATCAAAAATAGTGCAATATTGGAATAACAGAGTAAGTTAAGTGAATATTCATAAATGGTAGAATGTTATGCAGCATCTAAAATTATAAGTTTACTATAACTAAAATATTTACAATACAATTTTAAGCAAAACAGTGCAAAGTGAAAAATTTTATGTTCTTTCTGATAAAAAGTGGTCAACTGATATTTTCAAAAATAAAATAAAAATGTTGAGAAGAATATTTACTTTTTAAATTTCTAAAAGACGGCCAAATTCCAAATGCTGGTTTTCTCACATGGAGGCCGATCAGGTAGCTGACAAGGCCAGCACTGGTGGGTGGGAAAAGGGGCCCCAGTCACTCTCTCATGTTGTGAGGAGAGGTGGGAACAGGTGGCTCAGTTTCTCCCACTAACAGAATGAACAGAGCAAATTTCTTTGCAAGCAGTTGACTGACAATCATCTTGTCCAAAGGATGTATACATTTATATTAGATGGTAAGACGTTTGTGATTTTGGAAAATCTGTTTATTCACTGTCCCCCAAACATTTAAAGTATGGCAGTGAGAAAATAAAATAAAATATTTTATCATCATGTGATCTAAATAATACTCATATGAAGATGATCTAAACTGCCCATTAATGAATTAACCCAGATAAGACCAAAGACATCTTGGGAGCAAGTTCTCATCAGCAAAGTTCCTTGTTATCCAGGGTGTCATCCTTGTGGAAGAAGTTCACGTTATTTTTCTGTTATATGATTTAAAATTATGACTGTCAAACAAAAGTTCTTCAAGAGAAAGAATCTGGAATTTATAAATTTAATCATTTCATTTTTTTAATAGTAAAAAAGCTTACATACTAATAGCTAAACATTCTTAAACCCTTACTTTTGTGAGCCCCTGGCTGAGCACTTTGTGTTATCACAATGAAACCTCACGAAGTACGATTGCAATAGATACTGCTTTATCTCCATTTCACTTAGGTAAAACCTTAGGCGTAGAGAGAAAAAAGTTGTCTAATGCCACTCTTTCAGAAGTCAGATTTCATTTTTTTTTCAAGAGCAGCTTTTCCATGAGAACATTGTATATGGTAGTAGTTTTTTATTGTTGATAAACTTATCTTCTTAATCAACAAAGGCATCCGGGGCTAGATTCAAAAATGCAGGAAAAATGAACTTAGATCATAGAAGAGGAGCTCGGTGGTTTATAACATTTGCCTCAAAATTTCTAAGGAAAAAGAAAGTATATATGGCATGCTCTATGAACAAGACTATTATTTTTAGATTGGCAAGTTTTGAGTTATGTATAACACCTTTGCAGAAATGGGATAACAAACTTAGGATGTCACAATCTTTTTTATCATATTAATATCTTCTTTTCTATCATAATACTTAAACTTGTAAAACTGAGAGAAGTCAGGGAATATGTCAACTTCCCATGCTACTGTAACTAAGAAATGTTTAGAACTTGGATTCGAACTCCTGGGTGTTTGATTTCAAGTTTGTGCTTTACCTAGTGGTAATTTTAAAAGGAAAGATCTGTGAAGGTTTATAAAAACAACTCATAGCAATTGTCAGTGGATTTAATTGAAGGGGGGGAGTAATAGCATTGGCCACCAGAGACTGCAAACTTGTGGACCACGTAACAAAATCACTCACTTTTATGGATAGATAGCATTGGGGAAACCAATATTAACCAAAGTATAAATAGCCTACTATTATTAAGGTTTAAAGTAAACAAAGAGATACTTTTTTAAAAAAATCTGTTTTTTATGCAATGAGAACCTCTGTTGCGCATGTGTAACTGAAGTATGGATAAGGATTTAGGAAACCTCACGCATATATGTATGAATTATAATGGAGTCATAATAAAGATAACATCTTCCAGATATAAAGAGGAAAAAAATAAACTCAAGAAGATCCAGTCTTGCACACTGCATGATTTCCATCTCAAAGAAAATATAATATCTTGTTAAGTTGAAAGGTTTGTTCAGATAAGTTCTAATACATTGCTTTTTCTACCACAACATAAAGATCTTTTTAAGTCCTTCAGGAAAGATATATAAAGACTCAAGCATATTATTTAATATATCATTTTGAATAGAATATTCTACCCCCAAGAGTTATAAAGCACTGTTAGAACAGATAGCTGAGAATGTTATGAAAATCAATGTTTTCACCAGTTTTTGTTAATTCTATGATTGTCATGCCAAGTTTATTGTAATACACATGTTAAAATTTGTGAAGCAACCCACTCATGAAACAAGTGAAAACACACTCATTCCTTGTTTTGACATAACATCTGTAAATAGAATCTAAAGCTCTTGAAACATCCTGAGCTCTAATTCCAGGTAGGTGGAAATAAGACAGCAGGTATTCAACCCAGTCTGGTAAAAACAAAGTAAAGATCAATTTAAATGTTAAATTGTCTACAGTCAAAGGCATGCCAACTTATTTCTCCAGTTCCTGTCATTTTGTTTCCCTAAGCTTGTATTTATCAACCTTCTGATAAAAACCAAAGAAAGCAGGAGAAATCTGCAGCCGCTCTGTTTTGAGGTATTTGGAGATGTTGGTTTGTGAGAACCTCCTGGGAGGCATTCCTGGGTGTAACCTGAGGCTGGTCCCCTTTAACAGAGGGCAGGGACAGATCCAAGAAAAAAGCACACTGCTCCATATTGGTAGGGGACAGGTTTAATAACCAAGTCTTGTCTTGAGTGACCCTGTAGATGAGTAGTTTTCCCCACCCACTTGCCAGAATCTTAATACTTTATATAGAGGCCTTGGCTGAATTCACTGACACACATACAGAGGGTCTTAACAGGGTTGACTCATGTACTCTGTCGGTCTCATTACCACACTATTATACCAAAGCTGTATGCTTGGGAGGAGGAAGGGATGGGGAGCCTCCAATTGCCTGGGTCCAATTCTCCAGTAAAACCAGCAGTCATGTCTTCTTGGTGACCTTCCCTAACAGGCAAGTAAGGGCAGTAACTTGAAAAGCCAACCGGATGTTATAGACTTGAAAACCGCAGTCACAGAGCACAAGTGCAGTGTACTGTAGCAAAAACACATGCCTCTGGTAGATTACTCAACCATGAGTTACACTGAAGTTGTTTTGCTTAAACAAGGATCCTAAATTCCATCTTAATCAAGTGTTGGGGGGCTTCTGACTTTCCATGTTATATACGGGGAACATAGAAAAGAGTAGAGACCAAAAGTTTTTAAGAAACAGCTAGCTCTGCCTTTAAGTTACACTCTCCATCCATGTTGCAGATCTCAGTGGTAACCAAAATATCCATACTCCTTCGCTTTCGTTGTGAATGTCCCACCAAACTGAAGTTACCTGGGGATGAGAAAGATCTTAGTATAGTGGGAAAATGTAAAAACGAGG
Source organism: Desmodus rotundus (assembly GCF_022682495.2). Lineage (NCBI taxonomy): Eukaryota > Metazoa > Chordata > Mammalia > Chiroptera > Phyllostomidae > Desmodus > Desmodus rotundus. The sequence goes on along the minus strand of NC_071388.1, from coordinate 15,384,762 downwards.
CAAGAAAAATCAAGATAAAATAGGTAAGGAATCCTAATAGGGAAGGAATGGAATCTGAATAGAGAAGGAATGAATAAATCAAAAGGTGGGAAAATGGAGCAAAGTAGTGAACGAGGATTAAATAATAATGAATGGATAAAATGGAAGACAATAAAATAAGTCTTATGATGCCTCTCAACAAATAGACATAAAAATAAGGGACATTCTTTGTTTTTAATTACTTTTTTAAAATATTTTATTTATTTATTTTTAGAAAGAGAGGAAGGGAGAGAGAGAGAGAGAGAGGGAGAGAAAAATTAATGTGTGGTTTCCTCTCACATGCCCCCTAGTGGGGACCTGGCCCGCAACCCAGGCATGTGCCCTGACTGGGAATTGATCTAGCAGCCATTTGGTTCACAGACTAGCATTCAATCCACTGAGCCACACCAGCGAGGGCAAAATGACAGAAGTTCTTGAAGAGCAAATAATCAGCATAAACATTTGTGTATCTCTTGAAAGAGCAAATGAGCTAAAACATTTGAAACTGAATGTATATTAGGGAAGGAAGGAGAGGTTCTGCAGTTATGTTATTGGTCAATATCCTTAACCAAACAAGCAATTGAACACCACCTTCAACCTCAATTCACATTAGAGCTTGTAATCTATTGATGTCAGCTAACCAAATCATTACAAAGCTCCATTTTTTAATCTACGGAGCAAACATAATTTCAGTGGCACCCTTGACTTATTTAAAGTGGATAAACTATGTATCTAACAAATTTCAAATATGCAGAGTATGATCAGTTTGAAAATTCAGATTCTCTTTATAATTTAAATAGAATAATATCATAATGACTAGGTATCAAAATAATGCAATTGATAAAAAGTCCAAAATGGCATCACATACTGTGGCATGACCTACTCACATTGGGGCATTTTGTGGGAAAAGAATAAAGAAAAAAGAAAAGGTCAAACTGCTTCGCAAAGATGCTCAAACTACTGTAATAAGTAAATGTGTGTTTACACACAAATGAGATAAAATTTAAAATATGTAAGCTGAATACAGAATTTTAAAATAAAAATTGTCATTATTAAAAAATTAAAATATACAAACTATTTAAAATATACTATAGTCTAGGTAACATGTCAGCTTCTTAATAATATGTTTTATTATAGAATATAACACTCATTTCAGGAAATGTGGGGACCAAAAACTGTTAAGTACAGCAGTCTAATACCCGTGCTTTTTCCCTATGGACTGTTAGAAAAGAATCAACAAAGGGTAAAACCTCAGGAAAAGTAAACTCAGATTCTTCCAGGCTATTCTTACTTGAAGAACAAGAAAAAACAAACAAACAAACAAACAGATCTAGGCATGTGTAATCACCCAGCTCTACACAAGTAGCCCAGAAACTATGTGTCTTTAAATTAGTGTTTTGAGGAAAACATACAAATTTTCCTTCAATCTCGAGTTTATACAAACTCATGCGGTTCATTTAGAAATATTCGCTCCTCTTCTACCGTGTGGAAGGGTTTGTGGAGCAATGATCGATGCTATGACTTTCAAGTAAGACTCAACTGCAGATGCAGGACTGTATTTTTTCCGAAGGAATATTTGAAATTACACCTTCAGTACTTTTAAATTATTAGAAATGTTTAAGTTACTTATTTCATACTGTTTGTTTTTAATGAGTTTTAATTTGCCAAGACTCTGTGTATTTCACCTATGTTTCAAATCTATCTGTAGAAAGCTTTCTGTCTTACACACTATATTTTAAATCTCTGCTGCATAGGTTCCTTAAATTATTCACACATACTATTTCTGTTTTACTGGTTAAATCATACAGAGATTAGTCTACTTTTTAGGGTTTTTTAAATAATCAAACTCTAGTGTATTACTCTTCTCTTAAAACTTATTTCCTTTAAGTTCACTTGTGGTTTTTCTCCTCTTACACTTGTCATTCCCACTTTGTTTAGGCTTTTAAGTTGTTTTTCTCTTCCTTCTTCTTATGAATGTTTGATCCTTTTCTAACCTTTTTAAGTTGGTTATTCAGCTCATTCATTTTGATCCATTCCCCTCTAAATTAATTCTTTAAGTCAAATTCCTTTTATGTGTACCTTAACCTCATCTCCAATGTTTTGACATGATGTGTTTTTAACACTAATTCTAAATAATGTCTAATTTCCATTGAAAGTTTTCTTTAAACTACAAATATGTTGAAGTGTGTGTTTTTCAAATCAAAATTTATCTCAGATAGTGTATTATACTTTGGTAATTCCTTAACTTATTGTAAATAGAAGATGATACGGATACGTTTCTTTCGGCTTGTTTCATGGCCTTGTATATGTGAATTATTGGTAAATGTTTCATGTTGGCTGCGTAAGAACGTCAGCATTTCTATGTTTTGCAAATATCTAAATACACTAATTGCATTATTAAAGTATTTCATTTCTTAAAATAAGAGATCAAAGAGATATATGCTCTCCCTGCCTGTTTATTGTAGTATTATTCACAATAGTCAAGATGTAGAAACAACCTGTCTGTCAATGATTGAGTGACTAAAAAAAGATGTGATACATACATACGATATGTGTAAAGGAATATTATTTGGCTATGAAAAAAGAAAAATCTGCTATTTGTGACAACATGGATGACCAAGGACAATGTGCTAAGGGAGATAGTGCAGAGAAAGACAAATACTGTGTGATATCACACGTACAAGGAATATAAACAAGTCAAGCTCATAAAGACAGTATAGTGGTGGTTATCCCAGAGTTGGGAGGTGGGCGGGTAATAGGAGAAATATTGTTTAAGGATACAAACTTTCAACTAGTAGATTAATAACTCCTAGAGCACTAATGCACAGCATGGTGATTTTAGATAACAATATGGTATTATAAACATCAATCTAAATCTTAGTTATTCCCAACAAAAATATATATATAATTATCTGACATGATAGAAACATTAGCTAACACTACAATGGCAATCATATTGCAATATATAAATTCATCAATTCAATACATTTATCCCTTCAAATTATATAATGTTATAAGACAAATATATTTCACTTAAATAAAAGTTAAACACAAATGCACATACACATATACTCACATTTGATTTTTAAGTGTAGTAATTATCCTTGTAAATATTTTAGTAGGAATAGATTAAAATTTATTAATATATTTCATATCCTAAATTTTCTGGTAGATCTATGGATTACTGAGAGAAATGTGTCAAAATATCTGCACAAAACTGAGGACTTTGATCTTACCTTGTTGTTGCTTTATGTAACTGTAGTTGATTACTTGCATTAGCAATCTTCCTTCTTCACCTTCCCCTGAATCCACACCCCTTCTTGGGTGCACAACAGTAGCTGATGGTGCCCTCCACCGGGCTCTGCTCTTTGCCTTCTCTGGTCAGTGGACTTTTAGCAAACATGACACGAGCTTGAACAGTGTGTTTGGTCAATTTGTTTGTTTCTTGCCATCTGCTGTTTAACATCAGATCACGCACTGGCCGGCCCTTTGGAGACAGTTTAGCAATACCAGCTGGCAGTTAGCTGATGACCAGTTATATGAGTAAACCTATTTGAGATTAGAAAATAGCAGTGAAAACAAGCCAAAACACCCCAGGAGCTACATGTGTATGTATTTTTTAACATCTCTGATGTTTCATGTTTCGGGGTATTATTTGTTAGTTAAATAATTTCTTGCAATAGAGAAATGGCATAATATTTTAGGCTTTTTAAAGCTATTATTTTATTGGGGATTGACAGTATTTTATTATTATATAAAGACTCTCTTCAAGTAAAGTAAAATATTTGACTTTGAATTATTTGTTTTCTTTCTTTTACATGAATAGTTGTTAGGTAAACACTTTTTTACTCTTTTATATTTGGCTCTCCTTCATTTCTATGTTTTGCATGGCTCTTTCAAATAATATGTTGCAGGGAGAATGGTGGCTTTGATAGTAAACAAAAAATCTTATGGTTTATATTGCCTTAATTGTGTTACTTGTAATATGTAGAAATTTATGCAAATAACATATACAGTAAAACAGAAGTTGGAGGCTAGATACCCACTTGTAATTTAATTTTATTTATTATTTTTAAGGGTTCACAAAATATAAAAATCCTTTTAGCATATTCCCTGTTTAACAAGGCAACATGAACCTGAGTATTATAGCTGGAAGAATGAATCTTCTTAATGGAGTTCCTGCAAAAACTACCTTGTCAAAAGAAGGCTAGGTACCCCCTTAGGAGTTCTCTCTTGTACCTCCATGATTGTATATTTCTGTAGAATAATCTGCAGAATGATTTTTTATTTTAAGTTTGCCCTTCATTATGAGTTTGAGTCAGGAAACCATTGGCCACAACCATAACAAATATACTACCAGCAAAAAATTAAATAAAATTAAAATAAAATAAAATGAAAGTGCTTGACTCCTCAGCTTGCCAGTTATGGAGAACAGGACCAATAAAATGTCTCGGTCTGGTCAAGGTAGCATAAAGTATATAAAACAAAGTGGAATCACTCATGTCAACCAAGATGGCTGCCAGTCAGCCATGACACTTTGGTTCAAGAGAGAAACTATCTAAGTCATACTAGACACATCTGGCAAGGAGAAACATCTAAGATATCTGCACATGTGATCTGCAGAGTAGCACGGCCCACAGATAGGCTCCTGAGGAAATTCCCCCTCGCCATCAGGGAAGCCAAGACATTTATCTAGAGACCCAGAAGGATGGGGTGCACACCATTTTCAGTGTACAACTGAGGCAGGCTCCAGACCACTGTCGAGATAGCCGAGCTCCACACACCGGAGTGCTGCTCCATGCCACACTGATCTCCCTTGGCATGGGTCATTGGAGGCTCTGCCCTGCTGGCCTGAGGACTTGTCTGCCCTGCTGCCCATCTGGCTCCAGAGACCCTTCCTTGCCCATCCCTGATGGCTCCCATGCCCACCATGCTGTCTCTTGGACCTGCTGACTGAGACTCTGAGACTCAAGTTAATTATCCCCTATTGATGGCTGTGTGTGTGTAATAATTCTCTCAGGTTGTTAGAGTGTGAGTAGGATATTAATGTATGTTAATGCTCTACTTTGAGCGAACCTGCATTCAAGAAAAGCTGAGTGAATAGCATAGTTACCTTATATGACTTATCTATTTTTTGGTGCCATGTGGCTGGGTAGCTCACTGAGTAGTTCCCCAGCGAATAATAGGAAAGACTATATAGCAAACAAACACTTGCAACATCCAAACTACTTGAAACTGGGGAAGGTTTGAAAGGGACATATATGTTGCCACCAACTTGTGGTAACTCTCATCTATAAGAAAGAATGGATTACTCTTCACTGTCCATAAACAGAGCCAGGAGCAGTGTGAAGCAAGAAGGTATCAACATTTCAGATAAATAATTTAACTAAATTAAAATATTTTAATTCCATATACACACACATATACACACACATATATATATAATATATATATATATATTCTAGTTTCTTTTTTTATTATTGTCCAATTACAGTTGTCCTGTCTTTTTCCCATTTCTCACCACTACCCCATCCTGCCCACTCCCACAGTCAATCCCCCCCATTGTCTGTGCCCATGAGTCCTCTATTTGTGTTCCTTTGATTATTATTAAATATCAAAATTAGTCCAAAAATCTATGATGAACAAATACCTAAATGTTACATTTTAAATATGGGCCACCTGAGTTCTCACCTTTCCTGCCTATCACAAGATCCTTCCTCATCTGTTGCCTCCAAAAAAATATTTGGAGCTGATAGTAAGTATTCTCATGTATTAAAAAACCCTAAAATTATTATATGTCAAGGATGTGACATCATCTGATGTCTCCCGGAACAGTATTCTTAAAATTTGAAAGCCCTTTTACTCTGAAACGCTTTCCCAAACAAGCTAAACTGAATTTTCTTTTTGTATATATTCTGATTTTTTTAGCTAGTTAGTTTTGTTAATTTATCGTGATTCTTGATCTTTGACTTTTAAAGGTTAGTCTGTTTAATCATTGTGATTACTGATCTGTGGGGGCTTATTTTTGGCATCACAGTTGTCTTCCAGTGTCTTTGTTACATTTCACCAATTTGCCAGAAGTCACAGGGAAAATGTTCCCTTTGGGGCTTGCTCACCCTCCAGAGATTCTGTTTTTACTTTAGTATTGCCTTACATTTTTAATGACTCAGATCAGTAATTAATGTCTAATATTATTTGAAAATATTTTATTTGACAATTTATTTTTAAAGAGTTACTTCCCTAAAGTGCTTCTCAAATTATTCATGATATGACTGACATACAGAGAAATGTTATAATTATATGACCCTGGAAAAAATGAGTAGGTTACTTGATGTCAGAGGCAGCTGGCTTAATATTGCCAATCTTGTTCACCTAACCAGGTGCCTAGGGAGATAAATACTTCCACGGACGTTCAAGCTGTTTGCGCGCACTTGTGAACTCATTTGTGGAAAGCAAGGTTGCAGTATCAAAACCTGGAGTATGATTTTGTTTTGTTTTTGTCTTTTTTTTTTAATTTAGAACTTTTTGTTCATCATATTGTAATATGTAAAAGTGTCCCCTACTTTAAATGGGAAAAATTTTGTAGCTAAAAATTTTCCTACTGAAAAATTCTCAACCAGTTCCAAAATTTGTACTCTGTAACTAATGCCATTTCATAATAGTTTAAGTAATGAAAATTTAAAAAAAGAAAAACAATTTTGGTTATCCTCAGATGTTAAGTATACAGGAAAAAGCAATGCTCTTGCAAAAGATGATATATGAAATCTACAGTACACGAGTTCTGCCCTGTTGCATTTATCAAAGTCTAGTTGTTCTCTGGGTGTAGAGATAACTCTGTTGTGTCCCACGGGGATATAAGCAAAGCATTATCTAACACCAGATGAAAAATAAATGTACCTATTCAAGTGAGAAAGTATAGCAAGTGCATCTGTTATTTATGACACCAATTATTTCATGAATTTGCTGCTTTGTTTTCAAAGTAAAAATGACAAACAAGGTCTAGTGCGTTTCTATATAAGCCATGTCTGTGTATTTAGATCGCAAAGGAAATTGGAAAGATTCATGTGGATAATTCAAGACAAAAGTGGCATCTCACATAAAACAAGGGTAAACAAAATGGAAGGAAACACAATTTTATTTTCATATGACATTTCAATTGTTGCATTTATAAACATAGATAGGTAGCCAACTGAAAAATTCTGTTAAATATGCTTTCTGAAATGTTATGTTATTTAATCTTTCTCACACACACACACACACACACATCCACTTACACTTGGAATTTAATGCCTGTGTGAGAACACCAAGACTCAGAGAGATAATTGCATGAAGTCACATAATTGTAATACACTGCTGAATTTACTGACCATTTTGCTGGATTACAAGGGCATATTCATCTTACCATATCATGTTATATCATTACAATGGAAATTTTACTTTGGGTTATATTTTATCACATTATACTGCTAGGACTCTCAGAATGAAATGCATTTGATGATATTTAAATATAATTATTTCCATATGAAACTTTTTCTTCAGACATCTTCAATATTTAGGTATTGCTATGAGATTTGAATAATGCTAAACTAAAATTTATATGTTTAAATCTTTCACATTATCTTTTATATTGAATTGATTTTATTACTGTAACTTTACATTACGTTAGTTATTAATTTGGCTCACTGTAAGAGAGAATTTGGATTGTTTTGTGTTAAGATTCAATTTATACAAAGAATATTTTAATTTGTATCCAAAATATCTTTAACGTTTTCTTAAAAAGTTGTTATATATACATATATATGATATACAAATATTCAATTTTCAAAATGCATCTATGATAAAGATTGTGGTATTCTCTATGAAAAATCAAAGTTTTTTTAAGTTTTTAGGGAATTGTAGGTAGTATGAGAGTTTGTGTACATAAACATATGGCAGGAGAAAAAAGAACATACCAGTTTATGTGTGATAGTGTTTACATAAATAGTAAAACATTATATAAAATACATTAATATGTACAATTTATTTTTGTTATTTATAATAAAGAAGGCCATTGACTTACCCACATTTAAATTGAAGCTCATTTCCTTGTCCACCTTTCCTTATCCTTGTGCTTTGCCTTGTACCCGCTACTGCTCCGTCACCCAGTTTCTGAAGTGAATTTGCCTCCAACACGTGTTCTCTCCACAGGGAATGTAGTGTTTCCTGAATGCAAATCCCTTGTTTTCAATTGAAGGACAATGTTTCCAGGTGTTGACCTTAAACGAATGGCCAGGTATTTCTCTAGGAAATGGATTTATTCAGAAACTATTCAAAACAATTGCAGTGCAAGGCATATGGTCTAGTGGCAAACCTGTGCAGGTCCTCAGAAACAGAGAAGGAATTCTTTTACACGGAAGTGGAGGTTGGATCAGCTACGATAAACAAGAGTTTTCTTTTGGGGCTCCCTGATCCACGTAAGACACAGGGCTTTCCCGACTGGTCTCTCGACTTCATTTCAAATGAAGTTTCTGTTTAGTACTTTTTGCACAAGATAAAGGCAATGGCTAATGTGCTTGCAGATTCGGAACTTAGGACCATGAGTAAAGGAATTACTCATGGTCACTGCTGAATTATACAGTTAATAGCCTAAGGACATGCGGAAAGACTAAATACTGTTTGGAAAATTTTCATGTTTGATATCTTAGTGAAAGATTCTATATGCTATTATGAGGAAAGTGAGAATTTAGTTGGACTTCCTGACAGGCCTGTAAAGGTCTTAATACAGAGATGAGTAAGACACAATGAATCCAGGACCACACCTCAAAAGAGAAAAGCAGTTTCTTGGGAGAGGGCAGACAGCAGTGTGAGAGAAAGGGAGGTGAGCAGCTGCTGACCACCTTCGCTCACGGGTTTTCTTCGAAGTGCCGAGTTTAGCATTGTCATCCCTCTAGGATTTGCCTGCTAGAGCAGGTGTTTTTCTACACAGCTGTTTCATTTGCATTCTTAAAAATCTAACCTAAGCAGTTGCTCCAGTTTCTCTTTAGCACACTTTACCTTATTCAAATCACCAATGAGAAGCCAAGATGTAACGTGAATTCTTTGCAAGATGGTAAAAAAAAAATGTGGTTCTTCGGAACCTTCTAATATGCCATGGGATTATGCTTTTTTGGAAACCCGAACTTTCTTTCTTTTCTTTTTTTCTTTCTTTGGCTCCATACTTGGGGACAGCCTACTTTACTTTCGAGCATGATTAGTATACTTATCTGCTGTTAGAGGGAAATAACCCCTAGACTCCTTTTCCATTTCAGTGGAGATAACGATGCACCGAAATAGCTCTCAGGTGTACCTGAAAGTTTGACATTGCAAGGAAGTTTATATTTTAAAGCAAAGAAGTTACATTCCATTAGGTGTTAGTACCTAATAAATACGCAATGCACTTGAGAGACTTCCAAAAAAGATGGAGGGTTGGTACATATTTCCAAAATTGTTTGACAGACATTAAAAGTGATATAAATCACAATAAAAGAGAGATGAAAACTTCATCTACAGTAAAACTAGACAAGTTCCCATCATCATCCCACATAGTCTGATCTATCAGCCTGCTACAATGAAATTCGGATGAAGCTGAAAGAAGATATCAGGAGCTAACACTCAATTATCTGGCAAGTGGGGGAAATGCAATGCTAAGACTATATACAAGATCATTATTTAAAGTAAAACAGTAATATGTCTTATTCTAAAGAAGTGAGAGCTGAAGTCCTGGATAGAACATTGAGAGCATAAAGACTTGCCAAGGGGCCAGGGGTGGCATTCTATCATCAAAAGCAGTGCTTCTCAGCTTTCAGCAGGTTTTGGAAAGACCAGGAAGCTTCCTAAACAGCGGTTACTGTATTCCATTCCCAGAATTTCTGATTCAATAAGGCTGGGGTGGTACCTTCTCTAAGAAGTTCCCAGGTTATACCTGAACTGCCAGTCTGGACTAGGCTTTGGAAACTTCTGGTATAAATGACTTGGTCGTCATGTTTGGTGTTATTATTGAAAAGGCTTTATTTTTAAGCAGATTTAGGTTTACAAAAATATTGAAAGAAAGCTACAGATTCTTCTCACAGAGTCCCTGTCACACAAAGATACTTCCCATTATTAACACCCCCCACAGAGTGGCACGTCGTTATAACTGATGAACTTACACTGACCTGACACATCATTTCCACCCAAAGTCCACAGTTTATATTAGAGTTCACTATTGGTGTTCTGCATTCTGTGGGTTTGGACACATGTATAATGGCCTGTGTCCATCATCATGGTGTCATACGGAATAGTTTCCTGCCATAAAACCCACTGTGTTCCAACAATTTCTCTGTACCTGCCCTCTAGCCACTGACAATGACTGAGCTTTTATTGCCTCCATGTTTTTGCCTTTTCCAGAATGTCACGTGGTTGGAATTGTACACTATGCAGCCTTTTCAGATTATTTTCATTCGGTGAGTGATATGGCTGTAAAGTTCCTCTACGTCTTTTCATGGCTTCATTGCTCACTTCTTTTTCAGCACTAATATTCCATTGTCTCCATGTGACACACTTTATTCATTCACCTACTGAAGAGCATCTTAGTTGTGGTATAAATGACTTTTTAAAATAGATTTCATTTTTGTCTTAAACCTAGTTTCTGAAGGAGAAAGAAAATGGTTTGAAGACAAAAGAGACATGCTCACTCTAGTATCTGTGGGATGAGGGTGAGAGCAATGTGAGAAGGCAGAATTAAAAAATGCCCTGGCAGGTGTGGCTCAGTGGATTGAGTGCTGGCCTGTGAGCCAAAGGGTCACCAGTTCAATTCCTTATCAGGGCCTGGGATGTGGGCCAGGTTCCCAGTAGGGGGCACTTGAGAAGGAAACACATTGATGTTTCTCTCCCTCTCTTTCTTCCTCCCTTCCCCTCTCTAAAAATAAATAAATAAAATCTTAAAAAAAATAAGAACCATAAAAAAAAAGCTACAGTGCTACAGTATAACATGTCTGGTGTCATGTTGTCATGGCCTTGTGCTGTAAGAGCTTGGTTGGGCTAAATGACATTTCCATGGGTTCTTTTCCACACAGAACTGGCTATAAAAATATATACCCATCATCACAACTAGTCTAAAATTTAACCTAAATATTCCCAAATGAACCAATTTAACCAATTTAAGCCTTTTCTGAGCATTACAATTTATAAGAGACAAACATTCCACAAAAACCATCATAATTCCCCCAAAACTATGTAGTAAACTTTCACAATTTTAGAAGGGTAGTCAATGTGAGCTATCTGTGACAGAAAAAGGAAAAACTAAATTTAAATATTGCTATAAATTTCTCATACATTTTCCAAGGTGGAGTATGAAGGACATTGCGTTGAGATTGTAGAAAGAATAATATAGCTTTTTCTGAAGGCTAGGAAGCGGTGAACTCTGTAATAATTTCCAGACAATAAACAAGCTATGTTACCTACTAATAAATAATTAATATTGAGCAACCAGAGATTGAAGTAGTGAAGACCATGAGGCCCTCTACAAAGACATTGCAAGGGGCTGATCTTGATCAGCTGACACGGTTAAAAGAAACAAAACAAATGCTTGTTACGCATTGAACCTGAATAGGTTTTGATCAAATTTTAACATAATATTTTATAGAAAAAAGAAAACTAATTCAAAAACAAATTAAATCATCTGGTCCATATAGTTTGGAATTGAATATATTTTATAATGGGCTTTTAATTTACTGATGTCTTTAAGAATTCTTACTTTGTGAAAAAGACAAAGTATTTTAAATTGTCTTTAGCTTAGAGCATACTCTACTTTTTCTTGATATTTTCCTGCTTTTCAAAATTAAAAAGCAATTAGCCTAAAGCAGCAGGAAATTTTTGAAAGTGTTTTAATTCAAAAAGGTGTTACATAGTTATTCTGAGCATCTCAGCTAATTCACCAAGTTACTCTCTCTTTTTCCTCTTCTCTTTGACGGAAGGTTCCCTCCCACCTTGTTTTCCAGTAACATGGTCTGTTAGTAATTTACTTAAGACTTACTAAGAAAATTGAAGCCTTAGGTTGTATGTGCAAATGAAGTTTAAGACTAATATTTTATTTATCCAATGCATGCACACACACATATTGATATAAATTTTGTGAAGTGAAAAAAATAAAAACATCTTTTTGGTGCCATCTCTGAACTGATTGTATCAGATTAAAATTTATAGCTGAACTGAGTTAAAGAAAACTTTTAGATAGGATAGAAACAAACACAAAAACAAAACAAATATATTGATATTTGGCAAAAGGTGTAAGTGAAATAGGAGGAAGCTAATGTAATGAATAAGATTAATTCTGATTCTAGAAATGCTTAAAAGTTTTAGAAGGTCAATTGACAGAATATTAAAGAGTTTGAAAATACAAGGATTTGTGCAAATAAGGTAACTGCTTGTGATGTAGATATAATCCAGGTATATAATTCAATTAGGTAATCTTAAAGATCTGCTTTATATTTCTTTTTTTAATTATTTTATTATTGTTCAATTACAGTTGTCTGCATTTTCTTCCCAACCCTCCTACCCACCCCATCCAAACCCACCTCCCTCCCTTGCTTCCACCCTTCCCCTTGGTTTTGTCCATGTGTCCTTTATAGTAGATCTGCTTTATATTTCACAAATTTTATCATTTTAGCAATGACTTCTGAGATAGTGGAAGAACAACTAAGAATAAAGAGATCACATCTGTGATTTTAAACTTTTTTTTCAGATAATATATGCTGTTGGGGTAGGTAGCCGTCTGTTATTCCTCTGCTCCAAGCATTGTTGTCAAAGGGCAATATAGAAAATATGGGAGTGTTTGGTTGCATATTTGTAATAATTTGGTGACAATTTATTAATCCTTTTGCTTCATAATACCAGAATAATTTTTCTCAGGCTTGCAGGGAGTTCACAATAAAAAATTGTTTCTACAACTATGAAAGACGTGGCAGACTTTTCAATATGTTTTTTATTCCCACTTAAAATTTAGTCAGCTGACGGCAAAATGATTTATGGCTCTTCATATTCTCATTTGCGGTTCTCCTCAAATTTTACCTCAGTTCTGCGTGATTCTCTGACAACTTAAATTACTTTGTGAAGAACCACTGTGTGAAAGAAATTCATATCGTGTCGGACTTGACAGAGGTATGTGACTGTGACAAGGCCGTCAACAGAATTGTCGGCTTTACTGAGAATTCTTAATTCTCCCGTTCTTGATGACTTGAGGCACAGCGAGTGGCTTAATTTGATCAATACTTTGTCAAATTGTAATTGTATTATACAGGCTTATGCTTTAATAAATAGTGGATACATTCTTTGGTGTGGTTATATTTTGTATATTTTTCTTTTTGCATTGGGAATTGAAGGCTTTTGCAAAATGCTGTTAACCATGGTGCTCCGTGTATTTTAACATTAAGTATGTAAATTGATTATAATCGAGTCTGCATTACTAAAAGGGAAAGTGTAGAGATTCTCCTGGAAAAAAGAAGACGGAAATCCAAATACTCTGATAAATTAGAAAGACAGAGAGAGAGCTGTATTGTTCATTCTGAAGGCAACAAGGCATTGAGGTACATTCGTGTGAAACGGTGCTCACTGCCCCAACTTCGCATCACCTTTGGTAGAAGTGTTCTAAAGCCAACAGATATTCACAATATAGCCAAATATCGTAATGGTTCCTTCCCACCACTTTATACAATTGATCTAGATGCCAAACATTGAAATATGTGGTGACAGTCTTTTTAGAAAAGAGAGTTAAGAAAATGTAAAATAATCTGATAAACACACACAAAACCCTCGCAATAAATGTACATTAATCGAGACATATACCTGAGTTGGAAGAAGGGTGTGTGTATCACAGTATGTGCCTGTCATTCAAAGCCATCTTTTTTTTTTCCATCCTGGTATATTAACTACCATTTAGAACATATCTTTTGGGAAAATGCATTAAATACAAAAACAAACTGCTTCCACAGTGTTTTCTTTCCTTTATCTTTTATTTTTCAAACAACCTGTATATATGGAGATGGCCAATATTCAATTACCCAACCAATCTCCATCAACAGTGTGGTGTGTAAAAGTCTCCGAGTCTCTACCTGCGCTGGGAATGCTTTCAAGGGGCATTTAGCACCATTAACGTCTTTGATATATTCTACCTTTTTTTTAAAGATTGTATTTGTTTTTAGAGTGAGGGAAAGGGAGGGAGAAAGAGAAGGAGAGAAACATCAGTGTGTGGTTGCCTCTCATGCACTCATATGCCTCAACTCAGGCATATGCTCTGACTGGGAATCAAACTGGTCACTCTTTGGTTCCCAGGCCGGCACTCAATCCAGTGAGCCACACCAGCTAGGGCTGATGCATTCTTTAGAACCCCCCTTGTGAGTTTTGTTTTCAGCTAAGTATTGTGCTGAAGGATTTACAAGCATGTGATCCTTTCTTTTGTGTCTCAGTCTAAAGATAAGAGTTGGGAGTACAAAAAAAAAAAAAAAAAACCCCTAGTAAACCTAGAACGCTTGTCAATATCAAGTGCTTTTAAGGAGAAAAGCACTTTAAATCCTCCTGAGTCAAAATGGGGTGAGTCAAATCTGATCTCTATTTCTTTTCCCTTCTGTGACCTGGGTTGTATTTTAACCTTGATTTTTCCTCTCTGTGAAATGGAGATAAAAATACCTGTACTTCTGTTCACTTCACAGGCTTGTATATACATCGTGTATTGTTATTGCTATTGTTACCATTATTATTACTAGTACTAGTAACAGTAATACCAGTACTAGATGTAACAGAAGTATTAATATTACTGTGGGCAAGGTACTTTTTAAATGTCTCCTAAATTTTTAACACTTTAACCCACACCTTAATTCACCTTAATGTATCAGATATATCAAAAAGGAATGGACAAAGTGGAGAGAGAGAGAAAGAAAGGGAGAGAGATGGATATAAGGAACATCAAACAGATACAAAAGACTAAACACATAATTTCTAAACAAAATGCAGGAGCAGGAGGCGGGAGAGGTCGCACAATTTCTCTGTGCTTCCCCGTTTCTTCAACAAGCTTTATTTCCAGCTCATCTAATTGGTATTACTGTCAGTGAAAATAATTTTCACTGTATTTTGCAATGCATGCAGTGTGAATTTGAATGAATAGCAATGGTCTCTAAGTAGACAGGTAGCAAAGCCAGAAATCAGCGTCGCATTTATAAACCACTCATCCTTTGGGTTAGGCAGGCACCCTAGTAGATGGAAACAATTGTATCTGACCCTGATAACTGAATGGGTTACGTGCACCCAAACTCTGCTCTTTAAAATAATCAAAATGTGTTTCAGAGGAGATAAATGGCTCCCCAAATAGGAGCTAAAGACATATTGCTCTGTGAGCTCTAAAACATTAGTTATAGAAGAGACAGATTCTTATCCCTATAATTCCCTGAGGAGGGAAGGCACCGGGGAGCAAAGAAGATAGGCACAACATGAGTTCAGGGAACAGTTTCATGTCGGTGAGCGTCTGCTGACAGACAGTAAATTCAGTGGTAGCTCTCATGCGGTGTGGGCGCCTTTCTCTCTAGCAAGCATGGTGAGAGTACCTTTTACCTCCTGGCATAATTGTTCTTGTTCCAATTGTGCATAATGGGATTTAAAAACTATAAAAAAGCTAAAAGGCAAGGGGAAAAAATGTGACTCTATTGAAAAAGAAGGGCTGTTTCTAAAAAACCTATTTTATTTTGATGCAACTAACCACAATCATTTTATAATTTGACAATGTTGTATAGAATATTTTATAAATATTCTGAAATTTCTTTTTATGAATCCAGATGAAAACCCTTCACATGTTTACCCTCATTTTCAAAGAGGAGAATGAAAGAACGTAAGAAGCAGTCATGACAATAATGATGTTGTTTTGGTTTACAAAAGCTTTATGGACAAGAATTGCTTTAGAGACAAATGCTTATTTCGACCTGGATTTGTAAAAGAAAGTCGTAGACGTTTTAGATTTACGGTTAGATCAAGGCTATTCATGAAGAACAAAATAACGGATTTCTTCTCTACTGAATGTAGTTACTATGTTTGTTCCTTAAAATGAACATAATTTTGGATTCCATAAAACATATGAATTATATTGAATTAATGAATTATATTGGGTATGATGAATTAATGCTGAAAATACTATTAGTAACGATTAATGACTAATAAAAATTTTTATATTAAGGGCATTTCCAAAGCAACCTCACCATGATATGAAAGCAATGTAACTTGATACTGATATTGGGATTCCTTTAACTAGGAACTCCCCAAATTTTATTTACTGGGTGCCCTCTTGGATATCATAAAAAAAAGCATTGTCTCAACAAGTATAAAATTTTGGTTATTCTCTGTCAAGGACTGTTCCAAGTGCAAGTTGGTCCAGAGACCCCTCTGAGGGAGTGCCTGCATCTCATCCGCAGCATAACATAATCCCCCCTATTGTACAGGTAGTTCTGGCTTATTGTTTCTAGCAACTGAAATATATGATGTCAACAAACCTGGAATAACTAAAGTTTGCCAAGGCCAAGACATATTTTTTCAGTGGAGATTGTATGTACACTGCAGAGACTTGCTGTCAGAATTAATTTTTCTCACTGAATAGTCCCCCAAAATAATTTGAATATTTGACTTTGTCATTATTACCATACTACATAGCATAATGCAGAATTCACAACTAACACTGCTTTTGGACATTCCCAGAGCATAAATACCAATACTTGTCATTGGTAAATAACACTTGTTGACTAATCACACGTTGTCAGATCATGTGTCTGAGGACTTTGTTATGCAATTTGCTCATACTAGACAAATTAAAATGTGGAAATGCATATACTATTCCAGCCAGTTAACTTAATGGTAGGTGATATGTTTAAATCAATGATCTTCCATATCATCATAATCTGACTTAAATGTAGTTTTCATTTGATCCAAAGAATTGAAAACTGTGGAAATCTGGTCACTAATTTATTCCATGCATGGACTCTCTCTCTCTCTGTCCATATATATATATATATACACACACACAGGATATATATATATATATATATATATATATATATATATATATCTTTCTATATATATATATATATATCTTATAAGATATATATATCCTCTCTGCGAGGATAGATATATATATCTTCTCTGCCATTGTTTCATCCCTCCTGAGACCAGGAGGCCACATCTCTGAGGGTTAATAGGTTCTGGGTTAATGGAAGCCATGGGCAGCCTACCTGCTCTTGGATGGAACAGACGTCTCAGCTGCTCCACCTGGAGCACATGGGCTAGTGGACAGGGTTGCTGCTCTTCCTAACCTTTAGTTACAAACTATCAAGTCAAAGCACATCCTGTTTACTTGTCATTATTCTTAGGTCATTAAATAACCTAATTAAATCCTCTCACTTCCAAAAAAAACACAAAAACAAAAGCAGCACACCAGGATGAGTAGAGCATGGCCTCTGTGGAGTATCAACTGTCTTCTGAAGGGGGTCACTGAAACACCCATAGTGTCCCATGGTACAGCTTTAACACACTTTATTGGACAAGGCTGACACACAGCAATGAAGCATAATGTTTGCTGTCCTCATTATTCCACAGCCAAGGCCAGTCGTAGTAGTTACCTTTGCCAGCACTTCCAACTAAGAAGAACGTGCCTGGGCCAGCAGACTGAGAGTACTGTGAGAAAGAGGCAGGCCCTGCTCCCACTCTGTGTTAGATATCTCCAGGGCAAACCAAGAGGATCCAGGTAACATATTTCTTCTTCTTTTTTTCTAAGAAACAAGATGTATATCAAGAAATGTCCAGGCTCTAGAATAGCGGGCACGTGTATATCAAGGACCATGTCTGTACGCTGAGGGCTGTGAGGAGAGCTTTGGATGGTAGAGGCACTGAGAGCAGCCAAAGGTTTTCTCTCTCTGCAGAATACTTAGTCCACCTGGGTCAGCTCTCTGCTCAGCTACCCACATGGAAAGGAAATTATCCTCCAGAACCATTAAGAATTGGTTTCTTTTCATATATCTATTTTTCTACTGTATTTCTTATTATGGCTGTGAACAAAGTCATGGTTGAAAATGTATTTTGTTTGAGTTGTGAACTTTTAGTACATTAAAACGAAGTCATATGCTGTACTTGATTTCAATATTAGTGTGTTTATGTATAAACAGAGCTCTTTCCATCTTTTCTTTATTCTTTTATTAGGTCCAGGTCACCTGTTAATATGTCAGGTCACCTGTTAATGTGTCAGGCCATTTTACAAGTATTGGGGGCATAAAAATAAATAACATTGAGTTCTAGATTTTGAGACTTTTAGAATAAAGTGGCACTCAGTCCATAAAGACCTAAGAACCACAAACTATATAAGGAGTATATACATAAATTACACAGATATCTTCAATACATTATTACAGTAGAAATTGTCTGTAGGAGGCTGTTTATAATATAACAGGAAATGATAGACTCCTTAAGGCAGATAGGAGGTGTCAATAGAGTCTTGAAAACAAGAGGCAACATTTGAAAAAAGGTAATGGAGAAGGAAGAAGGTGCTGATTTAGTGTGTTTGAGCTGCTATGACAAACTACCAGACATGGGTGGCTCATAAACAGAGGACATTTATCTCTCACCGTCCTGGTGACTGAAAGTCAAAGACCAGGCGCCAGGATGATAAGGTTCTGCTCAAGCCTTCTTCTGGATTGCATACTTCTCATTATAGCCTCACGTGGAGTAAGAGACTAGAGAGCTCTGTGCGGCCCGTTTCACAGAAACACTAGTGTCAATCATTCAGAATCTGCTCTCATGGCTCGATGACCTCCCAAAGGCCTGACCTCTTAATACCATCGTTTTGGGGATTCGTATTTCAGCATATGGATTTTGAAAGTCACCTACTTTCAGACCATAATAGTCACTTTAAGGGTGGATGTGGCTGGCAGTAGAATTTGGGGTTAAGAAATAGAATCAATGAAGACATGGAGTGATGACAAAAGAGACCATTGAGGAATTCAACAGACCTCACGGAATGTCAGGATCACAAGTGGGCGGAGAAGAGGGGCTTAGAAATAAAGTTAACGGAGTAACAGATACGGAGGTGTTTCATCAGGCCTTTCTCATTTTTGCCTAATTTCTGCAACTTTGAATTTTATGTCTGGGTCAGGCACTGACAGATTTGACACAAGGGAGAGACTTAAATGTGATTATATTTTGAAAGAACATGTGGGAGAAATAGAGGGATGGATTAAAAAGAGGTGAAGTTAAGAGATCAGTTAGGAATTGATTGCAGTGACCAAAGGAGTTAAACTTCCATTTTTATTTCAAATGTATTACTATCTTCTCAGATTTTAACCATTTGTAACTTGACTTCTGTTCACAATCACATGCGACCGGAATGAAGAGAGACTTAGAACCAGAGTTTGGCAGTGAGAGGAAGACACAGAACTGAAAGAAACAGAACATCAACCCACAAACCAACAGGAGGGATGGAGTCAAAGAAAATATAGAAAATGGCCTGGAGTTATAAAAGAGAACACAATGAAATTCAGTCAATGTAAATGAATTAGACTAAAAAAGAATTATGATCAATTATGTTGAACTGATAAATAGTGCTAAGTAAAACATACTCACCATATTTATAACCAATAAACATTCAAATGCACCAATTAAATTAATTGCCACAGTTTAGTTGCAGGAACCTATTAAATAATGGATTTTCCATTATTTATCTCCAAAGATTTAAAATTCCTACTGAAGCCCTCAGACCTTGAATCTTCTCCGAAGCCATAGAGCATCTCCACAGATGTGAGTTTGATGTGGTGGCCATTTTTGCAAAGAAGTATTTCTGCAAGCAGTGTGTATTCTTATTCAGGTAGATATATATATATAATTAATTCAAGGTATTTCTTAGTAAGAACTTCCTATCAAATCTACTGATGGTCAGCAGAACCTTAGAGATTCAGGTGCAATACACCTGCAGACTAATGTTTTGGCTCCCCCTGGAGGACATTAAGATGTCACAGAATTTATTAACTATATAGAGTCAAAACACGTTTTCCTGATTAGCATAAAGTTGAAAAGGTGACATGAAACAGTAACAAAAATCAGGGACTTCTGTTTCTTACTATGATAGAAAAAAACTGATAATGAACAGGTTACCCAACAATACACGACTTCAAAGCATGGAAGAACGTATTGATGGCAGACTGAAGAGTTGGAAAATTTTAGTTTAGGTACTAGCTGACTGATAAGCTTAGTAATGAATGCATGTAAAAAGCTATTGTTCCAGGAACTGAAGGTGTGACCCCCCTTGACTCCAGGAGACCATAAACAGCTCCACCTTTGTGGCCCAGAAGGACTGCAAGCAATTGAGATGGTATCTGAGCCACTGTACTCCAGGGGGAGATGTCCACTGCCCAGGACACAGATAAAAGAATGTTGCAGCTTCTATCTGATAAACTTTTCCCCTGAATTCCAAACTCCTTAGCTACACTTGTCTTCACTTCATAAAAACGGTCGGTTTAAAATGAAATATAACACAGTCTGTTAGAGTGCATAACCTGCCAAACTCTCAGATCGCTGGCCATCTGAATAAAGCACCCAAAAAGATTCAATCCCTGACTCTGCTTATCAGTCCTGGTAGTGACAGGCAGCACAGCATGAATGCTGGCTTTCCAGTTTCAATATGAGACGATTGTCTTCAATCAAAGAAAAAAAAAAAAAAAAGCAAGATGCCCTGGCTGGTGTGGCTCAGTGGACTGAGCGCTGGCCTCAGAACCAAAGGGTTGACCGCTCGATTCCCAGTCAGGGCACATGCCTGGGTTGCGGGCCAGGTACCCAGTTTGGGGCATGCGAGAGACAAACACACGTTGATGTTTCTCTCCCTCTCTTTCTTCTTCCTTTCCCCTCTCTCTAAAAATAAATAAAATCTTAAAAGAAGAGGCTGATTACTCAAGGAAGGGAAACTCATGAGGTGAACCTCAAGACCACGCTGGCTCCTTGCCTGGTGAGTATTTCGCCAGCACAGCAAGCTGGAGATAGCGGAGCATGGTGGTACTCCTGGACCGAACGGGAGTTCAGACCAGCAACCTGAAATGTGCGGGGCAGGGAGCTGTAAAGTAGCTTCAAGAGGTTGCGATGCAGAGATAGCAATCTACCAGGGCTTCCTGCAAATCCTTGATGAATGCTTAGCAGTGAATGTGCAAGGCAAGACGGCATGAAACAGCTGAGCAGTTGTCACCAAATTGAGAACCAAGGAGCAGGATGAGAGAGGTCTAACAGTGCTGAGGAACATTAAAGATTCAGCCCGAGCCTGAGAGGAGAGAGCTCCTCAGTCTCTTTTCAATTCCCAGGGTCTGAAGCCTGAGACAATGAAAATGACTTTGATTCCAAGTAGGGACAATGTCCAAAAGATAAACATTAAAATTAAACACACAATTAGCTGAAACTGAAAGGACACTTCACACAGAAAGTAAACATGACAGAGCCCTATCATTAACTGTTATCAGACAAAATGGACTTCACAAAAAGAGGGAACCCAAAACGAAGAGTGGCATTTCATAATGATTAAGAGATGACTCATTAGAAAAATGCAACAGTTTTAAATATGTATGCATCCAGCAATAGAACTTTAAAATTCATGAAGTGAAAACAGAATGAAAAAAAATAAAAGACAAACCCTTACAGTTAATTTGAGATTTTAACATCCCTCTCTCAGTAATCCATAGAATAGACAAAATCTAGTAGGCGCATAGGAGATCAGAGCAATAATATCGAGCAAATTCACCTAATTGACCTTTAAAGAAAAGTGCACCTCACAATTGCAAATGCAATTGCAGGCATGCTTTACAAATAAACATGGAAAACGCCATAAAATATCCTAATTCATAGAATATGTTTCAATACATTTTAAAGCATATGAATTATGAATAGTGTTTTGCCCGATTCAAACTATATTAAATTAGAAATCAACAGAATGTAAAACAGAAAACTCCCAAATATTAGGAAATTTGATGACACTTTTTCAAGCAACCCATGAGTCAAAGGAAATTTCCGAAGGGATATTAAGAATACAAAAAATGAGGAAAACTCAAAATGTCAAAATTTGTAATTCATAGCATAAGCAGGATTTAGGGGCAAGATTGTAACTGTAAATAGCTATTTTTAAAAGGAATACATGCTCAGAATAATTACACAAGGGTGGGCAAAAGTAGATTTGTTGTGCCATTGAGACATTCTCTTGAGTTAATAAAGCTATTCTAATAAGCATAACCTCCATGTCTTTTCCCATATGAGAAACTGTAAATGTACTTATGCTTACCCCTGTATAAATCCCTACCCAAATGAAGATTATAAAAAATAATAGGCAGAAAAGAATGAAGGTAGAAACAGACATCTGTAAACTATATGGCATAAATAAAAAAAGACATAAGAAAAAATTGGGTTTTAAAATTTTTAATAAATTTAATATAATAACATTACTGTATTTTGTGGTGAATAATGAGCACCCACATTGTTAGAACTAAACAAATTAAAAACATTTATATAGATATGGAATTAGTACTCCACATGTATAATGCACATCCTTATCTTTCCCTCAAAAATTTGGGCAAAAATGTGTGCATTATACACGGCAAAATGTGGTAATCAAGAAATAAAGAAAAAGAAAACCAAGAAACACAAATTACCAACATAAGGAATAAAGGAGGTGATACCACTCCTGATCATACACATATTAAAAGGAAACTGAAAACTTTATGATAATATTGATTACTTAGATAAGCTGGAAAAATTCCTTGAAAAAGAAAACAAAAATAAACCAAGAAGCAATAATGCATCTGAAGACCCAATGAAAGAATTGTGGACAAAACTTGGTCTTCACAAGGTGGTCTGATTGTAAATTCTTAACTGTGCTGGTTGTTGTGGGTGTCACTCCCCAGGCACATAACTTCTTTAGCAAAATGTTTATCTTCGCCTGAAGTAAGCCCTGTCCATTGTTCTATGCATCTAGGTGAAGTCATCTTTGAAACAAACCAGAACTACCCTCAAGAGAGTGCATAATCTTTTTAACTACCCTGTAATCCCACTCCAGACTTGCTTTCTTCCGCCTCCATGTAATCTTTCTTGTGGTGCCTTCTTAATTTCAAGCGCATAAAAGAAACTGCAACTGTTACACTCTGAAACATTTACCTCAGTCTGTTGAAGTCATGCTTCTCAGTGTAGCCTCTTTTTGGCTCAGATAAATTTTTATAAAAATTCTCTATAGGTTTGGGTATTCTTACATTGACAGAATCAATTAAAGAAATTGAATTTATAATAAAAAAACTACTCACAAAAAATACTTCAAGCCCATAGTGTTTCAGAGTTATTTCTTTATGATATTTAACTCTTGGAATAAAATGTAGGCACTTTGTTTCCATTCAGTTATTTTTTCCCCTTTACCTTCATCACCTTTAAATTGTATCTGTCTTGAGCATACTGGGTTCAGTAACATCTCCCCAAAACGCAGAACTACAGAATGGGACCTTACTTGGAAAGCGGGTCTTTGCCGATGTAACAAATGTTAAATTAAGATGAAGTCATGCTGCGTTAAAGTGGGCCCTAATCCAAAAACAGGGACCCTCATGTGAAAAAGCGGAGACAAGGACAGAGAGAGAATGCCATGTGATTATCTAGGCAGAAATTAGAGTCCTGCACCAACAAGCAAAGAAGTACCAAAGATTTTTAACGACCACTAGAAGCTAGGAAGATGCAAGATCATGGGCCTACTGATAATGTGATTGGGGACTTCTTACCTCCAGAACTGCCAGAAAATAAATTTCTATGGTACTTTGTATGGAAGCCCTAATGCCACCAGGGAGACCCAAGTTAGGGGACGCCCCCTCCTTGGTTTTGCCTTGTTGGCTAGAGAAGAATTCAGGTGAGAGACAACACATACAGTGGAAATGAGATAGTAAGTTTATTTATAAAATACACTTGACCACGAAGCTGCAAGGGGGTACCCAGCCAGTCTGTGTGCCCCAACTATTGGGATTTTAGGGGTTTTATGCTTGTAGCCAGCTTCTAGGTCCCCACTTCTCTCCTCTCCCGACCTTGGGATTAACACATAGTGCCAATGTTTCTTTCCCAGAGAGTGGAAACGACACATACAGAACTTCAAGGCTCTCCTGCTCCTGTGCTATCATGGTTTTTCTTGTGATTGTCGGAATGCCTGGCAATCTTATCAGACCAGGCTCAGGACAGCGGAGTTAGTGTGGGAGATAGGTCTCTCTGTCCCTTTCTACTTTGGTTTTCTATGTATCCTGCCTAACACTAACAACTTAATATCGATTTTTGTACAGAGAACTGGGTGCTGATGTAACAAATACCTAAAAATGTGGACATGGCTTTGGAATTAGGTAATGGATAGAGCTTTGAGGTGCTTAATAGAAAAAGTCCAGGTTGCCTTGAAGGGACTGCTGGCAGAAATACAGTCATTAGAGGCAATTCTGGTGAAGGCTTACAAAGCTATGAAGAAAGTTCTGTCATCTTAAGGAATACAAAAACTCATATCATGAACAGAAATAGGAATGTTAAAGGTCCTTCTGGTGTTGCCTTCTGGGAAAAAAGACATGTCATTGGACATTGCAGGAATCATTACTATAAAGTAGCAGGCAACTTGGCTAAATTGTGTTCTGCTGTTGGGTGGAAGGGAATGAACTTGGACATTCAGGTGAGATTTCCTAGCAAAGTGTAGAAGGTGCAGCATGCACATTATTGCTTATAGTGAAATGTGAGAAGGAAGAAAAGTGTTGAGACAAACCTGCTAAATAAAAAGGAACAAGCCCTGAAAGATTTGGAAACTGCTCCGTCTAGCCGGATAGAATGCTTGGAGTTGGGTGAAAGTACAAACGTTTGCTTAAAGGGTTAGTTATGTGGCTTATGTGCCCAAACATTCATATTAACCTTTTTCCATGGAACTCCCACTAAGAATATTGACTCTTGAGTTATTTTCCCAGAAGTCCTTGATGTTCCATTCATTTTTTCCTCATCTTTTTTCACTTTGTTGTTCAAATTGGGTAATTTCTATTGATATGTTTTCAAATTCAATTATTGTATCCCATTATCTCCTCATGTACTATTGAATCCCTCTAGAAAGTTTTCTCTGTTGTATTTTTTATTTGTATAATTTCTGGGTTTTTTATTAAATGTACTTTGTACTTCTTTGCTGATTTTATTTCAGTTGTTTCAGGAGCATATGTAGTTGATTGTTGAAGCGTTTTCACGAGTGCCACTTTAATATCCTAGACATGTAATTCCAACGTTAGATGCGTTTTGTTGTTCTTATCAACTGGGTGTCTTTTCTTTTCAAGTTGTGATTTTCCTGATTCTTGGCATAAAGAGTTATTTTTATTGCATCTTGGACATTTTGTTGATTAAGTTAGGAGACTCAGAGTCCTCTTCAATCTTTTACGTTAACAGGCAGTCAGCTCGCTTAGGTTTACCACACAGGTTCTGGACAGTATCTGTAAGTTGTGGGTCCAACGACCTTTCGATTTTCAGAGGCTTTGCATAGTAAGTTTTGTTTGCTTGGTTTATTTGGTTATACTGTGGTTTCTACCAGTCCCAATTGGGTGTGCACAAGTAAACAGAAGTATTCAACCAGACTGGACCATAGTAGGGGAAGTGACTCTCTGGTCTGTGGGGATGAAAATCGCTTCCAGAACTGGACTGCTTGTTTTGGGGAGATCCCCTTTGCTGTTGCCTAGGGGCCACTATGTATCTCTGAGAAAGGTAAGTAAGGAAATAGAAAAAACTCCCTGGCAAATGGAATGGGGCAACAGAAACAAATGGTTGAACAAATGGCTAAGCAACAAACAGCTAGGTAATAAATCACAAAACCCTTTCCTCTCTAACCAATCTTGCCCAAGAGCAAGTGGTTTAAATCACCATGGTCAAGGAGGTAGATGAGAAAAACTATTTAGAAGCAGACTAGTATAAGATGGAGGTGAGACTGCTCAGAAAATGACCCCAAACTCCATTATTCATGCATTTTAAAACATCATCAGATGAAACGACACCCCCACGCTGCCTTGATCAGAAACTGAAGACCCTTTAAAGGTCACTTGATGGCTAACCACACTCTTCTGAGAAGATTCCACCCCTTCCTCAGATATCTAATGAATATTCTGCTCAGAACCTCCCCTAAAACCTTGTCTACAGAAAAAGGATAAAAACCCTCAGGATGAAGAATGCCAATGCAGCTTTTCTTTGAGCACACCCTCACCCTTTCTCAGGTGTGCACCTTTGCTTCCTCTATCCTAAGCTCTAAGGGTTCCAGTGAGACTTGCAACCAAGGGACCAGTGGGCAACAGGCAGTGGCAGCCCATCCCAGACTTACTTGATGATCTTGTTTCCAAGAACACTTTCTTTGCTTCACTATCCTGCGCTTCAGTAAACTTACTCTTCTTTCACCCAGACTCACTCTTGAATTCTTTCCTGCATGAGTCAAGAACCTGGTAGCCCAGGACCAGCTAGGGACAGGACTTGCCCCAATTCGAAATAGTCCAGTGACATCTCTAGATGGGATAGGGGAGACTCGGGCAAAAAGAAAAGAAAGGAGACTTGGGCCTCCTGAATGAGGCCCCTTTTTGTGATGGGGTCCCCTTGCTGTAAGAAACAGAGTTTTCCCTGGCTTGGTACTTGTTTTGGCAAATTCCTACTGGCTGATGACATCAACTTCCTGGTGTTCCTGGGGGGAGAGGCTAGACTCAGGTCGTGGGGGAAAGGCAGTACTTCCTGTGCTCAATCATTGTCAGCGGAGTGTTAATCAATCCCTTTCTCAGTGTTGCCAAGCTCACCTGGTGTTGGTGATACTCCCATTTGATCTAGGGGAGTGACAGGCATACCTAGCCACTTCCTCGTTGGAGGATGAGAAATGACAGGCTTGAGTCCCGCTGCTCTGTTGCCTGGGGCTTCACAAGACACCCTAATGCTGTTATTTCTCTAGTCCTAAAACCTCTAACCAGTCTGCCTCTCTTTTTTCCATTTTTCAGAGTTCTTCTTGTTACCTATTGCATTATTTCCAGGGTTGAATGGTATACTAAGCAAAGAGGAGCAGGGAGAAATGAGTTATTTGGGCTATAATTTTATTTTTCTATTTATATTTTTATAATATTTAAAGAGGGAATGTTTCACAAATTCTATCAGAAAATAGAAGAATAGTAAACACTTTTCAACTATATTTTTACAAAGCCAAGTAACACTAATAACAAACCTAACAAAAAGATTTTTGAGAAACCTAAATATTAAAAAAAATCTAGAAATATAGATGCAGAAATCCTCAACAAAATATTAATGAAATATATCTAGTAATATATAACATTTTAATGTATTACCACTAAGGAAATTTTACCCAGAAATGCAAGGAAGTTTCAGCATTCTAAAATCAATTACTGTCTTTACATACATTACCAGAATTTAAAAAAATAACCATAGCATTTTTTCAATAAATTCAGAAAATGAAAAAAAAAACACAAAAGGACACTTAAAATATTGAAGATGAAAGGGATATAATAAAAAATATTTTTCCACTTATATGCAATGGGTCTTTTTTGGCTATTAAAACTAGAAATATCTTTTATTGAGATAGTGTCACTTAAAAAATTTAGATAGTAGAATCAGTTAAAACTGGAATTTAATTTTCCCTATTCTGTTACATAGGAGTAATATGCAATACTGACATATTATTTAAGCTCTCTTAATTTTACTTTCCTTTGTAAAACTTTTATAGTTAATATTCCATACCTCACAGGATTATTTTGAGAATTAATGAAATATGTATGTAAATGTTCTAGTTCATGTAAAGCACTCGATCAATAGTTTAGTGCCATTGTTTGCTACTTGTGTTATTAATATCAAATTTACAGTAGGTGATTATGTTTACAGAATATTATGTTTACAGAACATGCATGAATAATTGATCAACGGATAATGTAACTTAATGTCAATACTACTGTTTCTTTTAATTACTCTTCATGTATACAAAAGCTTCAGGATGTATAAAACCCAATGGAGATTTTACTCAGATATGTAACAATTGAATGCTTACTATGTGCCAGGCATTGTGCTAAATATTGGGAATACAGAAACATCTCCTGACTTTGTCCTAAAACTTAAGGGTCTAGTAGTGAAAAGTAATAGATGAGCAAAAAACCTTCATAAAGCATGACAAATACTGTGCTAAAGTAGGGACACGTATTCTAGTTTGAAGGTTCCCCAAATCATTTCTTGAGAGTGACTTGAGTGGTGAGATGTGAGGTAGGGGAGCAGCTAACTGATAGGAAGACTCATGCAAACACTGCTGTTCTTCTGGGTCTCCGTGCACAAGGTAATGCTTTAAGGCAAGAGAGGTAAGAACGAAATGCAAAGAACTGAATGATGCTTTGACAGTAGTGAGAGATTTCTAAGTGAAGGACCAGAAAAGAAATCGCAAAAGTTGTCAATGATCCAACCTTCCCAAATCATCAAAAATATGACAGAAATACGGGCCTAGAACATAAATAGGGAATTCATAAATTACTATGACATTTGATCATTATTGAAGAAATGAAAAACAAACTACCAATATGTTTACATAATGTTATAGATTATACATATAATTTAAGTATCTACATAGTATGATTGAATAAACAATTACCACAACAATGTTTTAAAGATGATGGAATACAATATTATTATTTTAAAAGATAAGATAAAGTTATATGCGTCCATATGGGAAGATGTTCAAGGTATACGATTAACTGAAGAATACTAAAAATCATGTTTGTAAAAATGTAAATATCACTATATGCATAGATGTATATATTACATTTATATGTATATTTATGAATGCATGTTTGTTTCTCTGTACATATAAGAACATATTCAAGGAAATTTTTTAAATGTTCACTTCTGGAATATTAGGTCTGCTACTTTTGTCTACAGAGATAACTTTACTTTTTATTTTAAAATATACTTTTTTTTACTGATAATGCTTTGTTCTTTTTAAAAAGAAATAACTTTAATAATGAAAAAGAAAGGTGAAGAGATTAGGAAATACAAGTATATTCTTGAGTAGTTCTCCTTAAAAAAAGAAATTAAATATAACCCCCAATAAGAAAACTGAGTTCATCTGGCTTGGACATAATGGCTTCTTGAACAATATTGATGAATTTGATAATATTCAACCTATTCCCTGAAATTAATGTTCAGAAGAGATTTCATTTTATTCTTAGGCAAACAGTATACAGGACTCTGATTATAATTAATTTTCTTATTAGCTCCAAAATTGTTTACTCAATGTTTATTGAGCTCCAATATTGTTTACTTATTTTTTAGTGATTATGGGAAAATCATGTAACTTTTAAGGGTTCAAAGTATTGAAGACTGATTGTAAAATTATTGAATTTTAAAACTGCTTTAGTCCTGGCTGGTACGGCTTAGTCGATTTAGCACTGGCCTGTGAACCAAAGGGTCACTGGTTCAAATCCCAGTCAGGGCACATGCCTGGGTTGGGGGCCATGTTCCCTAGTACAGGGTATGCAAGAGTCAACCACACATTGGTGTTTCTCTCCCTCTCTTTCTCCCTCCCTTCCCCTCCGTCTAAAAATAAATAAATAAAATCTTAAAAAAAAACTGTGTTAGAAAACTGACTACACGTTTCAATTGATCTGAAAAAGTAAGTGGATATTGTTACATATGAAACTTTCTCTAAGAGTTTTTTGAGCTATTAGGCTTGGGACAGTTGATACTAATATAAATTAGGGTAAACATTGTTTGAAATGTGCTTTTGTTTTAGCTTTAGTGTATCCTTAAAAATAAAAATATAAAACTTTCAAACTAATTAAATGTTATGCAAAGATATACTATTTTTCATAACTAGACCAAATTATGCACTTTAAAATTGGCTTCTGTAAACTAAATTAAACGAATCAAATTAATTGTAAAAATCTCTGCTATCAATGGTTTTGTTCCGTTACCATGAGGAAACATCGATTTTATGCTCACCATGGATCTTACTGCAGAGGGTGTGCTTCTTTCAGCTTCTGCAGCCTTAAAGCGCCTCCCGCAAAACGACCCTAACCACTCTGCTTCATCTCTGACTCTGAAGCCCTCAGCCAGTTTACTTATAAAGCCCTGATCTTTATTGCCTCTTTCAGCGGAACTACCACTAGCACAGGGTGGCACTTAGACAGGAGCTGATCCAGATAACGGTGACAGATTGTTGCTGAGTGGGCCCATGTAAACGTTAAAGAGAGAGAATCAACATTTTTGAAAGGGAGGTCAGAAAAATGGAAGAGAGAATGGCCGTCCTTGTCATTCTTGAAAAGAGTAATCAAAATAATGGTATATAAAAATTGAATTTCTTATTTAAAAGGATCGAAGGAAAGTTAATACCTTATAGTTAAACTCACAGATAATAGTAACTAGATATGAGTAAGTCAGACAAGATTAGAGGGACACATTTCAGGTATTTTTCTTCTCTTGTTTTATAGAAAGTAAAGATAAATAAAAATAGGGCATAAATAATATAAGCTCTTATTGAGAATACCAGAAGACATTTACAGTTATTTTGAAACACCTGAGTTCCTAATCAAATGTTATGAAAGTCTTTAAGTTGAAGAAGGTTGTTATGACTTTGTTTTGAGCCCTGGACTTGCTGACCCGAAACAGAACAAAGATGCAGAAATGACATTTACACCTCTTAATTGGTATCATTAAGATAATTTTTTTTCCATGCCAGAGGACAAAGTGAGAGACCTCCTTGAGATTACTATGCTCTTGGGAAAGCTGAAACTGTCTTCTAATGAGAACACAGTGCTTGTAGCTCTTAAAAAGGCACTAGTTAGCCTTCCGTATACACTTTAAAAGATATTCTGCTCTGAAAATATTCTAAGTGGTTTTGGTGACCCAGAGTGTGGGGAACTGTTCCACGCGTGGGAAATGTGGCACAGCCCCACTCGGAAAAGCCAGTGGGGAGCGAGGTTGGCGGGCAGGACCCACGCCCATGGATAGGTTCTCCCGTGGGAAATCAGGTCTGCATTGTACATAGCCTGCTATGAGACTTGCTCTTGAAATTATGAAAAACTCCCTCACCCTGAATTGAGGCAGCAAATGTTTACTGAGTATCTTTAACTTCCTAAAGTCTGTGCTAAACCACCCACGTATGCAGTGTGAGCAGTTTTCCCCTTGAGCTGTAACACCCTGCTCTTTGAAGTAATTAGCAGTATTCTGTCCTTTGTTGTCTGTAAAAGGTAAATCACCTGTGGTGAACCTGTGCATAGTAAATGAGGACCATCCTAGATGTCATGGACCCAGAAAAGCAATAAAAGCCTGTCCAGGCAGGAGTCGGCTCTCTCTTTGGGGCTCTCTTGGGCTCTCTCTAGCCCTCTCGCCCTCTCTCACTTAGAGAGTGGCCATGCCATCCCTTTTTCTCCACAGGATTTCTGTAGTCTGTGTGTATTTGTATATTGCAGCCACAACACCGGATCCTGCGGGGGCCGGGATCCGCGTCACCAGAGGACAAAGGGAAGAACTGTGAGAGAAGTTAAAATAGTGCATGCTCACTCAAGAGATGATAAATTGAGATTCTGTGTGTGTGCATATTATGTGTGTTGATGTGCCTCTGTGCGTGAGAGTGGGGAAGTTTAACAAAAACCCTGTGATTTACTCAAACGCATGTCACACTAGAACCTGCCATCTACTGAACAGTTGGCAGGAAAATAGTATTATAGAGTGGTAAATGTCAGACATTTACACACGTTTTCCCTTTTAAGTAAGTATAATTCTTATAGAATTTGCTTAAGCAAAAATAGCTTTATAATAGATGTAAATATGTTAATGTGTTTAAAGAGATTATATAATTTTTGTTTAAACATTCTCATTAGATTATTATTGCCCAACCTATTTAAGAGCCCCTGATCATTTCTCTTTCCTTCCCTCTCTCTCTCTCTCTGTCTCTGTCTCTGTCTCTGTCTCTCTCTCTATGTATATATATGTATATATATGTACGTATCACATATACATAGATACATATGTCTATGTTTTAGACATATATATTTGTATGTATATATTCTCTCTATATATATATTTAAATATATATAGAGAGAGAATATATACATATATACACAAATATATATGTCTAAAACATAGAATGAGCCTTCCTACCTGCCCCCAAGTGATTCTGTTGAGTCAGAGACATGTGGATACATTACCAAAAAGAGTTTGTGACTGTTACACTCAATATATAAGCGTGGACCATCTTTTATCTCTGGCTTTCTCTGTCCCACCAGACCATCATAGTTCTCGTGCGGCATTGTTAAAGGTTCCATTTTAAGGAGTCAGTGGAATTCTGCAGATGTAACCTCCTCTACTTCATATTTTCTTAAATTTTCATAATTTCTATGTTATATTTTTTAAATTTTCAAAAATTAAAGGGTTATTAAGTACTTTCTCTGGATTTGAAAATCATGAATACTCTTAGATTTGAATCTCAGATTTGGAGTAAAAATTTGGTCTCATTCTTTCAGGTGGAAAATGTTAATAATATAAAGCATCTAATATTAAACATACTTTGAACTAAGTACAATCTTGCATAGAAAATAAGGCACAGTTCTTTGTTGCAACTGTTTACCAGTCTCCTGGGAGAGAATACAATGTGAATTGATAATTAGATTATAACAGGTGCTACACTTCAGTCCTATATAGAGTGTGTAGGAATAGGGAGGCCGAACATATTTCTGCCTAGAGAGAACTCTGAGAA
The DNA here is from genome assembly GCF_022682495.2 of Desmodus rotundus. Classification (NCBI taxonomy): domain Eukaryota; kingdom Metazoa; phylum Chordata; class Mammalia; order Chiroptera; family Phyllostomidae; genus Desmodus; species Desmodus rotundus. Next base: position 15,351,956 of record NC_071388.1, on the reverse strand, counting down.
AGGCTAACTGCACCTGTATATCTTGACTTGAATTTTGAGAACGATTATGCATTAGGTGAACAAATGGAGGAAGGTGATTTGGGGAACAACTTTTTAAAAGAATTCTACGCTGTGTGTCTACAAAGGGCGATGAAAGATGAGTGTGGAAAACCACCTGAGGTCCTCAAACACCACTCAAGGAGGTTTGGACTTTATTCTCTAAGGATGAGGGTGAGAGGAAGATTTGAAGTAGAAAATGTCACAATTATATTGTTTTTATTAATATTTTTAAGCTTGGTGGTTAAGAGCAAGACTGCAAGCAGGAAAACAATTTCAATAGTTTGATAATAGACTATGAAAAATGAGTTAAATGAAAACAATGATGGTAGGGAGGGAGAAAATGTGATGAAATTGGGGAAAAATATATATTGGAAGTCAACTCAATACAATTTGGTGACTGAATAATGAATAAGTTTCATCAATTTGAAGATAAAGAGCGAATTTTAGGATAACTCTCAGATTTTTGATTTATATAAATCTGTATGTCTGGATTTGCATTACGTATATGTGTATATTTTTGTAATCCTAGAGGATGGGTAAATTATGCCCTTTTTTACTGCACACAATAAGGAACTATTGAGATAATGGAATCAGAGAGATGGAGATCAAAATGTCTTTTGTATTACTAATTAAAATGGAAAGTTAAACATGGTTCCAAGTGAATCTTCTAATAATGCCCTCCCTCACTTAACGTGGCTCACCCACAGGTCTGGTCTTAGGTCCAGGTGGACAAGAACAGGCTTCCTCACCTTCCCCCAAGCAGATGCCCTATTGCATAGCAGGGCAGCAAAGCAAAACATCCCTTCTCTACAGACAAGTCAGTTACTTCAAGAAAAGTAAACCAGAACTTCAATACTTATTAAAATATGCACACATACATACATATACATACATACACAAATATATGTGGCATGTGTGGGAATATGGCTCTATATAAAATATGCTTAAATGTCACTATGTATCTTTTTATATGGTACATTGTTAATATAACAAGAACAGTTTGTGTAACATTGATGTAACATGGCAGCCAAGGAGAGTGGACTGGAATGTGCATATGTGAACGATGATGACTTCATGGTACTAGTCAGTGGGGGTAGTAGATGCTGTTGAGTGAGCACGTGTACTGTGTAGGTGTCACATTCAGAATGACTGAGTGAGTAGAGCAACAAATCTGCATCGAATTATGCATTTACAATGAACATTGCTCTGTAGAAACTATTCAGATGATTCAGAAGGCTGCAGCTATAGGCAACTGATGACTGGCAGCTTCATCACGACAACACCCCCCCTCAGGCATCATGTAAGGTACAGAGTTATTCTTTTTAAGATTTTCTTCATTTATTGTTAGAGAGAGGGGAAGGGAGGGAGAAGGAGGGAGAGAAACATCCATATGAGGTTGCCTCTCATATGCCCCCTACTGGGGACCTGGCCTGCCACCCAGGCGTGTGCCCTGACTGTGAATCGAACCAGCAACCCTTTGCTTCTCAGACTGGCACTCAATCCACTGAGCCACACCAGCCAGGGCTGATGCAGAATTTTTTGACAAAACATCAAATCACCCAGATTATTCATCCCACATCTCAGCCCAGATTTGGCACCCCGTGACTTCTGTTTTTTTCCAAAAACTAAAATCGCCTTTGAAAGCAATGAAATTTCAGACCATAGATGAGATTCAGAAAAATAAAACCAGGCAGCTTATGGTGATTGGGAGAACTGTGTGAGGTCCCAAGTTGCCTACTTTGAAGGGGACTGAGGCATCATTGTCCTGTGTACAGTGTTTCTGGTATCTTCTTCAATAAATGTCTCTATTTTTCATATTGCGTGGCTGGATGCTTTCTGGAAAGACATTGCATGTTTGTCTTCAAAATTTTTGAAGTAATTTGGAATAATAGCATTGTGTTTTCTAACCCTCCTATAACCTGAAATAACTTTTAAAAGCACATTTCACTGAGTTCTGTGCATCTATAGCTATATATAAATTGGTACATTAAAGAGTGGGACATAATTTTCATGTCACATTGATAGCAAAATTGAAAACTTTTATGAAAAAAAATGCTTAGAGATGTTACATTGAATTCCAGCAGGCTCCTACATTGTCTCTTCTGGTTTAAATTTGAACTTGTATCTGGGTGTTGTTTTAATTCTCTGTTATTGACACTTACATTTTTTCACACACACAGAAAACAACTACATGAAAGACTCATTATATGCAAACATTACTGACTTTTTATTAGTTAGCTTTGTTCTAGGCTAACTTTTCTAAACTGAATCACAGAGTTGGATGGAAATAATTATGAACCATGATACACACATGGCCCGTTACACATCTTCAAATTCAAGATGCACTATTAGAAATATAAGGAGACACCCCTCCCCTCAGTTTTTTGGGATAATTTTCATGTTAAGAAGCAAAAGCCCCTTGTCTTTTGGTTTAATTAGAAGATACTGTGTTCCCAGGATTCCAGTTAGTTGTAATGGCAACGTGAGTACAGGTGGAGCTGCCTTTGAAATGGCTTACCTTGTTCAGCTGTTGGGTATAAATAGAGATGGACTTTTGAATATTTCTATAATTTTGCTGATATTTGGTACTCATTTGTCTCCATGTATATGAAATATGTGAATTTTATGATTCTAACCTCTTTTGCCTCCGCTTTTATTTTTCTTTCATGTCTCTCTGGGTGTAATCATCTCTTTCCTGCTTTACACTCTCCTCGCCTGCCTGAGTGCTCCCATCAACTCCTACAATGCACTTTTTGGTATTTCCCTTTATTATACTCATCCTATCTGTCTTAACTGTTTCGTGGGTTTGGATTTTGTTTCCACTGCAAAAGATAGATTCATGCCCTAACTCCAGGTACCTAGGAATGTGGCCTAAGATAGAAATAGGGTCTTCACCAACAAAATCAAGTTTAGTCAAAATCAAGCAGGCCATTGTGCCTTTATTCATGGTACTCATTTTCAAGACAAAATTTTTCAATTAGGTTGTGTCTATTATTTAAATGTATTGCTAAATGAAGATACTAAAAGAAGTTATTGATTTTATTTCATTCCAAAAGAGAATATAAATTAATCTAGGTACAAATAAGAGTTCTGGGTAATGACTTTCACAGGTCAGGATATTCCCCTTTTGTTTGTTTTTATGGATGTAGACATAAGTTTGAGTTTTCTTGCTAATAATCATTTTCAGTACTTGTTTCTAACAGTCTCAGAAGTGGAAATTTACAGAGGTTGCATTTATTGAATACATTGATTAAACTTCAACTAATTTAGAAAAATAAAACAAGCTTGAAGACTCATTTTGAAAACATTCAAAACCATTAATAGAACATGTAGGTTGATTTATAAAGTAATACTTAAAATATTTTCTAAAATTTGCTTCTTAAACAATAAAAATTGTTTCCAATTCTAAAGACTTCTTTTACATTCAACATTAACTAATCACAACAATTTTGTAGGTCAATACTCTGTATTCATAATTTTAAAAATTATAAATTTTTGACAACTATTTTATTTTGATTGATAAATTTTAATGTTTGTTTGGAAAAAATATAAATGTTGACTTTATCACAAACAATTCTTAGTACATTTCTTCTGAATATATTCCTTAATCAAGTAATTAATTCCATTATGAAACAGGAATTAAGCATTTTAACTTCAATTCTGAAATGTTAACATTGGTCAGAATTTACAATAGCATTCAGTGTGTTGTCAGACATTTCATCCCTGACAAAACGAACTCTAAAATTTTTCTTTAATTCACTGAATTGTATAAAAACACCAATGCATTATTGGATTGTACTTAATTAACTTTCTATTAGAAACACCTGATGATAGTAAAAGCATTATTTGACCATGAAGTTTTTCTGCTAAAACATTTTGCATTTTAATAGGTATCATCTCAAATTTTATGTGAAACAAAGTATTAGATTTTAAAAATGGGAAAAAACCTTAACTAGAAAATCAATTATTTGACCCGAATACCAAATTCTTGCTTAACAGGATAATATGCAAACATTAGATTTTTTTAAGTTGTTCCTATTGAGAATAAACTTCTTAAAATACTAACTTTTAAAGTATAAACTGATATATCTTGTTTCTTTTGGCTTTTATGTCACTAAGGTATCCCAAGGTAGATAATCAATATCAATAAAATATATGAAGATAAAATATTCAACATCAACTTTCTCAGGAAACAAATTTAAGATTTCATTTTCCATTTGACATGCACTTTAATTGTTATGGATTAATTGCTACTTGAGGATTTTTGAAACAAAATTTAAAATTCATTACTAGCAATAAAATAATGGTTTAGAATATACAATAATTGACAAAGCAAGGTAGAAAGAGTGTTTAGACTATTTTCTTCATATTTCACAACTTATCCATTATTTTCAGCACGCATTTTATGTTTATCTAATCGATGATTTTCCATTTTTCACTGGCTTTCATTAACTGACAACCTAAGACGTGCAGAGCACTAAACCGCCCATGGCACATTGCCTCGGACAAGTGACGAGCAAGGATAGTTGTGTGGCCTGACTCTGCCTCCACCACCAGAAGATGGGAAGCCCCGGCTGCTGTTGTTCCTTGTGGCTCAGAGCTGCTTTTTCAAATGCACTTATTTATTTTTATCAGTGAGCGCACTGCATGGTATGCTTGAAAAAAGGTGATTATAATGAAAGTTTTAAGAAAAGAGAGATGGATCACTACACACCTTTTATAGGTTCAGTGGAGAATGCTTTTACTGCACAAGCATCTCAATAACGAATAGATGAGGTCGTGGCAGGATCTGTATGAACAAACATGGAGAACAAAATCCACCTTGCCCTAACTTAATGTGATGACAGTTGGCCCTTGGTATCCATAGAGAACTGGTTCCAGAATCTCCCTGGAAAACGCATTCTCCAGATGCTCAATTTCATTATAGAAAGTGGCTTAGTGTTTGCCTGTAATGTGTGCAAGTTCTCCTTTACACTTTAAATCATCTCTAGATTGCTTGTAATACATAGTACAATGCAAATGATATGGAAATATTTGTTATAGTGTATCGTTTAGGGAATAATGACAAGAAGAAAATGTCTGCACATATTCTGTACAGAAGTAACCACTTCAAGCTAACTACACAGTACATGTTAGCAACAATGTAACTTACATTTAAAAAAATATTTTTATTAACAATTGGATGAGTCCACAAGCACAGCACCTGTGGTACAAAGGACTGATTGCATTAGTAAGACTATTCATAAAAACAAAGATCTCACTCAAAAACTAAATTGGAAAAGATACCGTGAAAACAGAACAAGCCCGGCATGCCCCAGGCAAACCATTTTGTATGGTCATGCTAGGTATGGACCAAAGAAACAGGCCAGGGGGATGTACATGCGCAGTGGGTGCTAAGAATGAAACTAGAGCAAGACTCTGTCAATCAAAGAGGCCCAGCTGATTAACTCACTTGAGGAAGAGACAATACTGTGCCCAACTAGTCCAACATCTGTGGTGCAAAGACAGGGAAATAGATGCAGGATGTCCTCTGGCCCAGAAAATGGAACACTTGGAATCTGTATTTTTAGTGGAGTTATAAAATAGATTTCAATAATTCTTTACACAATGAGAGAAAAAAACTCTCAAACAATGACTCTGATAGGCAGCAGCTGTCCTGAGAACCATCCACAAAGCAGATGGTAACGAGTGAATAATAGATTGACCTTTGGGGTGGAAACAACATGAAGAATATCATTTGGAAAAATTTACTGAAGTATTTTATATTAAGAAAAATCTTTAATGACTATGGGACTACCTGGAAAGCTTACAGTTAGAGAAGGGGACTGGAAAAGAAGGAGATAGAGATAAAAAGATATCACTAGAAGAAATATAAAAGCAAAATTCCATTTTAGATGTTGCAATGCTCAGTATCCAAACAAACAGCTTAAGGATTTGATCTATGATCTATATAGAGATGAGGTAAAATATTTTCATGTTACATAGTGTTATAAAAAGCTCATATAGATATACTTTAACAAGACAAACATCATCTTCCACTTTTTAACAAAATAAATTGTATAAAAATATTTGCTGTGGTCCAGGTCTCTACAATGTCAACTCCATTCCTTACCCACACCCTGTGGACTTTCCAACTAGAAATGTTTTATTTACAAATTCAAAAATCATTCATTAAGAATAGCTTGAAAAATTCATGTGCTTGAGAGAGTGATGTTTACTTAAATATTGGGAATTGATCCGATGGTGAACAAGACATGAAAACTCTAGGCCAGATGTGGAAAAACACTGGGAGTAGCTGATTCATCATGGAGCCCCACTAGTGGCATTCACGAAACATTTTGCTTGTCTTGTCACAAACATATTTGCCTTTTAAATGGTTTTACAGATTTTTAGTGGAAAGGTTATGATAGTTTAACAATCATATTTCCCTTTTTCTATTTAAACACCTTGTACATAGTCATATACAAGCACCATTGCAATTATTTAAAGTTGCAACATTATCCAAAATGCCAGTAACTTCATGGTACAAAACTATGAAGCAGCATAATCCCCATTACAAAGAAATAATGACACTCCACATTAAAATATCACAAGAGCAGCGTCATAAAGACCAAGTTGCTCACCATTAAGATTAAATCTTCATTGTACTGTGGTAAGTGGCAATGAAGTGACAATTATCTGCACTTGCTTTCTTCAAATATTAGAATCCATTACATAGAAGATGGGATCTGCTAATTTCCCAGCCAACTATCTGTGAAGTACAATTCATTGAATAGTAACACACTATTTTTTTCTAGCATTTCTCTTTAACTGTCTTCATTATCTCAATGTGAAAGAAAGCATACTTCAAGACTGGGACAATAATATGGTTATATGCATTGTGTATCTTGCTAAAACAGTAATTTACTGGCATACAATTAATTTTATGTTTAGTTTATAGATACAATCTATAGGGATATATTTATATAGTCAACAGCTTTAAAAATGGGGATATATGTTTGATTAGTTTGCAGGACATGTCTACACTTTAACTACATAATCATAGAATATTCCATAGCATATTTACCAGTAAGTCATACTATATTCTAATAAGCTCTCTTGAGAAGCATTCAGTATTATTTTGGATGTCTTTGATATGAACATAAACTTGTTTAAATAATTATCAGCATCAAAAAATCAACAAAAATGTTCTTTAGGGTTAAAAAATATTACTATTTAGTATATGTTATAAATGAGAACTAGCCATTCTATGAGAGTAAGGACAAGGCTTAATTTCAGTTATTACTTTTAATTTTATTGCATTAGTGTGAATTTGATTTTGCTTTGACTTGTACAGAATCCTTAAATAATAGTGACAAGTAAAATTAAAGTTTCTTTCACAAGTTAAGTCCGGGTATGGTACAGTAGTTCCACAAATCTCAAGGACTGTGGTTCTTTTTTTTTTTTTTAAATATTTTATTTATTTATTTTTAGAGAGAGAGGAAGGGAAGGAGAAAGACAAGGCGAGAAACATCAATGTGTGGTTGCTTAACACACGCCCCCTACTGGGGACCTGGCTCACAACCCAGACATGTGCCATGACTGGGAATTGAACCAGTGACCCTTTGGTTCACAGGCTGGCATTCAATCCACTAAGCTACACCAGCCAGGGAGGGCTCTGGTTCTTAGTTCATATGTTGTGTGTCATCCACAGAACACAGCGTCCAGCTCCTGGTTCAAGGCATTTGCTCTAACAGGAGCTGTTGTTTCAGTATTTCAGCTAACAACAGAGGAGGAAAAGTTTGTGCTCTCTCTTTTTCAGTTGCTTTATAGACTATCTATATAATTCCACTGACATCTTCCAGTTCAGAAGTGAATCAATGGCCATACTTAGCTGTAAGGAAGGGTCGGAAATTTAACCTTTATATCAGTACTTAAATGTCCAGCAGAAGCCAGTAGTTAATTACTATGTTGGGAATATTGAAAATCATAGTTATTTCTCATACAATTATTATGAGTGCATTCCTAGTGCTTAAAATAATTAATAGCAATAAATATAAATGTGCTAAATAAATAAATTGAATAAGCCAGATTTATTTCAACTAATGTATCTAATATTCTCTGTAATCTTCTTGTTCTATAACTTAGATCTAATAAAAACACATAGTTGTCATGTAAATATGATGTGAAAAAAACTTAGTTCAGTTTTCTTCACTTTGTCTCTTATTGAATTTCATCATAAAATTAAATTGCTAATACTTTCAGTCTATGTTAATCTTTACTTATAAAATTGTCAAATTAGTACCATGTAGTTCTTAAGGAAATGGGACCTAGAAGCAGACTGCCTTATATCTAACACAGCTAACAATGTAGGCTCAGGCTGGTTATTCAAACTCTCTTTGATCGAGTGTTCCTATCTTTCAAAAATAGGAATAAACATCAAGTTAATAAAATTAAATTATACTTAGAATAGTACTTTGACAGATGGACACAGTGACCCCATGATCCAGCCTTCTCGTTTTCTGGCTCTGGTGTGATCTCCTCCTCTTGAGTGAGTACAAAATCTGTGATTCACTTCTAGCCAGTAAAACACAGCAAAGTTAACAGAGTGTATATGCTTATGTGTGTAAGTGGAACACCCTCCTGCACAAAGACTTTCCCTTGTCATTTGGGGAATTGAAAGAGAATGTTGGGAAGGCATCTATGGCAAGCGACTGAGGACGGCCTTTTGCTGACAGCTAGCAAGAAACTGAAGATGCCCGGACAAAGCAAACTGGGAAGCAGATCCTTCCCTAGTTGAGCTGCAGATGAGACCATAGCCTTGGCCAACACCTGATCACCTGGATGAAGCCTTGTGACATGACACGCTGAATTGGAACACCCAGAGAAGTCTCAGGAACACCAATTAAGAATGGTGTTCTATAAGCCTAGTAAAATTTGGTCACCTTGTTATATGTTTTTGGTAGAATATGTCAGATGACGACTAAGAATTGGCCATTGCAATAATGAAGCGGAGATCATCAATATCTTTGTTGAAGTCAGGTTTGGTGGAACAGTGTGGTTAAAAGTGTCATTGAAATAGATTTAGAGAGCAGCAATGGAGATGATTGAAATCAGATAGTACAGATATCTCTTTAAATTAATTCTCAAACAAAAGGAGCAGAGAAGTAGCAGAGCAGTAGCTGGGAAAGAAAGACTGGTCATGAGAGATTTTGTTGTTGTTGTTGGCTTTAAAGTGAGAGAGACAAAACAATGTTTGTATGCTAGTGTTGTCCTTGAACAGGTGAGAATAGATGAGCCCTAATGCATCAGTGAAGAGCTGACTTTGGATGGAACTGACACTCACGGACCACAAGAGTCAGATTATCTGGGTAGATTCTGCTGGGTGAATGGAAGGGCAGGCAGTAGCTTGGTAACTTCTGATGACTTACAAGTAAAATAAGAAATACCACTGAGAATGAGGAGAGGATAGCAGAAATTGAAGGAGAGAGGAGAATGTATAAAATAATCATTCAGAGAGTAAGCTGAATAAGAAGTAGTGTTTTGATTGCCAACCAATGTTAAGGGCACATTTGGGGTTAGCCATTGTGAACTTAAAATGCAATAGTCAGTAAATCCATGTTTTCCTTCTATCTGTACTCAGAACTGCAAATGTGGTGTGAGGCAAAGGGGGCTTATATTTACTCCTTTTGCTTGTTTTTTTTCTGGACAAGCATGATTAAAGGAAATGGAAGCTATAAAATTGATAGTTTCTACAACTATAATTTACTATGATGAAATGAAGCTAAAGAAGCAGCAAAATGAATCCATGACAAAGATAAAAGGGAGCAAAAAGGTGGTGGCCTCTGTGGGACACAGGTCCAAAAGCTTGTTAGAGTTGAAGCATTCGTGAGAAGGAGCTGGAAATACAAGAGGCTTTGATCCCCGAGAGGAATGTGTGAAACGGATATAATGTTGCAGTTATTGCTACTGCATGTTCTTGAGTAGGGTCCCACAGGTGAACACTTTTCCTACAGTGGGGGGAAGGGAGGTGGAGATTATTGAGAAAGCAGTTGCCCGAGATCCAAATCCAGAGAGTTGAAAAGGACATCTAAGTAGTTTTTGACATCATTAAGGGTTATGTCAAAGTATTTTGGAGAGAGTGAGCCAGGAACTGAAACCTTCAAAAAATGAGGAGAGACCTAGAGTTTTATAAATGTTAGTACCAATGAAAACCTGTTCATGCTATAAGGTGTGAATGATGACTTTTTAAACTGTGGTCCACGTGTCTACAACATTGGCATCATTGGGGCATTATTCCAAATAGAATATTCCAGGGCCATCCCAGACTACTGATAAAAAATTCTTAGTAAACTCAGCAATCTCTAATTTAACAAATCTTCTGGATGATTCAGATGCATACTAAAATATGAGAACCACTAGTGTAGTGTAATGGCATGAGATCTAAACCTTGGGATTTTATGGAGAGTTGAGAAACATTGGCCTGGAAATAGCAAGGAAGAGCAAAGGTGACAAATTTTAGCTTAGTGAATAAAGAGGTGGGACTTACCTAATTTGTAATAAGTTATATTATCCGCCTTTATTGTTTACTTCCTATATACTGATAAGTATGCCAATGGCTTTACATGATGATTTAATTTAATCAAAACAACTACTCAATATGGTAAACACTACTTCATCCAATTTTACAGAGTAGGAAACTAACATGACATTGTGTTAAATGGCTGGCTTCAGGTCATGTACTTAATACATTTCCATTCTTCCTCACTTTGCTATAGTTTATAATAAGATCAAATATTTATTTCTCAAATTCTCTGCTTCAAGGTGTGGTGTTGAACATAAATTTTGTTGCCATTCATTTGGCATTGCTCTGAGCAATATTGTAATTTACAAGAAATACTCATATCATTCATTCAGATGACCAAAATATATCTCCCATATATATTTGGTCTTCTTCCACATTTCCTGGCTCACAAAATCCCAAACGCTAAGGGTTTCCTGAACTATAAGAACAATGGGAGCATCTTTTGTCATATTATGTTTCCTCATGCCAGTTCCTGACATTGCTTCAAAGACATAAAAGTAAAATGGGTATTTGTCATTCATAACAAGTCCCTTTCCACCACAAATGTGTTTATGTTAATAAGGTGACTTTGGAACCCTCCTAAGAATGAAGGCTGATTGCCGAGAGGCCTAACTGTGTGGTTAGAAAGCTCGAACTTTCAGTCTACCCCCAGACTCCGAGGAGGGGAGAAAGCCTAGAAGTTGAATCAATCACCAAAGGCTAATGACTTAATCAGTCATGCCCATAATGAAGCCTCCACAAAATCCCAAATGGGCAGATCTGAAGAGCTTCTAGGCTGGTGTGCATGTGAAGATTTGGCAACAGTGGTGCACTCGGAGGAGGCATAGAAGCTCTGTGCCCTTTTGCCACACCTTGCCCTGTGTATCTCTTTCATCTGACTATTCCTGAGTTTATATCCTTTTATAATAAACTGGTGACCTAGCATGTAAAATGCTTCCCTGAGTTCTGTGAGTCACTCTAGCAAACTAATTGAACCTAAGGAGGAAGTCAGAGGAACCTCTGAATTTATGTCATTTGGTTAGAAGCCCAAGTAACAACTTGATCAGAGTCTGCTGTGGGGAAGGGGTTGTCTTAGTGTTGAACCCTTAATCTGTGGAATTCAATGCTATCTGGGTAAATAGTGTCAGATTTGAGTTGACTTGTAAGACACCCAGCTGGCATCTGGAGAGTAGCCTATTAGTGGAGAAATTGCCCTCACCATTGGAATGAGTTGGAATGAGAATTTTCCTACTGTGACTAGCTTGCGTGTTTCAAAAAAAAAAGTCCAGTTGTCAGTGCTAAAGCTGCCCTAACTCATCTTGTATAATATTTCTCAAGCTTCACTAGAATAGTAGGATTGCAAGGGATCTGCTGGCTTACTTGGTCAAAATTTTCTCTCTTATTGAAGGCTCATAGTTTTTACTTGACAAAATTTCAGTGGCAGAGTTTGGGAGAAATATCTAATCACCCTTAAAATAATTTTTTTATTATGCACCCAACTTCCTCAATTGATGAATATTGAGATGAGCACATTTGTACTTTGTTTGTTATCTCATTGCTCAGGCTTGGTGTTAATTGGTGGCTAAAAACATAATTTTTCAGAAATGCACCACCCTTGAACTTCTTCCCACACACAGGTGCCAGAGTGATCTACCTAAAATGTATAACTGATCATGTTACTTCTTTGACTAAAATTCCTTAAAATGTTCTATTACTTACAGCGGTGATTTTTAAACTTCTTTTTCAACACTGAAAATTGGCAGAGAATGATAATCTCTAAAACTGGCTTTTTTCTTTCCTTCCTTATTTTCTTCTGGTCTTCCTCCCTTTTCTCTCTCTTCTTTCCCTCTTTCCTTTATCTATCATCTATCGATCTATTGATCTATCTAACCTATCACCTATCTATCTATCATCTATCATCTGTCATCTCAGAGAGACTACATTTCCCAGTCTCTCTTGCAGTCAGGGGTGGCCTGGGTTTTAATCATGAAATATAAACTAAAACAAGCTTGTTAGGGAAACAAGTATACCTTTTTCGCCCCCTCTCATTTTTGCTAGCTTGAAATCATCACCAGGATGACCCCAGGACCAGAGGGGAAGACTGTGGTTCTTGCTGACTCAGGGGAGATCACGGCCTTGCCTCTGGCTTCCCTGGGGCAGACTAGGAGTATCATTTTTGAACTTTATGGGGGTGAAAAACAAGCTTTTATTATATGACTACATGGGTTTTCTAGTATTTACCCTTAGAGCCACCTGTTTACACTAACTTATCTTGTCTGTTAGTTTATGACTCCATAATGCCCTATGAACATTTCACACTGGTATTCAGATTATCTGTTTATGAATCTGTACCAGCCATAATGCTGTGAGATCTTTATAAAAGACACATTACTTGAGATTCACCTGGAAGTATCCACTAATCAATAAAGTATAATTGTGAAATAACATTTAAGATTGAGTCTATGTGGCTTAAGTATTTTTGTGTGTATACCAAATGGATCAGAAAAAAATAATTAGAGTGCACAGTTTCAACAATCTTTATGCTTTTGAAATACTTATACATCAATGAAGAAAATAGCTTGTTTTACTTTTAAATTTGTGTAAAGTATATGAAAATATTACTAAAATGTAACTGCCTACTTGGAAAGCACCATTGCTTTTAAAAATCTATTGAAAATTGCATGTTTTGTTTTATAATTGTAAAAGAAGCTTTGAATGATGTAGAAGGTTATACTTATATCTTCAAGGTGCGATTATGTTTTGCACTTCTCTTGTTTTCTGTAGGTGGGTAACAATAGATCTACAGGAGATTAATTAACCAAGGTAGCAATTAGTATCCTGCAAGCTGTCATTTGTTAAATGGGTGAGCAACCACATGGACAAACACTTTACACCCAAAACCTAATTTACTTAACAGAAATCAATACCTATGTCTTTTTCAGCTCTAAGTGGTTTATGGAATATAACCTCAACAAATTGTAGAGATAAAATCACCACTGCACATCATAGCTGTGTCTAATAAAAGCAATACAGAGCTAGTGAAACCAAGATTTTTTTGGGTGATATTCTTAAATAAAATTTAAGTATGATAAATTTGAGAGTTACTAGGATGAACTACAAATTACGCTTCTTGAAATTTCTTGCCACTCTGGTTTTCATTATTTGGGTATTATCAAATGTCATATTTTTAACAGTAAGAACCGTCTTTTAGGTAAGAGATGAACTGGGGCAATTCCTGCTGTTAAAATGTCTAGGACCACAGCCCAGTTCCCTTGATTCCCATTCCACTGCTCACAACCAGTAGATGGGAACGTGAGCATTACACTGCTCACAGCCAGCTGCTCAGTAGATGGAGTGCCACTCGTAGGGAAGAGCTTGCTAATGTGTAGACTTGTTTCCAGTCGTCGTAACTATTGGAGAGCATCACTCTCCTTTATTGTGCAGTGGATAAGACTAGAAGACTTCAAGGACAGTCCTGTCACACATTCTACTCACAGCAATCACTGGAGAGTTAAGTAAGTGAAATGCCTGTTTATAATTATCAGACTCAGAACCTATTTGAAACAGTTCAACACAAAGTTGTGTTTGGAAGTACGGATATATACAGAATTTTCCACACAAATAAATTTCCTTTAAATTAAGAGGAGGATCAAAATTTTATTAAGAGTGATTTACCTTCTTGGGAATTGTTACTCCCAATACTAATGCTGCTTATAGTATTTGAGTCACTTACACCACCTGTATCAGTCTACAGAGCTGTCACATTTTGTGTAAGTGTATATATAATACAAGATGGCATTTTTGTCACGTTTTGTGACTTATTTCTGTTCCTTTACAGACCAAAATGAGGAGGTAGAAAGTGTTACAGACAAAGGACATGGCCAAATCATGGGACTGATGCTGTGAAGGTACCTAGCAAATTGGTTGACCGAAAACTGTCTCGAATCTGAAGCAGAGAGCAGGAAAGAGAGACTTCTCACATAATGTTAATGAAGAGGACAGTTCAATGGTGGATGTCATCCCAACCACCAGTAAAAACCTTATGTGCGAGAGAACAAAAGGGGATTAGAGTTGCTTTGTTTCAGTTTCCAATTTGTTTAGCACACATCAGGATATTATTGAAAATAGTTTAACTCCTTCACTATGGAGGTAAAACAGTGTTTTAGAACTTATAAGAAATATATTGGAGCTAAATAGAACCTCAAAAATTTGTAATAAAAATTTGATGATGACATCATTTACAGATGATAAAACCAAGTTTATGAGGCAGATTCTTTCCGCTTAGAGAAGGAAAACAATCTTTAAATTATGAAACATTCTCAGTGTTCAATTTTCAGAAAAACACGATTCACTGATAATTCACTTTTATTTTATTTTCATTCACATCTATATTTAATATTTTGCCTATTTGTTAACATTATGGATGTGTACTATTCCCATGTCAAAGTAACCTGATAGATAAAATACACTTTGGAAACAATCCCCAATGTCTTAGAGTTCAGTGAATAATCAGAATAATCAGAAATAAAAATTCATGGATGCTTAATTTAGAACCTTTACAGTTATGGAAGTTGAAACTATTTTTCATTCCCCCATACTACTGAAAATCCAAAATGATGCCTTTATGAAATAATAACATATTCTCCCCCACATTCACTCAGTCTTTGTGGCTTTTGACTTAGTCTTCCCAGTCCATAAATCTCTTTGGGGGATGCGTACATTGTCATACCTGCATTAAAAACTTTAGAAAGCAATGAATATGCCCGATGATATATCCCCAGAGTCTAACAGAATGTGTTTCGCTGGGTCAATATGTATTTGTTGACGGAAGTAATGATTTAGCCACCAAAATTAATTTTGGATGCATGAGTGAATAAGATACCAACACAGCTATTTTTCTTAACTTTTCACATGCATTTTTACTTGTTCTATTTACTGTGAATGTCAAAATTCCACTTTATTTTTTTGTTGTTTTTTTAATTAATTTATTTTTATTCAGTTACAATTGTCTGCATTTTCTCCCCTTCCCTCCACCCCACCCCAGCCAGTCCCACATCCCTCCCCCACCTCTACCCTCCCCCTTGATTTTGTCCTTGTGTCCTTTATATTAGCTCCTATAGACCCCTCTCCCCACTATCCCCTCCCCACTCCCCTGTGGTTATTGTTGCAATGCCAGAGACATTGAAATTAAGAACATTGTAACAATCAAAATTCCACTTTAAACATATGGGATACATCCCTACTCCTTGCACTACTCTGGGACATAGATTATAATACACAATAATATATTTACTAATATTTTGACAATAGAGAATATAATACATTAAAATAATATGATTTTGGGAAATAAAAGATCATATTTCTGAATATATTCACCCAAACAAATTAGAATAAATTGAGTTTACAATCCTCATCACTTTCTTTACAAACAATTGTTTAATAATTCTCAAAGTAAAAAGATAAAACAAATTCTCTAAACATATTCAATGATTAGATTTGTATCTAAATATTGATTAGTTTGAAAGCTCAAGAGCAAAGTATTTTTAATATATTTTTATTCTATGTATTTTATTATTTTATCCCAGAACTTTAAGTAGTTCATTCTGGAAGAGTTCTGTTTATTAGCTTTTGGATCTCTTCTGGAGAGCAATTCTGGATCTGGGACTGTCTTTTGGACGCTTTTATTCAAGACTGGATATTTGGCTGTGTGCAGCAATTCTGACTTACAGGATGAGTTTATTTATTCCTTTAAGTTTGTGGAGACATCTTATCGTCTCCTAGCATTTATGTCATGAAGATCAATGTTGGGAGAAACTGATTCTTTTCCTCTTTCTATACCTGAATTTTTTGATTCAATACTTGTAAGACTCTTTATTTTTAATGTATGAAAATTATAATAGCATATTTTTCTTCCTTAAAAACCAATCTTAAATTTATTACTTTGTAGGAAGAGCACTTTCCGTTATAAGTAGAGTCTCTCATGT
Source organism: Desmodus rotundus (assembly GCF_022682495.2). Classification (NCBI taxonomy): domain Eukaryota; kingdom Metazoa; phylum Chordata; class Mammalia; order Chiroptera; family Phyllostomidae; genus Desmodus; species Desmodus rotundus. The sequence continues at coordinate 15,335,390 of NC_071388.1, read as the reverse complement.
TATTTCTGGAATATAAATCTCCATAGAATAGGTCTCCAAGATTCTTTTTTAAAAAAATGATTTATTTTAAACTATAATGTAAAAAGATAATTATATTAGTTGCATGTGTACAACATGGAGTTTCAACACTTATACGCGTTACAAAGTGATCACCACAATAAGTGTTCTAACCATCTGTCACTCTACAGCATTATGATGGTTTTGACTCTATTCCCTACACTGTGCAGTACATCCCATGACTTACTTCATAACTGAAAGTTTGCATTTTTTAATCCCCTTCCCCTCTTCTGCCCCTGCCATAGGTTTATTTTCTTGTCTGACATATTTACATTACTTTTTTAATCTATTTTTTTTACATTTGTCAGTTTTCCCCCTTACTTTCCTAGGATCTCTTTTTCAGTTGTTTTTAATGGAATGAATTATTAGCATAAAATCATATCTATTCTCACTGTTTCCAAAGCAAATTTAATTCATTGTGCATCATATTTACTCATTTCAGTGTGTTGGATGTGCCTTATATGTTGAAATCAGCTTACCACACTAGAAATGTCCCCGATTGCATTTGTACAGGCTTTTTAATATTGCTTATGGCTTGAAAATATTATATTAACATTTTAATGACTTGATGCATATAACTTACATATTGAAATACGTTTACTAAACATTTTGTCTAAAATATCCATATAGTGACTTTTTTTAAAGAAAATAATAATCAGAACTGTGCTCAATACCCTCAATGACTTCATGTCTTGCTCTTATTTAAATCCGTATTCTTTACCTAAAAGGCCTTAATGATTTTGCTCTCTCCTCATTCCACAACAGGTTTAAATGCATCTTCTAAAACCCCATCCCTTTCTCACTGTGACATTGACTTTGTGCTAATCCCATACCAGCTTAGGGGCTTTACACTTAGTATTTCTTTATCATGGGACACTTTACTGCCTGGTATCTGTGCATTATTTTCTACATTCTCCAGTGTTCTGCTTAAATTTCGCTTCTAGCGATTTTTTGGCTACCTTATTTAAACCAGAATTCCTTCTTCCTGATCCATCAAAACCTGTCATTCTCTAGCACTCTATTTTTTATTATTTTTATTTGGAACACCTTCCACAACCTGGCATACTTCACACCCAAAAATATAAACCAGCTGTAAGAGCACTGAAATAAATTGCATGGTGTTTTGTATTACTGATGATTAACTACTTTATCCTTATTCAGAATAATTTGCTAACACAATTTAATGCCAGCTAATTTAATAATAGTATTCTTTTAAAAGTTACTGAAAAATGTATCTCTAGCTAAAACCGTTCTTTTGCTCTGAGATAAGTAAGTTATGACTTCCTTGTACCCCATCAAACTGTCAACAGGTGATTGTGGTTACGAGCAAATAACAGAAGCTTGTTTAAAGTTAAACACTGTGTATTTTATAAACCAAGGGAGCCTCAATAAATTCCCTAATCCTCTGTACCACAATATAGCAAAGAGGTACTTTCTAAGCCAAAGCTTTTACTATGTAAGTGGTAAAATAAATCAAGTTATTTCCTAACACAGCACAATTTATTGAGTCTTTGTTGAGGAAAATGTCACTTCAGTTAGAAACCTCCTTTGTAAACCTGGCCCCTTCATGGCAACTTCCACCAGCACGGAGTGCAGGGTCTTGCAGATGTTCACTAAGTGGATTTACAAACAGCGTTCCTGCAAAGGACAATTTCACTTCCTGAAAATGACAACACCGAACAAAGCAGCAGCTATTCTGCAATGCTTGTCGTGTGAAAAAATGGGATTTAGACAATGAACTATTCAAAGTTGGAAGAGTGTTTTTGGTGACATTTTAATCAAAAGAAACACAACAACACATCAGAATAAAGAAAATAGACAATGGTGAATTAAATCCTCTGTCTTGACTGTAGGAGAAACGCTGGGGAATCATTAATCTTTTGAAGAGAAATTACGCTGTCAAACGCATTTGTAACACTACTTGGTGTGGCATTGCTGCACTGTTAGTGAGCCACGTGCTGGAGTCTGTTCTCCTCGGCTGCTTTAACCGCTGCTTCTCGTTTTCTTAGTGTGACTGGAACTAGTATCTTGATGGAGGTGTTATCGTGTAAAAGGGGTATTTTGATACTGACATGACAAACTGACCCAATAAGTGACAGTACAACTACGCCCAAAGAGCCTTAGCTAAGGCCACAAATACAGTCTTGCTTCTGCTGACTAACAGTGACATTAACTGGCCAGGTGGAAGGAATATAGATGCATATTCCTAAAGTACATCTTAGTTGATAAAAGAGAAAAAGGGTCAGTCACTTCTTAAATACCATAATATAAATTCAAAATGCATCTATAAAATTGACAGGGTCAATACATTCGTCCCATGCAAGTTGATTATTTCGAAATGCAAAAATACAACATGATACATGCATAAATACAGACCCATTACAAATACAAATACAATTAGAAAATGTTATTTGTGCAGCACACTTCAGAAATCTCTCTTGCTATTCATAAAATTGTATGGAGTTTCGATGTAGTAGTTATTTTATTTACATCTACTCATTTTTTCTTCAAATGCCATTTGCCAAGGTGATAATAAAGTTGTTACTAGTTACACTACATTACATGAAAGAAGGAACTCGATGTCGTCATCTGGAGATAGGAAATTATTCTAGATGATCCATGTGGGCTCGGTGTAATGACAAGTGTCCTTCTAAAGGAAACAGAAAGGTAGGAGGGGCGGAATCAGAGGGAGACTTGAAGATGCTAAGCTGCTGCATTTGAAGATGGAGGAAGCAGTGTGAGCCAAGGCAGGTAGGGAGCTTCTAGATGATGGAAAAGACCAGGAACCCAGTCTCCCCTGGAGACATCAGAAGGACACGACCAGGGCCCAGCACCTGGATGTTAGCCCAGGGAGACACAGAACTGTAAGATAATACCTTTCCATTGTTTTAAACCTCCAAGTGTGTGCTGTTTTATTTTTTAAAGCAGTAACAAGAAATTGATACAATAAGCAAATTAATATCCATTTTCAGAGGAGACTGAAACCACAGGATTGCTTCTCAGAAAAGACTGTACTTTATTAGTTTCATTTTAACCAACTCAACCCAATTTAATTTCCATTCTTTTTTTCCTAGTTTTCCTTGAGAAATAACCAGAAGATTCCCTAAGTGAATTATTTCTCCTCCTCTAACGCAATAAATCTGTGATGATCAGCAAAGAGGTCTCTACCTCTGTCACCTTAAATTTACTCTTAAATCCCATTTCATCTATTCCTGAATCACTATTGTTCTTACCTGTTTGTTTATTTATTGAATATCCCCTTGCTTCCCAGACATACAACTGCATTTTTAAAAATCTTTCTCTCCCTTTTTTGTTTCTCAGAAAGGCACCACTGTTGCCATTTCAGAATTCAAGTTCAATGTACTGAAATTGATCCTGATCATGGGTGATGTGGGATATCAGTTAGTGAAACCACGTGTCTAGATAGGAAGATATCAATTACAAGAATTCTTTTGTGCCATATCGATAAATAGCATTAATGTGAATTAAGTATTTCAGGAATGAAAAAAATCATTTAAATTGTTAAAATAAGTCTTGATAATTTCTCTTTTCTACATTAGGTTTACTGCGTTTCAGTAGATGAAGCTTAGAAAGAGAAAGGAAGCGCAGACTGTAACAGCTGGGGGCAGCTAATATACCTGCCATTTCAGTCATTAATGACAAGCCACTGGTGACAGAGCATTCAGTCTTTCTATTATTAGTGTTATTATTTTTATCTCTGTTATAATTGGCTGAGAGAAGATGGACATAGTTATTTTCAGGGCTGCTTTTTGTATGGTCCTCACAGTCCCTCACACTACCTTCACCTGCAAATCACTTTGTTTTATTAATGGGAAAAACTGTTAAAACCCATATTTATTTATCTACTTTAAATTTCTGACCTGTCATTCATCTGGCATCTTCTCCTGCTTTTTGGATTCTTAGAAAACTTACATGAGAAGAAATTACCTTCTCCAAGAAGGCTTTATTTATTTTTCTGTTTGTTATAACACATATGAATTTATAGACAAGTAATATTTCTTCCAATGCTTCAGTTATAATGACATTATTATTTCATTTTTGAGGGATCTCATAATAATAAAGGAAAATAGTCAATAGCAGAAATATTAAAGAAATAAAAATGGAAAATCATATAAAATGTGCTTTTACTCTTTTTACTCACCTCTTGTTCCTCTTTGTTATAACTACCATCACTCAGAGATCTTCTGACCATTCAACCAACGCCAAGAAAATTGATGCATCGGGGACCAGGAAAAGGTTCCCAGGGTAGGAGCACGGGTCCATTGGACACACCATGAGTTGTACTAGGGCTGGGAATCTATTAATCACCTGGTCTCAAAAACAGAAGAGTGATGACACTTTAGAGATTTTAGCATCCGTGTCACCTTAAACTCCATTTTTAGTTCCTCTCAGCAAGTCTAGGCATTCTGTTTTCCACATTGTACTGTAATGTGGTAGCAGCTGCAGTTTTCTTCCAGGAAGAGTTAGAGCAATATTTATTCCACAGGAGTTTTGGGGGGTAATACACTTTTAAAAATGACTATACTAGTTCTGAGAATTGCTTTCAATATGGAAACTGGGAGAGGGATCATGATTTTGCATCGTCGTAGCATTAACAGCTCTTGACTTTCTTCTGCTTGTAGAAGTCAAACAATAGATACTCTTTTATATCAGCATCTGTTTCTCCCACTGGAGCTCTATCATGAATTAGTAAGCACCATAGATCATTGTGGTACTTTGGTTTTCACCTGGCATTATTTCCCATTAGAATATCATTCTAACTCTTTTTATTTATTAGGTAAATGCAGCCACCTGGTTTCTAGCATTGTGGAATCCTATCATTCCCCCTGAAATGGAGAAGCTCAGTTCCAGGCAACTTTTTATGTCAAATCTGCTACAGAGCACAGCTCCTGCTGAACTTAATTGTTACAGTGCATTCTATACTGGTGCTGTCTCTGTTGTTTTTGTGTACTATTTTCTAGGCCATATTGGAGAACAAAGGCAGATAAGCAGTTCTGCAGTCTAAGTAGAGATTCCAATTTTTTAAGCCTCTTTCCTGAGTTTTCTTACTCCTTTCCCAATACTCTGGCAAGACTGAAATTGTTATAATCTCATTTCGTATAGGCTACTTTTGTTTCAAAGCTCTAAGAAGCCATCCTAACAGCGTATTAGGACCAGATTTAGGTATCCTTGTCAACGTGTTAAATCTTGACTGATGGAGAAATGTTAAACAACTATAAACTCAAATTAATTCAGCGATATGTTTCACCTCCTCCCAGTCCCTACAAATTCAAGATCCACTCTCAGAAATATTTCTCTTACTCCTGCTGGTACATGATATCAGGTCATGCTATATATAATTTTTAAATATCATAACTAATCCCACAGCAGGAGCTATGCTTTTTCTGCTTGACCTTTGCTAAGTTCTAAACCTACTATTTGTCTGGGGACAACAGTGGGTGTAGGGGTGAAACTAAATAGGATAAAAAAAATACAAGAGGAAGGCTTTGGGTGAGGTTTCTCCAGGATTTACAGGCAGAGGAGGCAGCTAAATTCTAGCAATAAGGTGCATGATGCTTATACCAGCACTGAGTGTTGAAGGGGATTTGTGGGTACAATTGTCAAACATACAGCCATCCCAACCAGATGCTGGTTTTATCATAGGAGATCTCTCAAATCTCTACGTTGTTTTCTTTACCATTCTTTGACCTTATGTTTAAATCTGTAGGCTTATTTGTTGCAGGTTATACTGTGGCTGTGAAAGTTGAGGTCCTCAATAAATGATGCCATGTGAGCCTTCCACAGCATGCTTTGAATGCTGTTTGGCTCACATAAGCCTGTTTGATTTAAGGTTATCAAGGACCACAGAAACCAATAGCCTCTAAATATTCATCTGTTCAAGTAATGGAACTGAAGTATAACTCAATTATTCACCTGTTGTTACCTGTGCCTCATCCCAGTCTCTCAAAAGTGATCATCTCAGCATCACGATGCTATGATATATGTCGGATCAACAGCCCTTACTTCCTGCCAACAGCGGGATTCTGTTGCCACCTGACAGGTGAGTATCACAAACTAACAGTCTGCTTCCTAGGGCTACTTCTGCTATAATTAACTTAGTCTAGAAACTTCCTAAAACCAGAAATTCCCTCTGGAGAAGTTTGCCCTAACAAGTAACTGCTTGAAGTAGGAAGTGTTAATATTATTAGGTGAGAGAAAGGTGCATGGTAGTGTTTATTAGCTCAATATTGTGTTGGCTTTCAAACCCATCTATTTTTTCCCAGTTGTCTCAATTGCTGTCAGTCTGTTTATCATGCTTAATTTCAGCATAGTGTAATCATCTTATTTGTATTATTTTTCCTTTCATGCATGTTCTAAATATCATTTGTACTATTTTATTTTTTAAAGAATAAATGTTATATTCTGTAAAAACAGATTTATCAACCAACTTCTCACTAATGTAAAGATATTGCAGATCATGTGTCCATGTAATAATAATAAAGTTATACTAAATAATAACTAATTAGATATTTATTTATTATCTCTGACATCGCATATTCAGATTCATGAGTACAACATCTGTAAGGTAAATACAAACGCATTTCAGGTTGTGCTGGATGAAGGTTATGACTCTTTTTGTATATGTGTTTACTCTTTCACAGAACAGAGGGGTCCAAAATTCCTTTTCTATTTTTTGTAATTTCAATGCAAAATAGTTGTATTCCATTATTTATGAATAGTTTTAATACATAAAAATACATTTCTACTGAATAAGCTCAATTTTACTCTACAACAAAGGAAAAATGTTCCACAACATGAAATCTTTAAAAATCAAGAGCAAATACTGTGAGAATTTGTATGAAAATATTGACTGAGGTGATATGCATTTCATTAAATCTTTCCAATAGCATACTTGTGGATATTGGAGTATAAATAAACTTATCTCTTAAACTTGCCAGTATGGCGGATTCTATAAATAATAACTTATAAGAACATAACTGTCATGACAAAAACATATATTTTAATGCATATACATAGAGCATCTTAAACCTAAATAAAATCAAATATTATTTTCTAAAATTGTATCTGATATTTAATATACCTATATGCAAATTGAACAAACTTAATCAATAATAAATATAACTTAGGGCTGGGATATTATATAAACTTGTAAAAATCCAGACTCCTTAGGAAAAAAATAGCCAGTATGGTAAAATCCTTTTTTCTCAATCTTCTTACCTCAGTTCACATTTAATTCAGCACATAGTAATGAGAGGTGAGGGAATGGGTGTTCCGTTCTCTTGTAATAATATCTACATCAATCTGTTCCAAAGGCTGTGCATCTTCACAAATATACTGCCTTAAGTGTCATTTTAGAAGGGACCATTCAGCCTTGCCCTGCTCTGATCTGGCTCTTTGTTAAGAGGGTGCTTTCTCACACGGTGTCTGATCTACTTGTTAGAAGATTAGCGAGGGAGTGCGTGGTGTCTCTGAAGTCATCAGATGTTATTAGGGGCTCCAACAAGTCATAATTAACTTTGTGTTTAAAGAAGAGAACAACAGGGTCACCAATAACACATTCTGGGAAGGCAGCCAGGACAGTACCATGGGAGGCATGATGTCTAAATGTAAATTGTGTAGGCTGGGCCTGTGATGTATACTGATTAGAAGCAAGGCGACTATTAACATGGAAAGGGAAAAGAAATTTCAAGTAAGGTGAGCAGATGTCTTGAAAAGACTGAAACATTAGCCTTGAGCTTAATGGCTATAGTCCATATACTCCCAAATAGACATGACCTTATTGAAGAATCAGCTTCTACTACAAGCCAAGAACTAGTGTGAGCCTGAGGGTGACTAGGGAGGCCAGCAGAAATTGGAAGGATAGTGAGAGTTAGAGACAGAAATAAGAAGAAACTTATTCTTTGGGCCAATTTCTTTTAGATTCTTTGGACCAAGGTTTTAAAAGTACCTTCAAACCAGAGGATGTTTTCTTTCCATCTATACCTTTCAGAGAGATAAGCTGTATTCAAGAAGGGACTCTTACAAAATTCTACCCAAATAATTTCGGTTCCTTTTACCCACGCTCCATAGGACTGCTCTGTGTAGCCTCTTATATAGCTCAACAAATCTTATTTGCAGGTCTTCAAACCAGGCAGAACGAAGCCAATATTTACTACTTGAAAAGCATACAGAATCAGGAATGTGCCTGATCTTACTTTTTTCTCCTTAATTTTGCATTGCTGAGCAGTGTTTTCTACTCTGTCTTTCCCTTGCACCCCTTTCATCTACTCTCCACACTTGCCTCTTTGTCTACTGCTCCACTTGCTCCTGATTTCCATTGACTAATTTGATATTGTGTTATCATCACAGAGGAGAGTAAGGTCCCATTAATGCATAATTTCCTGTCCTCTGTTTTAGTAAGATAACCATAAAAGACAACAGCATTGAAAGCAAAGACGCAGATTTTGAAAATAATTGTTGAGAATATTTTGCAATATCAGTAAAAACAAAGCTTTAAACTCAGAGGTTGGTATTAAAAATCCCAAAACCTTGTGTACAGTTTTTCACTGGAGAAAAGACCTCTTCTCTATGCAAGACTCTGCTTCTCTCTCTGCCCCCTTCTTGCTCTCTTTAGGCCTGCTTTGTTTTTTTAATAGGAAATCTCAACCATATACACAAAAGCATAGCAAATCTACATGAATCTGTATGTACCCATCACCCAGCTTCATGAGCCTTCAATTCCCTACCACTACCCACTGACCTCCCTTGTATTATTTTGAAATCTCAGATATCAAATTATATATCTTCAATGATTATTTTGACATAATATATTGTTTTAATATTAAGATAGTATATGCCATTTAACTACAGATTACCTATACATCTCCTACTGTTCTGTAAAATAGCTAATTTCAATTACTTGCAAATATACACATAGATACCCTCTTTAATGAGTAATGTATAGGTCACATAAAATAGCTAAGTATACGTACAGGTTAAATAACAGATATAGTTGAACAAGGGCAATCATTTCTGTGAGAAGCTAGAGGAGATCTGCTCTTTATCTGCCTGTGTTTTTGCTTACTTTCTGATGCTCATAGCAAGAAGCATCACTTAGTTCATATTAACAATTGGGGCATTGTTCAGTGAAGAAAGGTTTTAACATTATGTGACAAATTGTCCCATAGTTTGACTTAACACAGAATCTGTGATTCAAATGACAGAAAATAAGCAGAGGTTTACAGCCAAGTTTACATCAAGTAAATATAGAAGCTCAAACATACTATATTAAAAAGTCAACATGTTTTGTGAAGTATTTTTCCCCTCTAGAGAACTATAATGCCATTGTGTTTATTCTACTTATGACAAATTATTCACATGAATTTTCATTAGGGGATTCAAATTAGTTTTTATTCTCCAGAACATTAGTTTGAATTCAGAAATTTAACAAAAGATTTTTATATGCAAATATGTAACTATTATGAAGAAACAAAATGAATATGTCTTGAAAAATGCTAATAAAAAGAGAATGAAGGCTAAGCCTATCACAGTAGCTTGACTGAAACATGCCCTAAATTCTCCTGTGTTATCATATGAAAATTAGAGATTATCAGAAAGTGATAAAGAGCTCCACTTTCTTTGAAATACTACAGCCAGGGCCATCAGGAACAATATATAATTCTGATGATACAAAGATACAAGTAATTATGAGATCACATTGTACATTAACTGTTTTTAATTGGGAATGTTGAATGAAAAGTTTCTCGGTTGTTTTCTTACAACTATAATAAAATCCAAGCTCTGACTGTGTTGATAATGCTGTTTTCAGGTTTCCTAATCTTCCTTGAAATGAGTAGACCCTGGACCGTGATGGTAGGAGGAACCCAAATGCCATTCAGGGACTTGACCCATCAGCTAAGATATCAAAGCAGCAATAAATTCCAGATTTTTTTCTTCTCTTATTTTTAAATATGAGCGATTACTTTTTGACAGCGGCATTGTATACAGTTAAACAACAAAAAGCAACCAAGTAAATTTAAAAATCCAAATGGCTTTATCAAGCAGTTCACGAATTGTGCAGCACCCCACCTTGCAAATGAAAGGTCCTCCAGAGAGGCTGTACTATGTGAAAAGTTTCCTAGGTAGAAGGGTGAATAATTATCATATGAAAATAAAGGGTTATTTTTAGGCCAGTTAATCTCTCTCTCTCTCTCTCTTTTTTTTTTTTTTTGGCACTGCAGGTGTGGGGGTGGGGAGAGAAGAGGTAGAGGACGTGTCCACCATGGATGAAGAATAAGACTACCAAGACATGATCTGCTTGGGGAGGAGAGGTGGCCGCTTCTCTCAAAGGAGAAGGGCCCAGAGCCTTTCTCTCCAGGGGCTTTTATTAGGTTCATTCGCACAGGAATACAGATAAAGCTCATCAATCATTGTCAGCCAGTAAGGGTTAAACAATACATGATTTACAGAGAACTTTGAGAGCTTATTCTGAGTTACAGCCAATTAGTTAGAGGGCCATAAAACTTTAGGGCGCCAGACTCATCTCAGGTCTGGACCCTTATCTTTTAAACTGAGGGTACGAATTAAGTAGGTTTCACAGGAATGTATGTATTTTTGTTAGGCCTGACTCCCCAGGGAATCCGCCCCTCCCATTACAGGACTGCACCGCCCTCTGTTATCTCTTCAGGCTCAAGTTAGACAGGGAAGTAAAGCAGCCAAGAGATGAGGAGACTTCTTGCAGACAGAATAAGGACTCAGGCTATTTCAAAGCTGAGGGGCGAGGGTCCACCACCCCCTTTTGCCACAGCCCCCCAAGTCCTTCCCTGCGAGCTTATCCCTGGTGACCAGAGCCTGTCTTAGGTTGATCCTCCCTTGAGGATTCTTACCCATCATTGGCTAACTGGCCAAGCTCAGGGCCAAGCAGGGTGAAGTGGGCAGAGGTGGCACACCTGCCAGGGAGACAAGCTTTGTCTCCTTAGTGGCTTATGGTCCCAACTATGACTCAGCCTTAACCATGGGGGGTTACAGCCTCTGAAACCAGGCAGGGCGGTTCCCAACAAGGACATTGGGGGTGGTTATCACGCAGGTTACTAATATTGATCAGAAAATCCAGACTGCTTGGTTTAAAATTCCCCTTCCAGGGGTTATCTGTTAAGTTTTGGTTTGGTGACATGGCTTAACAAAAGTGACTCTACTTTGACTTATTTATTCTTTCCTTTTTCTTTTTAAAAACAATATTGAGTAAGAATTTGTTGACTTTTTAATGTGAATTATTATTTTTTAAACAGAAGGATTTGGCTCTCAGAAAATATTATATTATTTCTTTTATTTTGTCTTATTTTATTTTAATTTTGTTAAATGTGTTGGACACAAATTTCAAAAGGCAAAATGTAGCAGACATCAAGTTCAATGCTTTAGATTACAAGGAACTGAGTGATCTCATAATTTAATTGAAAGGTAAAGCTGAAATTATATCACCCCTCTATCAAAATCAAAAGATAATGAAAAACATTGAATAAAAATCAAAAATGAGAACAACCACAAAACTCTAAAGGAAAAATAGCAATACTGAATAACTGGAGAAATTTGGACATGGATATTACATTAGATAAGAGTTCTGTAATATCCTTAATGTTTAGTGTGTAACAATTTTATTGTAATTATATAGGATACTTAATTCCCCTTTTAAGAGAAACATTAAAGTTAAATGTTAAAGTATTTGGGGTTTAAATGTAATAATGTCTGAAACTTATATTTAAGTGGTTCAGCAAAACAAAACAACATAAAGAGAGAGAAAGCAGAAAATTATGGCAAATATTTTTGCAAAATTTTTGTAAATTTGAAATTCTTAAATTTAGGAAAAAATAAAACTAGGTATGCCATGCATTTTGATTTATTGATTGATTTTTTAGGAAATTAAAATAAGTCACTCCAAGATGTGCCTTTGTGGTATATGGATCATTTTGAACAAAAAGCAATTGAGACCTGCAGGTTTACTAGAAATTTTTATCTTTCAAATAATTTAAATTAGGAACCTTGCCCATAATAAGAGCTATCACCAGAAATTAATTTTCAATAGCCATCTATAGGGAAGGCCAAACTTCTCATTACTGAACATCTACTATTCTTTTTGTGCTGGGAATGACCTTCCTCCCCTCTGAAGCCCCAAGGTGCCTCAACTCATCCGTAACTTAGAACGTCATCCATACCTCATTTCCTTCCCCTTTTTGTCCCTGAACCTGTTGTCTATATGAGATCTGTGTTTCATGTAGATGGAACTCCCATACACATATGTGTAGTCAAAATAGCTCATTTTTTCTTGTTAATCTGACTCCTGTAGATTTGATTATTAGACCAGCAGGACGAACCTACCTGTTTTTTCAAGGTTTTGAGAGTCAAGTTTTTCCCCTCCCCGAAACTTAATATAATTAATAATTACTTAAAAAAGTAAAATAATTAATTTTGCCATAAATTCATTTTATCTACTACTATACATCAGTAAAAGAGAGGAACATACTGCTATATGAACACAAATACAGATACACACACAAACACACAAAGGGGTAAATCTCACACAAATAATATTGTGCAAGAAAAGCCATACACTAAATAGTGCCGACTATGTGACTTGAATGACATACATTCCTAAAATAGACACAGCTATTCTGTTAAGAGTAGTAAGTTTAGTGGTAACTTTAGGATGTAAAGATTGTTAAAATAATTAAAATATTTATCTATTAATGGAACTAAAAATATTTCTTTGGCATTAAAATTAACAATGTTGTAAGTAAAACAGCAATGCAATTTTAATTAAGAACTGTAGTGGAAAGTATGCAGAAAAAAATAACAATGAGAAATATATAAAATTTTATGCAGTAACCTCAATATTCATGAACATATGAAAGAAATATCCTATAATTTTGAAATATGGAGAAGATACCAGGAAGAACAAAACTGTTTAAAGAAAGAAATAAGATTCATAAAGCTCCTTTTAAAATATGTATCAGAGTCACACATCTTCTCCTCGGTATTATTTCCCAGTTCGTCTCTGCCCTCAACTACTTAAATGTCATAGAATATTTTCTAAGGAGTCTAATTTCCACACACTTCTTTGCTCTTTAAATGTCTGTTTATACTCTTCTAAGGAATAGTTAAAAGGATTACGTGGGGGAAGAAACGAGAAAGTTTATGAATGCTTTAACATGATTTATAAATATGAAATGCCAACAAACTGTTCTGTCCTGCCAGGCTACTAGAGAATTTTATTTTATAATAGTTGCAAAAATGGTAACACTAAAAAATATTCTGAGAAAATGAAATAAAGGTCGCATGTGAAGTTTAAATTGCCATGCCTATTTATTCTGTGTACATAAGTGTGGAATTTAGGAAGCATTTGGTGTACAAAAGGATACATCTGTTTAATATTATGTGGTGCTTTCCTTTGATTAAACACTTCTCTACACATTTGATGAAGAACATAGGGAATCTGTATTACTTAAGTGTCTTTCATTTGTCCTGTACTGGAGGCTGATTCCTGCTCAGAAGATTAGCTTTGCATGATTGGGTTGACTTCCACAGTGGGAGTCATAAATCCATCAAAACACATAAAAGAGACTGATGGCATCCTAATTAAAGCTGAATTTATAGTAGAGATAGTCTTCTAAGGGAAATTCTTTGTGAAGAAATAGAATAAGAAATGCTTATTATTTATCTATTAAGAAGTTGTTAGGTTTATTTTGAAGGCATAAAGTGAAGATATAAAACATGCATATACTTACTATATTAATTTTATTACAAGCTGGTAGCAAAGCTATGACATTTGGCACAAAAGAAAAGTGAGTTGTTAAACAAGTATAAAACTTGCTTATAAAAATGTTAGTGCAAAGGTGATCCAAATGATAAGTGGAAAGTCTTACTACAGACTGAAAACGAATGTCAGATGAGATGCCTGAGGACTGTCTTGATCAGGGAAGCTCTTTCTCAAAGAATAAAATATTTGTTTTTAACAGAGATGAGGGTAGGATATCCACGGCGAGGTGTTTTTGACCTCTTGCATCATTATTTTTATTACCAGAACTATTCTTAAATAGACTTATTTTGATTTCATTATTTCTTGAAGTCTAATATAATGTATAACAATAAAATAATTAAAAATAAAGGTTAAAAAACTAAGTTTTGTATAGATAAATGTTGGATATAATATCCTACACCCAAGATTACATATCACTTCACACATGTGTGCTTAACCAAAATTGAAATCTGTGAGGTGTTAGAGAATGAAAACCTTAGAAAAGGACATGTATTATCTAAACTCTGAAACAAAAGGATGTAAAAAATATCCACAGGTGTATATATTTTTAAAATCTGTTTGTACTCTTTAGCCAATTTGTAGTGACTGTCATCAAATGTCTTCTATACTCTTCTACCAAACATTAACAATCTAACAATAGCCAGAGGGGAGTGGGGAGGAGACAGTGGGAAGAGGGGTTTACAGGAGCTACTATAAAGGACACTTCGACAAAATCTAGGGGGAGGGTGGAGGTGGAGGAAGGAAGTGGGTTTGGCTGGGGAGGGGTGGAGGGATGGGGAGAAAATGCAGACAACTGTAATTGAATAACAATAAAAAAATTTAAAAAATTAACAATATAGAGATATACTTAAACATAGAAGGAAAAATTAGATTCAAATTAGTATCATAGAAAAAATTATATTAAACTGGTCCTCCAGTTTAACTATTTAATCTTAAATGCTTTGGAAAACATACTTTGAATTAAATGAAGTTAATCCAGTATAGGGCACCCAAATGCAATTTCCCTAAGTATGAATTTCCCTAAATATGAAGATTATTAGAATAGATAATGTCATGGGCAACTAAAATCACTGAAGGGAAATTTTCCAGGATGCCTATTTTCAGAATTTCTAGTATGTCATTCTTTTATTTAAAATATTCATTTTATAACACAATATTTCTGATTATTTGTTACAGAATTATTATTCTATTTGAAAAAATGTTGAAACATCTATACAAATGTTACTATTGTACATCTGCAAATTTTTGTTTATTTTGATGTTTTTGAAATTAATTTTGTAAAAGTCACTTAATTTAGCAATGACTTTAAAAGAAATATCAACTTATTTGGCAAGGGAATATGGTAACATGTTCAAAAAATCATTGCATTTCTATGTAAACTCAGGACAATTGAGTCATCAGGTTGAATTTCCTAAATGCATACAATTTTTGGTTGTGGATTTTATCTTTATAAAACAGAAAGTATGTAAAAGAGACTAATGCAATAGTTCTCTCTGTGTGTCTCTCTCTCCCGGTCTCTCCTCCCTTTCCACCAAGCGAAGTCATAAGAAGGAGGCCAGGGGCCAGTCAGAAGAGGGCTCTCACCAGACACCTGATCTGCCTATGCTTTGATCTTGGAGTTCCCATCCTCCAGAATTGTGAGAAATAAATGTTGTCAAGCAAAAATAAATACATTTTTAAAATGCTATCAAATAGCGTGTGGGCAAGCCTACCACAAAAGTTTGGGAAGGGTGGTTGTCAGGGGTAAGGGGAGGAGGAAGCGTGGAGTTGCTGGGAATGGCTGCAGAGTTTCGGTCCTGCGAGATGAGAAGAGTTGCGCAGATGGATGGTGGCGATGGTTACGCAACAATGGGAAAGCAGTTAATATTATCGAACTTCACATTTAAAATGGTTAAGTTGGTAAATTTTGTTATGCATATTTTACCAGAATCTTTTTTTAAAAAACAGTGAATTCATATAAGATACATTTATTTTGTTTGTTTTTTAGTTAGTGTGTTAACATAAATCAGGCTGCCCATTTTCATTTTTATAAGTTAAATGACAAATTAATTGGATAATCTGAAAACATCAGTGTCAGTGTTGAGTAAGTAATAATAATGTGATGTTAAATTAAAAATGATGTGAATCTCATATACACCCATTTGATTAGTTATCTGCTTATTCGTGTGTTTGATGCCAGATAGTTTACAGTGAGTACAGTTAATTAAAGAACATAGTACCCACATTAAACATTTTCTACATTTTGCTGTGCTTTAAACTCTAAAGGAAAAACATATTTTTTCATGCTTAAGAAAGGATATGCAAGCTATTTGCTCCCCTGAGAGTATACTGATTATTTGAGAGAGATACATATGTTCTTTTTTTTTTTAAATTAAGGTGTATCTATCAACTTCAATACATATTTGGGGGGGAACAAATTGTATGTAAATTATATATATTAAAGAAGACTAATTAAATCTGTTAGTGGCAAAATCAATGGTTTTATTACTGTGAATCTGACCAACACAGCTTCTTGGTTAAGTAGAACATTATAGTTACATTACAGAGACAAATAAATCCTTTGATTATCCATTTCTAAAACTGAACTTGGATTTCCATTTTCATATTTTGAACGTAAGACATGACCCATAAATATTTTGAAATTTAGAAGGCTAATTTTTTTCAAAGAAACTATGAATATTTGAAGCTTGATCGTACCAGCAACTCTCATGATAAATCACTTTTAGTGAAACTGATTCACCTTTATTTAAATGTGTTCTTAGCACTAACTGGCATTGAGTATACATGTGTTTGTATGCCTGTGGTCTGTATGTATGTGCATGTTGATGGGGAATCCCTCTCTATAGAAGATAATATCATATTCTTGATAAAAATATACTCATCATAAGTCTATGCATAATCTGCTGGGTTGAGTGATGCATTTTAATGATGTAGCAAGAACTGAAAACCATCTACACCTACACCCACACCTACATCCACAATCACAAAAGAGCTGAGTCCATGGAGTGTATTTTAGGATAACACCAACTTACATTTCAAAGGAAGAAATTCAAATTGTAGTATATGAATGCATCGTCATCAGATCTTTCATTCTATTGTTCATTCATTTATTCAATGGGATTTGATAGTTATTAATACTAATTTGATCGTTTTTATTATTCATTCCTATACATCTCTTCTCTAATATAAAACTTCAGAAAAGTATTAAATATAGGGAAATATATGAAAGTATAAATGAGACATTTCATTCTCATTGATACTTATTGGTATAATAAGGTCTGAATATAACCAATTGAAACAAGCTCTTCAATTTTCTTTATTTATTATTTCTCCATCGTTACAGGGTAAAATTCTTAACTGACTTCAAATTTTGCCATTTTTGACACCAAGGGTCTTAATACAGTTTTCTTTAATATTTTTTTTCTACAGACCATACCGAATACCTAGTTTTCAGTTGTTGCTCTTGGATTTTCAGTGGCATGTTCTTGGGGAAAGACATTTGTATTAATCTACAGCCACTGTCACAAGTAATTTTATAGTGATGTCAGTCAGTGTACTTCCAGTCACTCTTTTCCAAATAACCAAAAAAAAAATCACTTTAGCATTGAACTATAAAGGGAAGGTAATAAAATTATTAGTACAGCTACAAGAAACACTCCATAATTTTTAGCTATGTGGAAAAAAAGAATACAGTTTGGGGCAAACATAAGATTACAGTTGCTTGTATGGACATAATACAATAATTAATAAATGGTAATATAAGAATAAACTCTGTGTTTCATGTACCCACAACTATAAATCTACTTTTGTCACTCCCTGTATATATTAATGTGAAAATATGTTTTTATAGGTAAGTTCTTAAAATCTATGAGAGAAGAATAGGCTGATGTCTACTTGTAGAACTAATATGAATTCCCTAACATTATTCTACTTTTCTTTGATTGTCCTTGTTCTGCTAACCTGGTTTTGTCCAAGTCTGTCTGTCTGTCTATATTTATCTACCATGGTCTATCTGTCTATCATCTGTCTGTCTATTATGTATCCATCTATCATCTACCTAATCTTTATTATTCTTAAAATAACAGGCAGTATAGAGAAGTTTTTAAATAAAAAATGAAGGGTTAAGCTCTAGATCTAAATACTAGCTTTGTCAGTTTCAAACTCTGTGATCTGAGCAGGTCACATCAACTTTCATGAATCAGGTTCCTTGTATCACTGTAATTTCAAAGGTCATTGTAACATTGTTTGTCCTGTGTGGTTTGGGAGAGGTTGTTATCCACTATTTCATATAAAACACCAGCGTAAGAGTGATAATAGGCATTTAGTTTGTTTAATGTGCCAAAGCTTCTTTTAAGTACTTTACATAGTTTATTGTATTTTCACAATTGCACTGGCATTTACAAAGAACAAAGAAGGTAAGTGAATTTTACAAGATCACAACTAAGATCTACAACTAAGTAGATCTGAGTTTTAAAACCAGGCAGTCTGACTTGAAGGGCGGGGCTCTTAGCATTCTCTCTACAAAGAAGCATAATGTCAGTTTCCAAACCTTCAGTAAAATCACAACAGTAACGTTAAGTAATTCTGTACTCTTTAACTAATGCGGCATGTGTCCTGGCTCTAACTTGGCTGTAGTGTCCCCTCTGCTCCTCCTCACTGGCAGGCATATTGTCTTCTCAGGCTTTGCCGAGTAAATCGAAGATCTGCCTCATCCAACGTCCTAGAGGGCTTTGCTCATTGAATTATTCTTTGAAACTCCTGAGATAGTCTTCCTCGGCCCTAAATTGTATAAAGAAGAAATCTAAATATCATTGGCCAAGGAGAAATAGATCCTGCTCCAAGGCAGAGCTGGCCTCTGACTGCCCTTTGTATATTGTCAGGTCAATTTCTGATAAGTCTTTTAACATTATCCTTGGGGCAGTATGTCTGTTCAGTATAGCTCATCGCCCTCCTAACAGAGGTACGGAAACATTGCCTACAGTGCAAATGGCAAAAATTAGTCATGTTCAAATGCAGTAACTTTCAGCTATTTTGCAACTGTATTTTTCTCATTAGCCAGTACTTTCAAGGCAATATTGATTTTTAATTTTAGCCATTTGTCTGGGTTATCATATTTTCTTTTTTACATTTTGGCTTGGCATAAATTTTCTCAATGATATTTTCAAATTGAAAACATGCTCCTCATTCTCATTTGTCAGAAACATTACTTCACTGTGTTTATGGGAAGGAGATAAGGTATGCACATCATAACATATTAGCACATATATGGAACTACAACTGCTTAAAATTGAACACTAACTCTTACAACTACACACCCTCCAAATCTACATGATTAATCAGAGCTACTTAAAGCTTCTCGAATGGATCCTTCCCATTCTTATTTAAATTTGCTTGTATATTCCTCTTCACCTTGTATTACTGTTTCTCCATCTTTGCTTGTTAACTTATTATTTAGAATGTTTTAGGTGACTTGTTTATTATTGTTGTCTGTTTATATTTGAAATTTAAATTTGTTTTAACAATTTGTATAAAATTTTGAATAAGATACTGGGAATATATTTTTTATATTTGCAGAAAATATATTTTATCAGTTGTACTTTCCTATATTTTTATTTTTCATTAAACAATTGTGGTTAATTTTATGAAATCAAAATTTAGAATGCTGTCATTTTGATTTCCAACTTACAAATGTGATAGAAAAACATGGAAAATTACTTTGACATTTAGTTATAATTTTCCAGTGATTTGAAAATGAAGCATTTGTTTTCCTTTTCCTTTTTTTTGAAGATTTTATTTATTCATTTTTAGACAAAGAAGATAAGAGGGAGAAAGAAAAGGAGAGAAATATCAATGTGTGGTTGCCTCTCGCACACCCCCTCCTGGGGACGTGGCTCACAACCCAAGCATGTGCCATGACTGGTAATCAAACCAGTGACCCTTTGGTTCATAGGCCAGCACTGAATCCTCTAAGCCACAACAGCCAGGGATGTTTTTCTATAATTTTAATGTAGTTATACATTATATAAAAGTTCATTTCTAAAAGTGATACAAAAGGTAATTTTTTTCTATTTTTTTCTCCAATAGCCACTAATATCCCACACTAATATTTGTATTACTCTTTATCACCCTTCCATAGCACATTTTCTTCATAATATGTTCTAACTAAACTTTTAAAACTGTTCTTTGATCTAATATATATTGAGTCATAATGAAGTATATTCAATAGAGAGAATGCACCTAATAATGACATTATGTAGTTGTTGGTGGTTTTACTGTTTTTAAAAGAGTTCACATCATTTTACTTATTTCTACCAACAGTCCTATGAGGTGACAGAAATACTTAATCTTACTCATTACAACCCCCAATTGACATGCACTGAATTAATTTACCTCCTTCAAATCTAAAATGTTTTACATTTTATACCGAGAGCCAGATACCGTAGTCTTCAGAAGGGTCTAGTTACACCGCTTTGCACTTTTCCTGCTGCCTAATAATAAGAGACAGGTGAACAGATTGATCTCACAAAAATTCATATCATTTTCACCAGCAAAATATTAGTTCAATAAATAAGAAAATTCTTAAACTTAAAGTTCTTTGTGGTTTCAGTGAAATCCTTACGTGCACACTGTAACATTTTTTGTTAGTTTAGAATAAAATAAATAGAATGTTACTTTTATTCCACAGAAGGACACTAAGAACATGGACGTCCACACATCATGTGATTAATAATGTGGATTTAGAAGACATTTGTTAACCTATTTTGATAAGCCTGTTGTTGCTATGGAGCAGAAAGAATAACATCGAATAGAGCAAGCTTTTCCAATTTGCCTTAATTATGGTAAAACGCAACTTTAATTTGGTCTAACTACATTAATTATCTTCTTTTATAAATTTTAATTTTCAGTAAAAATGTTCACTTTGTGTATTTTCTTTTGAAAAACAATCTTACTTTTCTTAGTATTTCCATTTCACCTAAATAATTACATGTTGTTAAAAAGGAATAACTAATATGTGTTTTTCATATTTCTAGTAAATGCTGTTTTTAACTCTGTCAAGGTCTTGGAAAATGTCAACGATTACCTTTACTATTACTGTTAATAGATGTTCAAACTGCTGGAGTATAACATTTGTGAAAATACTGCATTATGTTTTATCTTCTATGGGTGTTTTATCCAACAATTAAATGATTTCTAAAGACAAAAGTACAAAGTAAACCTGTCTTGCAATATCCAGATGCAACATTTTAAATATTCTTTGTCAATTGAGGAATAAAAGGACCTTAAAATACAGGAAGCACTGGCAGCATTACTTTCTAGTCCTATTAGGCTGTTTTTCTCTTGGCATTCAGTTCGTTAATTATCCCTTTTGCAACATTGAGTGTTGCACTTAAAGGGTTTAAAAGAATCTCCTATGATCACCTAATCAAACACTTCTATGATGTTAGCCTCTTTCTCGAGGAAGGAAAATGTATTAGTTCATTCCATTTAAAAAGGCACTTGTTGTTAGAGTACTCTTCTCTCATAGTTAATTTCCATCCATTCTTCTATTGTCATAGCCTTTCTGCATCGCGGTTCGCTGGAAGAACTAGAAAATAGCTGACTTGGATGATGCTACCTTTTAGTAACGTTGCATGTATAAGGAAACGGTGACCACAATACCACAATAGCTCTCTCCTTGGCAGACTTAATAGTACTATTGTTTTTCCCTAATAGAACCTTTTAAATTTTATTGCTTATCTACTGATACATTCCAAACCCATCTGGAAATTGTGATAACATTATGCACTAGGGCTCTGGGAATTTTAAAAAAGGTTTTTAAGCCAGGCCTTTGCACGTAGATGCAATGCAGCAAATGAAAGCTACAAACCACACACCTTCTGTCTTTAGTAGTGCCCAGAAATTCTATTGGAATAGAATTAAAGGTTAGCAATAAGTTTTGATTATATCAAGCAGCACCTCTTCTGGTCATAATCAGAGGCAGAGATTTCCTGTAGGCCTCAAATATATTTGGTGGTTAAATTTAAAATGTATCCATCCATATAAAGCTAAAGCTAATTGGGTCATGCCCCTAGAATCAGTGGTTAGCTTAGTGAGACCTGCTCAGTATTACTGCTATATCTCACTGTACTTGACCCATATACCTCAGTCTGTATGGCGCCCTGATCCTCTTGCCCATCAGCTCCTCAGTCGTCTTGACTGCACTTGACCTTTGCCCTAGCTATTTAGAATTTTAGAATTTTCACCTGTTCCTTCCTTTTCCTTATGCTTATTCAGGTCTTGATCATTATTTACCAAAAATCTGGTGGCAGACAATAATGGATGTGGAAAGATACAAAACATCCTCATGCAAAATTAGTTGTGTGTTCACAACTAATCAAAAAAGGCGTGAGGCAAGCAGATCAGTGCTCAGATGCCGGGACTCCAGAGAGGAGAGCTGACATACTTAAGCCAATCTTAATTATCAGTAGTGGTTTCACAAGAATTAGAAAGCCGTCCCATTGACATCCTCTCCCCACTGAAAGTTCTTCTTCCTCATATTTGAGGAACTAAATAAAAACTAACCCTGTGACATTAGTGGTACCCTAGAAAACACTAGTTCCTTTCTTAACCAACTATTCACCTCAATTCTTCTGAGTGGTGCAAACCAGTTGCCACTTACTCATGAGCATGAGTTCATGTATTTATGAATCAGGGACCATACACGTGTAAGAAACCAAAGCACAGCAAAGGTTTCAATGATTCCTTGAGCAAGTCAGATTAAACAAAAGTAGACATCAGTAGAAGAAGACCTCGAAATTGAGAAAACTTCTTTCCTAAAAAGGACTACTATTTACTTTTTGCTGAATTATGAAAATCAGTGGGTAAAAATTAGTAAGTTGAAATAAAACAGTGTAACAGATGACTCACCCTGAGGAGCAGAGTGTTGGTCTAAGGGCAATGGTTAAGGTTACATTTTCTTCTTTGATAACATTTTATCTCCTATCTCAGCTTTTCTATAATGGCATCAAATGATTTCTAACATTTTAATCATAGACAAAACATTGTGTATAGTTTGTAAAAATTTTCCACATTTTATATATCTTATTCATTTATGCATTCATCTGTTTATTTGATAATTATTTTTATGAGCATATATTATGTAGGAATGACTTGAAATATAAAAATAAGACTCAACATCTTATGTCTAATAGATAAAGATAGAGAGGTAGATAGCTAGATAATTAAAAACTGGTGGATAAACAATAGTGTATAATACCATTTAACACATGCATGGATATAAGTATCAATAACAAATTTTTATACAAAGAAAATGGAAAAGCTATTATAATAGTCATCCTATTTGCATAAGATCCAACTCAGAAATACATTTAATACTTTTGAATGTCAATCATATTTGAAAAATAAAATTTAAAATAAGAAATACATTTCAAAGTGGGACTTAAGAAGTAACATTTATGGTTAAGTTATAGAAGTCCATGGATAACCTTCACTCCTTCACAAAAATAACCTTTACAGAAACTACAAAATATCTCTATATTAAAAAAGAAATCACACTTTTGTTCAAAACCATAATAAGGAACTATGTATACATAAAGAAATTAAAAGAAAACTCTGCTGGGAGATGCTGTATGTAGGGACTAAGGAATAGGGGGCAATTTTATACGAGGATCCAGTTGCTGAGTTTGAGGTCAGATCATATATGGGAGCCATGCAGCCTAGAAAGATAGCACCTGGACAAACTAGCCACATTTTGGCTGACTTTTGGCTGGTATGTTGGATTGTGATCTGAAAGAACCCCAAATACAGAGTTTTAATCCTCTTAACAAGTAATTCTCTTTTAGGGGATTTTGTGAGTAAGCAGAAGGGAGATTTGGATTGAAAAATTCAAAGCAATCATGGGTTCTCCTAGTCTGGCACTATCAGAAACTTGTGATCTTGGCATCTCCTGGATTCATAGTATCTCAAACTTAATCGTCTTGAAATTGATTTTTCCAAAATATCATGATTTACAATTTTACAGCCTTGCAACCTTGAAGACTCACATTCTCACATTGTGACCCTATCAAAACATGGTAACATTGGTGATTCCAAAGGAATCAAAATAGCAACTCACAAAATCCGTTTAGGGTACATATAAAGAACACAAGTCAATTTAAGCTAAATATTATACAAAGACAATGGATGACAAGGAGAGAAGAAGATGTGAACCCAAAAATATTTATCCAAGAAAAATATTTTATAATAAATATTTCTCAAAAATGTTAAATAAACAGCTTTTCAGATGAAAGCTGAAATAATTTGTCACCAGGATGCCTATATTATAAGAAAAGCTACAGGAAGCTTTCTAGGCAAAGGCAATATACCAGAAAGTGCACAACAGAATGGGCACCAAAAAGGAGCAAATGTACTGGTCTAAATAAAAACTAATTTTATCATCTATCCATCATCTATCTATCTATATATCTATCATCTATCTATTATTTTTCTATCACCTTTCTATCTTTATTTCAATGAAAGGATTGTTGGTGATTTAAAGCAAGACCATAGCAAAATCCTATAAAGTTCATAGCAGGTAGAATTAAAATATATGACAGCAGAGTCATAAAATGTGAGCGTAGCACTGACCTTGTTTATGAAGTACTTTAAGAATATTTTGAAGTGCACATTGATTTCCTAAAGGTGAATATTGTAATCTCAAAAGAACCTGCCAAAAACACACACATGCATACTACACTACATGCATATATAGTTCTATATTTGGAGACAGATATGTCGTATAAGAATGAGTAATGTTCCTATCTTCTAAACCTGAGCACTAAAACGATCCGAGATAATGACACCTCAACAGCAATGAACACATTTGTGTGATTCTAAATATTCTTGTCCACTTAAGAAACAAAAATCTCCTTGGAATAATGGCTGATTGTGGTTTCGGGAGAGCAAAAGTGTAAGTTGAACTTCGATATATTGCTCTGCTAGAAAGCAAAAATCTGCTCAGCTAATGATGGAGACATGTCAAAAGAATAAAGATGCTCTATGGGGCCCCCCTTGACTATGCCAGAAATGATTTTAACGTGAACATAACGAATCCAGTAGATTATAATTGACTGGATGTAAAGGTATGAGTCCATTAAGAAATAAATAAATAATAAAGAATACATTTACCTGGCTTCCGAGTACTTCACACTTAGTTTATATTAGTATAAAATAGAAGACAGTAACATTATAAGTCAGAAAATTTGCAGAAAATAAACAAGTTATCAAAATAAAAATAACCCCCAATACAGTCATTTTCACCCAGAGGTAACTGTGCTTTCCTGAGTTACTGGCTTCTAGGGCGGAGAAGACGGATGTTGCTAATACACAATGCATAGGAATGCTCCACACAACAGAGGGTATCTGGCCCAAAAGAGCATTACAGCAGAGCCTAGGAAACATTAATAAATCCAGTATGAATATGGGGAGAGTAGGGCAGGTAATAGGGTCTTCGGGCATGGGTGAAAGACATTAAATATCAGTAGCAGAACAGTACACAATCCTTATCAAGGGATAATAAAGGTTGCACTTAGTGACAAAGGCATTAGAGAAGAAAGGATATGTTTGAGATAAAATATGCAGAATTTAAAAACTGACCCGTGAGGGAGTAAGGAAAATGAACGAATCAATGGTCTTCAGGGGCTTCAGGTGGAAAGTAACTGATTATGTCCTAGATGGACTACTGATTTTCAGAAAGGGGAGCAATCCTTTCAGGAAGGAGACGTGAAAAGTTCAGTTTGGGCCATGTTTGACTTGGGTTACATGTGGGATGATAATTTTAAAATGTATTGTGTTTCAATATGCATCTCTTTAGATCTGAGAGGGCCTTAAAATTTGTACATTATCAGAAGAGTTACATAACTATATGGGGAAGAACATAAGCAGCCAAGATCACAGAAGAAAATGATATTTTTGAGCAAGAAGAGGACAGAAAGTAGCAAAATGTTTTCCCCAAATTCAACCTGATTATAATTTTCAACCAACTATGTAATCATCTACCTTAATAGATATGGGAGTGAGCAGGTAGAGAAGCAAATCTTAGAAACAAGGCTCATTCTAGCCATGACTACATTTAGAAAAGTATTTCTAAATGTTTTCAATGATAAATATACTTAAGCACGATGTCTGTGTAAGAATAATGGGATGATAACTTCTTTAATATATCCATAAATGAAATATTCACACATATATTAAATAAAAATTACTTGAATGTCTTGGGAATAGTTTTCTGCTCTCTCTTTTGTAATTAGATATGCAAAACTTGTTTTTCTTGGTCTCTGGGATTCTTTACACTTTGCTTTTTTGTGGCATTTTGAAAATAGTATACCAAATAGAAAAGGCATGATCTGCCCTTTGGAAAACAATGGCACAAAATGCTTATGTTTTCAAGGCTGAACAAATGATTTGAAATGGATGAAATCTGTTCCAAAGAAAGCAAATATATCATGAGTCATAAAACGGTAATTTAATTAGTTTTGTGATGATTTGTTTTTGAGGATTTTTTTAAATAAGTGCTATTTTTTCCTAAAATATATAATTTTAAAATACCAATTTCTTGAGTAGTCTGTGTATTACCTGGAGCTAATTCCGGATGTTATTTTTATTTCAAAGAGTCAGAGCATATGACAGGCCTCTCCAATGGAAAAATAATTTTAACCAAACTTTCCTTTTAGAATTTGAAAGAAATAATTTGCTAATAAGTATGTGATAGTTCAGGGGGTGGAGACATTCACAAGGGACATTTTTGGATTTAGAGTTAAGCACTGGGTTTATTTTGACCTTATCTGTCTTCTGTACAACATAGATCAAGGTGTTAAGTATTCCATAGGCTTACAAACTGTAACATACATGTTGCATTAGTATCAAACAAGATAATGTATGTGAAACACTTGGATAGAGATGTTATTTTTGTTATCGTCACAGCTTTGACATTTTGGAAAACCCTCAGCCTGGCTTGTGTGAATAGGAATTACAAGGATATTTGATTTAATCTCTTACCTGCTCAGTTGTAATGTTCACACAGTAATCTGATTTAGTTTAGGATGATTTCTGAACATAAATTGTAGTTTCAGATATGAAGGTACTTAAAGTCAAAATATATTTAGCACTTGACACACATATTTTTGT
This sequence comes from Desmodus rotundus, assembly GCF_022682495.2. NCBI lineage: Eukaryota > Metazoa > Chordata > Mammalia > Chiroptera > Phyllostomidae > Desmodus > Desmodus rotundus. The sequence continues at coordinate 15,308,359 of NC_071388.1, read as the reverse complement.
GCATTTTGAAGAACCTTGAAGTTGGATTATTTGTATGCCTATGTCCTGAAGGTAATGAAACCAGGTGTTTGTGGAACACTTTATGGTTTAACTCAAAACCACTTTAGAACATAAGCCATTATTTGGCCATAGTGTACTGTGTCAATGAAGTGTTGGTTTGTATAGAATTAGTAGACTGTTATTATATATTTGGAGGACAAATATCACTGATCTTGAGTCATAGACTGTAAGCTGTTTGTCTCTTGTTGAGAGTATCTGACCACACAAATACCCATGACCGCTTGCTACCGTACATAAATGCCTGGTATGCCATGATCGTATAATTCTGTTTTTCTCTAGTGCACATTTTTAACATGATATTTAATACAAACTTTACTCTTTGTTATATAACTTAAATTATATATAAAATTGTTTCCTAACCATGTTCTGGAATTGAGGACTAGGATGTAGACTCAAAAATTTTACAATAAAAAAATCTTTATATTATTTAAGTGGATTTTAAATGAAATGACATCAATTCATACATTATTATTTCTCTGCACATTATTACATCATGTTAGCTCTTGCTGCATAAATGTGCTCAAATTTTGGAGAATTCCATTAAACTGACATTAGTAATTAATATTTTACAAAGTTTTATCATTTATCCTATCCTTTTAAATGGCTGAGTAAAACTATCAAAAATAGTTTTAAAATATATGTTATATTCCAGATACTATGATTAATTCATTTGATAAAAATTTTGCTTTACAGATCTCTTGCTAAAGCATTATTGTTCTGTATTATAAATCGGTCTTCAGACACTAAGTAGTTGGGATACTTGGATAACAATTTACAAATTTTAGGTGGAAGATTTAAGGTATGTAATTCTGATTCCGTGAATGTCCAAGAAGTAATACTGTAAGTAATGTTATTGTAACTCGACAATGCTACATTCTACTGACTTTAAAAATCATATGGTTTTGTGAGATAAATATCAATTTTAAATGCACCAACACTTAACAGAGTTTAAAATAGAATGTGAGCACCACCAGAGAATTGTTTCACAATGAAAACCAACTAGCTCTATTACTTTTAGCATTCCTAATTTACATTTCATTAAGAAGACATGATCTATGATTATAATTATGCACTTGAATCCAAAAAACAGTTAAGATGGGTGATTTGGTGAAAGCCATTCAAAAACTTTTCTTCCAGAAGTAACATTTATTTCATCAAGGGGATATGTAGGTACTTATTATCAGACACAATAGTTTCTTTACCAGTCCATGCTCATCCTCAACATTTTTGAATTTAAAAAAATTAAATATTTTATTTATTTATTTGTTAGAAAGAGGGGAGGGGAAGGAGAGAGAGACAAACATCAATGTGTAGTTGCCTCTTCAGCACCCCCCAACTGGGGACTTGGCCCGCAACCCAGGTATGTGCCCTGACAGGGAATCAAATCAGCGACCCTTTGCTTCTCAGGCTGGCACTCAATCCACTGAGCTACACTAGCCAGGGCTCATCCTCAGAATTTTAACAGTGAGCTTGGATGTCAATTTCTTAATATTTCAGATTAGCACATATATATTCATTTTTGCTATGAAAGATAAGGAAGAGCTTGACTTAAATCTCCATTGTTTATCTCTTCTTTCCATTCCAAAGTTTGATGTTTATATAATTATGGGTAGTTTTCAGCCATGTGCGTTTATTATTCATAGCAGAATTTTATACAAAACTTGTATTTATTCATACATTTTAGATAATGATAAAAAGGTTGAAAGATATCAGCACCCTTTTCCTCATGTGTTCATTCTTTCTTTTCTCTTTTGGTATGATATTTTTATATTTACAAATAGTTATATTCTTTCCTATAGCAATAACTATGTGTTGGGTCTTGGCTATAGTTGATTCTAAAAATTAAATAAACAGGACAAATAAATATAAAAAATAGAATTATTTACATTATCATAACAGTGTATTTATAATTCACTACATAATTAAAGGTGCATTAATCTACTATTGCATGCATGGACAACTCACATAAAATGTACTTTGTATGACAAATGATGATAGTCAGATTCCAGTATTTTTGCAGTAGTGTATTTTCTGCCATTTTGTTTTCTTTCCCTTTTTTTCTTCTCAAAGCTTATTTTTACTGTTTTTGGGTTTTTTTTTTTTTACTTAGCACTCTAAAATTTTACAAAAGTGTGTATAGGCATGGGTTTATAATTTATCCATTTCCATGCTTATTGGACAACTGCTATGCTCAAATCTCGGAAGGTTTCTTCAGTTATTTCTTTGATAATTTTATTTTCTTCTAGCTTTTTAAGTTTATATAGGAACTGTATTATTTAGATCATTTCATTTCTTTATTTTTTAAAAGATTTTATTTATTTATTTTTAGAGAGAGGGGAGGGGAGGGAAAGAGGGAAACATCAATGTGTGGTTACCTCTTGAGCACTCCTTACTGGGGACTTGAATGGGAGTTCTGAATGGGAATCAAACCAGCAACCCTTTGCTTTGCAGTCTGGCACTCAATCTACTAAACCAAACTAGCCATGGCTCATTTCTCTATTTTTTATATCTTTTCCCTTATGTTTGTAGTTCCAGTGTCTGACCTCTACTCTTTCTACATGCACATGTTATATATGTGTACATGTATCTGAATATTTCTAAATTTGTAGTGTATCATCATTAATGGCTCTGGATCTAAATTATTTCAGCTCAAATTCTAGCTCTGCTTCTAACTACATACATAGGTTTGTGCAAATTATTTGACTTATGTTTGTGCTTTGATGTCTCTATAAAACAGATAAAACAGTAACTATTTGATAAAAGTCTTAAAAGAAATCCCTTAGAATCATATCATGGAGGACATTCCCTGTGTGCTTGAGAGAAATGTATATTCTGCTGCTTTTGGAAGGAATATTCTATATATCTCCATTGCGCCCATCTAAAATAAAGAATAGTTCAAACTCAGTGTTTCCTCATAATTTTCTGTATGGAGGTTCTATCTATAGTTGAAAGTGGGTATTGAGGTTCCCTACTATTAGTATATTGTCATCTATTTCTCCCATTAAATTTGTTATTATTTGCCAAATATATGTAGGTTCTCTAATATTGGGTGTATATGCATACATATATACATATATATATTTAAAATTGTATTATGTTTATGGTGAATTGATCTTTTTAGCATTACATAAAAACATCTTTATCTCTTGTTTCATTTTTTACTTAAAATCTATTTTGCCTGATATAAGCATAGTTATCCATGCTCTTTTTTGATTTAATTTGCATAAAATATCATTTTTTCATCCCCTCAATTTAAGCCTTATGTATGTCCTTAATGCTGAAGTGAGATGCTGTAGGAAGGATGTTATTGGGTCTTATTATTTTGTCCATTAGATACCGTATACCTTTTGATTTCAGAAAATGATCCATTTATTTTTTAAATAATTATTGATAGGTAAGGACTTACTAATGCCATCTCTTTTAGTTCTGACTGTTTTGTAACTCCTTTGCTCCATTCTTCCTTTCTTTCTTCTTTTCTTGCTCTCTTTCTTTATGATGATTTTCTGTAGAGGTTGGGCTTGAGCTCTTCCCTTTTATCTTTTATGTACTCACTGTTGTTTTTGCTTTGTGGTTACCATAAAGTTTACATAAAACATATTGCAGATATAACAGTGTACTTTGAGCTGATAATAGCCTCATTTATATACAAAAACTATGCCCTTTTACTGTCTTTTCATATATTTTATAAATTTGATGTCGCAATTTACCTTTTTTAAATATTTGTATCCTTGACTAAATTATTAATGCTATTTTTAAAAATAACTTTGTCCTTTTACCAACTTTAAGTAATTAACATGTCACCATATTCTATGTTACATATCAATACATATTATGGTATTAGAGTATTTTGAATTTGAGTATATACTTACTCTTACCAGTGTGTTTATTTATTTATTGTTTTACCTTTTTATGTTACTAATTAGTGTTACTTTTTTCAGCTGGAAAACTCCTTTCATCATTTCTTATAAGAAGGTCTAGTGGTGATAGAATCCTTCAGCTTTGTTTCTTTGAGAAATTGTTTATTTCCCTTATTTATGGAGGACAACTTTACCAGGTAAAATAGTTTTTGTTGGCAGTGTTTTTTTTTTTTTCTTTCAGAGCATTGAATATATCATCCTACTCTCTTCTAACCTACAAGGTTTCTGCTGAGAAACAGAATTATAGTCTTTTAGAGGCTTCTTTTCATATGAGGCTTTTTTTCTCTCTCACTACTTTAAAATTCTCTCTTTGTCTTTGACTTTTGACATGATGTTTTTGCTTGAAGCTGGATGAGCCAAATGATAAGTAGAGCAGGTAGCATTTGAGGTGAAAGCAGCCCCAGATGACAGTCAGTAGGGAACAGGGATCTAAGTTGACAACCAAAAGGAAGTTAGTTCTTCCAGCAATGTGACTGATTTCAGATGTGAATTTCTCTCCAGGTTTCTAGATGAGAACTCAACCTAAGGAATACGTTGATCTCAGTCTTATGATAGCCTTCTGAATACTCGACCAAAGCAGCTAGACTTCAGAAAGTAAGCAAAATCTGGAAGAATTCTTGAGGAGCAAGATAAGAACAAACAAAAAATATAGAGAGGTTGCCTTGAAGATTAATGGAAATATTGGAATTTAAATTACTAAGTGCTGATATATTGACTAAACCAATGGTAAATAAGTTATAATTATATACATTCAGTTTAAACAAATGTTTAGTGGAAAATGCAAGGATAGAGCAATGGTATTAATGGAGATCAATGAGTGATATTTAAAAGGGAGGAGAATAAATAAGTGTGTTCAATTGACGTTAAGAACTGTCGAAAGACAAATGTCATTAAATATAAATGTAATAATCTATTATTTTATAAGTGAAGCTAATGTGAGTGTTATTTTATAGTTTTGTGATGGTGAAAATGACAATTTTACAGAAGTTATTTATTATTTAATTATTATTATAAAGAACAATAAATTATTTTCTTTTACTGCTTTGAAACTTCCAGTAAGAGAAAAACATATTTAACAGGGTACATTAATAACAAATTGCACAATTATAATTGATAGTTCTCAAAAAACATTGTCACTGGATATAAATTGTTAAAAAGTCAAAGTTTATCTGTAGTTCACCAGAATGTTAATTTCTCTGCTATAAATGCAAAGTTTCAGCTCAGAATCAATTTGAATTTTTTCCTATTCTCTTGCAAGTCCTATATATATCCTATCTCCTCCTAAAAATTCTGCTCAGAAATTTTTTCCTTGCCCTGGCTGGTGTGGCTCAGTGGGTTGAGTGCAGGCTGCAAACCAAAGGGTTGCCCGTTCGATTCCCTGTCAGGACACATGCCTGGGTTGTGGGTCAGGTCTCTAGTGGGGGCCACATGAGAGGCAACCACACATTAACATTTCTCTCCCTCTCTTTCTCCCTCCCTTCCCCTCTCTCTGAAAATAAATAAATAAAATCTTTTAAAAATATTTTCCTCATTTAGCTACAAATTATTGTTATGATTGAAATAGCTATAATTCTCATGGGTTATTGGACTTAAATTAGCATAAAATAATGATCAGTAAGACAATATCTTTTAAGTTAGAGAAATCAAACAACAATTGTCAAAATTCAGGTGTCATGAAACTGTTTAGAAGAGATAGGAGTGAATGAATTAATCAGGTGAAGTGAATTTCATTAATCAGAAAACCAGATAAGTGGTTATATAATTGATTTACAAGCAATATATCTTTTTAAATGTTATAAACCTATTATTTTCTACACTTACTCAATTAATAAGTCACATAGTAGATTGAGTTATTATTGCTTGCTGGAATTTTGGTTAGAATTTCACTGAACATTGAGATCAGTGTACATAGACTTGACATCTTTAAAATATAGCCTTTTAATCCATGAATGTCCTCATCTATTTAGGTCTCCTTAAACTCTCACGTGAATGTTTGCATTTTCCAGTGTACATATTTCATACATATTTTCTTAGACATTTTTTGGTATTGGATGTTTATTTGGTATCAACTGATGTCTTTTTATTTTTAGGTTCTGCATACATTGCAAATATAAATACATACAATTGATCTCTTATTGCTGTATACAGGGTGGGCAAACATAAGTCTGCAGTTGTTTGGAAAACAATACAATAAATAATAATACAATAATAAGCTGTTTCATTTACTTACAACTGTAAACCTACTTTTGCCCCACCCTGTGGTATATCAAGAAGAGAAGAACAAATCATAACCTCAGTGAACTTTCCATAGTGTCCCTGTTTATTTGTTCACTGTTTAATTCCTAACAGGTTATTTTGGTTGTCTGCATAAAAGAATATTAGTGCTGGTGTTGTAGATGTAAGTTGTGCTCCTCCTGTGCTATTTAAATAAATGTGAAATGACAGCAAGAGCCAAACACAGAAAATAAAGGTTGAGATTATCACACTAGTTATTGTGTTTTTAATTTCAAGTTCAAAATTAACACCATAAAAAGAAGGAAAAAAAACCATTGAAATGTAAGAAATAACCTTTGTTTAAACTTAGTAATAAAAGCATGGTGTAAAGTTGATAGCAAATGGTAGTACTAATGGGAAAAATATTCCACAAATGCTAAATAGGGTGAAAGGCAAGGTTTAACCCCCAAACCACAACCCCCCTCTTTGTTGTCATCTAAAACTGATCTTACTTGTGTCTTCCATGTTTTCATTGTGTAAATAAACATTCTATGGGTTTCATAAAGCTAATTAAAATTCAAATAGCAGAAGCAATACAAATAGTTTAGACTTTACCTGTCTCTGTAAGTCAAATTTTTTTCTTTTTAAAGTTGGACTTGAAACAATTAAATATAAAACATATATTTCTGTTATAAAATGAGTGAACCAGAAATTTCACTTTATAAAACAAATTCTTTAACCAGAAAGAGGAAAAGATTTACTTTGGTAAACCCTGGATATGGCTTCATCACAGTTTTTGTTTTAAGAAGTTATTTTCATTTAACTATAGGGGGATTTATATTACTGGCTTAAGATTATTTGGAGTTGTTTTATTTATGTATGTACATACGTAAGTGTTAAGAATACAGTAAGACCTTACTTAACTTCAAAAGGTCTTGGAAACTGCAAGTTTAAATGAAATGATGTGTAACAAAACCAATTATACCACAGACTAACTGATATAAATGAGAGTTAAGTTCCTATGGCACATGTCTGGTGGCAAAGACATTTCCAAATTTCTAAATAAAGACCTCAAACATTTCTACTACTAAATATTGAAATAAATGTGAGCTATACATACATATAAGAAAGATAAATGAACATATGTAAGATAATTATTTTCTAACTCATTTATCACAGTTCAGGGTTGTAGACAGCCAGAGCTTGTCTGGGCAATTCAGGGTGTAAGGTAAGAGCCTCCCTGAACAGGACACTCTGCCATCACAAGGCACACTTACACAGACCCGCCCTCACACAGACTGGGGCAATGTAGACATGCCAACGTACCTCATGGACACATCGCTGGGAGGGAGTGAGGGAGGGAACGGCAGGACCTGGAAAACCCCTGCAGACTCGGGGAGAATGTGCAACTCCACACGTACAGTGGCCCTGGCCAGAATTGCTATTTTTTTCCACTTTAACATTGTAATGCTATGATATGGGATGAAACAACTTCATCTGAGCATCCTGCTATCTTACAATTTAGAATTAACAATGAGTGTTTTTGTTTATGAGTTCCACTTGTTTTTCAATTCCAAAACTATATAAGTACAAAAATATAACTCCTTATATTTTATTCCTAAAATTATAAATATAACTATAAATATGACTATAAACATTCATAGCAAAATTGTTATAATGTAATGGACACAATTATTTTCAGTTTTTCTATATTGTCTGTTGTGCTGAATAGTTTAAATGGCAATAATCTCCCGTGACTTAATATTATGGAATGTAACATATGCCATTAACCCTGAAATAAAGAGAAAATGTGACAGACTCAGATTACTTTAGATATTTGCCTCTTTGTCTACATAAATTAGTTAAGCCAATCTTAAACAAGTACATTTCAAATCTGGCAATTTTTCAGTTGCTCATTAGCCACCTGTGGCCAGTGGCCACCATGTTGGACAGCACAGCTAACTGAGCCGTGGAGTCACCGATAACTGCCTAGAGACGGAATGGAGCATGATTAACAAGTTAATCTTTACTGTCTCCAGCCAGTGAAATCACTACCGATGTTACCTGTCATAATTACCCAACATGTTGAAAGCATTTTGTTTTTCAAAATGAAAATAGCATTATATTTCCTGATTTAAAAAATTTATAGCAAGTCAATGGAAAAATCCAAACAATACAAAAATATAAAGAAAAAGTAAAAAGAAGTGAATAGCTATTAGCCAAATATAACAATTTAATTATTGTTGATATTTTGGCCCATATCCTTTTTATTCATGTACTTAATCCCTAATAATATATGTAAACACACATTAATTAATGTATCATTATATCTCTTCACACTTTCTAAGTATAACTTCTGATACAGAGAACATTTCAAATGATTTAAAATAAGTGCCATCAGTAATATAGACAAATGAGGTGATCTAATTTCAAAAATTGTTGCTCATTCCTTCAATTGGAAAAAAAAGTCATTGAAATAACAAGCATTTTTATCAAAGCAGTAAAGGAAATTTTGTCGGTAAAACCCCTTACCGTGGTTATTTTACTTGGTGTCTTGTAATAATTGACCTTTCCCAAATCTGTCCCTATCCACATACCATCCAACTCAGAGCATTTTTCCCCAAAACTAACAGGAGTCAACTCTGTTATAACGCAGTTTCCATGGGGGCTGTACTTCCTCTCTTTCATTCTGTGGTGTTGCATCCTCATGCAGACCTTGTTTAGGTATAAGAAGATTTAAACAGTCTACATCAAAAGGAGCAGGTACACCCAACCTAAGTTACTTTTCATCAGTCCATGACTTTTCTAAAGCATTTGCAAAGCCGTAAGTTTGACAACAATTTAGGAATGAATATTAATGATCTCATTTTGTACTTGACTGCAGTTCAAATGCAGATACAGCTTGAATTTAACAGGATGAAATGAAGTTTCCATTTTTCTGAAAAATATTAAACTGACAAGTATGAATTTCTTATTCTATAGTGCTGCCACAGCATTTCAGCGAATGTGTCACATTAATTAAGGTGAAAAAATAACCTGTACAACTTTAATGTATTTCCAACTTGAGTGGATAAACACTAGAGTTAATGAGATCAAGGTACGCCTCCAACTCCATGCAAGAACGCTGTCATCACACCACAGGAAAATACTGCCTACACGCAACATGTCACGTTCGGATCGATGACCACACACACATGGGTATCATCGATTTCCTACTTGACTCTGAGAAAGGGAATTGGTAAGAGAGAAGGACAACAATTAGCATGGTTTTAAATGTGTTTCCCTAGATGTTTAAGTTTATACAAACCTCAAAAAGTAAACAACCAACAAATGAAACAAATCATCACCAGCAACAAGAAAAACAAAAACACCTGTTCTGCGAATCAGTATTCTGTTAATCAGATTCTCTAATGTTCACATGCAATTCCTGCAACCTGGTCAGTCAAGCCCTGTGCTGTTATTCATAGTGTGCTTGTTCCAACTGAGTCAAATCTCAGTCTGTCAGTCATCAATCTTCGAATATGCTCATAAGTACCAGTATTCAGAATAAACATTTAGAATGTACTTTAGAAATATAATGGAGTAATTTTATGCCTATAGAATCCAATAATTTTTTTTAAAACGGGGTCTGGGTTGTATATTGATGGATTTCTTTAATTTAATTTTACTTATTTTTTTATTGGATTTTACACAAGTAATAGCCCATGTGGAATTAAATATTAAGGCTATTGCTAGTCACCCCCGACAGACTGAGAAGCAGTTGTGTAGGGCACCATCTTGAAACGTTCTCTTAAACAAACCAGGTCAAGCTCTGAAATTTATCAAGACACAAACCTACCAACAAGAAGGTGATGTATCTAGGAAAGGGTATGGGTTGCCTAAAAGTCAGGGATGCTTGTTTAACTAACTGATTTATTCTTTACTTCCATTCTTCACTTTGCCTCCTGATAGTTTGCTTGCTCAAGCTTAATGAGAGGCTTACCTATGATGGAGGCTTGTAGGAGGATATTTGTTAAATGAAACTTATGTGTGTGCATAAGTTTCACATATTTCAATTTTTTGATTCTCTATGTATTTCATGAGCATATGTGGTTTATAAATGAGATTATTTACTCTATACATTTTAAGGTTACACAACTAATGCTAATGATATTGATCTCACTTTAATTCCACAATTAGTGTGCAGTTGGTTTGCTCATACACATACTCATACAATCAGAAGAAAGGACAGCATGTTTTATTTATTGCCTAATAAGGCAATCCAGAATGGTTCCCAAGTATATCATCTGTGGGGTCTCTTTTGTCAACTAGTAACATCAGATAGTATTTATTTTTAAGAAATTTTAAGAAATAAAACTATTCTCTAAATGTTGTATATTGAACCATTTTAAAAAACTAGTTTAAATTGTTTTATCAGGGATTCCTTCATTAACCACTGATATAGTCATTAAAACAATATATATATATTTTCACAATATTAGCCATTTATTTATTAAAATACTTATTAAGCATCAAGATTTGTCACAGATGGTACTGGAATTTAAGAATATTATGCAAATATTTATAACCACAGAAACTAATAAAACATATTCAAAAGTGGAATTTATATTTCTTTTACTTTTTATATTCTCAGTAACATAAGAAGATAATTTAATTAAATATATGCATATTAATATATAAGCTTTTTCTCAAATACTATATTTAATATGGTAAATATTAATAAACATTATTTTTACCCTCATTATAATCATTATTATTGCTTAGAACATAGAATGAAAATTTCTAAGTAATCCCACTATAAAAGATTTTATTAGTAGTAATTACAACATTAATAACATTCATTTCACTTCTATTTTAAAAAGTGCATATTCTGTCTCTGACATAGAAAAATATATTTGTTTCCTAGTTCTTCTATGTCATATTTTTGTATGAATATTCTTAATACTGTTATTTTTCTAAATAACTGAACATTTTTATCATCAGATACAATTTTTACATGACTTTAAAATTCAAGATGAAAAATTCAAAATCCTGAGACTTTCTTACTGTCAACATGAACTGAGTTATAGGTTAGTTATGAAAAAATAAAATAATATATTAAAAAGTACATATGTAAGAATAATGAGGATTTCCTAAAATAGGCAAAATTGTTAACACTACAATTTTGGTAGATTGTGAATCAGTAAAGTAAATGTATTTATCTGTATTTTCAGTAAAATAAATGTATTTATATACAATATAGTGGGTCTCCAATCAAAATAGTTGTCTTACTTTTTCCTAGTCTGGAAAGACCCTCTCTCCCCAGGAAATCACTGTAGGGACCATTGGTGGCTATGAAAGGCAGTGCAAAGAACTCCCTCCTTTTGTAGCTCAACTATGACAGTATTTCTTTGAAGTTTTGACTTATAATTTCTATCTTAGAGTGATGGTCATATGCACAAAATGTATAGCTTCTATTAAACTTTACATCACACTAGAAAATATTAAAATAAACCACTTTTTAATGTTTATAACTCAATATATTAAATATAATCTCTACTGCCAATAATAATAATAATAATAATAATGTGGTAACAATATTGACAAAAATACAATATTTTCAGGTACAAATTAAATGGTTGCTCTGTGATTAGACCTGTACTAAGCTTTTTGAATTGATCATCACTTTAGTTATTTATACCATTTAATATAATAATTAATAAATAATAATACAAGAATAAGCTCTGTGTTTCACATACTCACAACTGTAAACCGCCTTCCCCCCCAGCCCACATGAGACACATTATGATGTGAGGGGGTTGGTTTACTGTATTGTAGGGATACATCTAGAACAACACTAAGGAGACTGGCACACTGAGGGAGAGGATCCATGTTGGCTAGATATGAAGAGTTTGTCTGGATAATTTCAGGTTAAGACTCTGTGGTAAGAATATTTTGAAACGCAGGAAGGTTATACAGATGAGTGATGGAGCTAATATAAAAATTCTAGTTTCATGATCAAAAATCAATGTTCTTAATCCTTCAGTACGTTTTCTAATGATTCTGATAGCTAGCTATGTTCGCAGTAGCTAATAGTCTTAATTCTGGGGTCACACACACTTGGCCTGAATTTTGGTTGCATGATTTTCTGGTCACTAGTGTGAAGTTTGATAAATTACTTAATCCCTCTGAGCCTTAGTCTCCCCATCTGTAAAATGGAGATAGCGAAAGGATCTCACTGAGAGAGTAGTTATA